>NC_058410.1:28920267-29262921 GCF_002201575.2 Neomonachus schauinslandi | reverse complement strand
TGTGTGTGTGTGTGTGTGTGTGTGTGTGTGTGTGTGTGTGTGGTGCATAACACTTGACCATGGGTCTACTAACTTCTGTCATCATTAGCAAAGGACCTTATCCTACCTCTCTCACCTCTGCCATTAGGATTACATGTGTGCAGACCTGCCTTGACTCAGGGGTAAAACAGCACTTTAGGGAATTAAAGGTATGTTTTTCAATGTTTGACACATGGGAAGAAATGGGTCAGTTGGTGGAAAGGATTTGGTCTTCTGGTGAGCTCCTTAGCGGGCCTGGCAGGCCTAGGGGGGCAAGGCCAGCGGCAGGTTCTCTCTGGCCCTCGGGCCTGAGAATGTGGGGAGGACACTCCCAGCAAATAAGTGAGGCCTCCTATAATGAAATGTGACAGTGTTCCCACTGGTGGGAGGCCACCGGGGAGAGGGCCAAGAGAGCTCGGGTAGTTAGGGAAGGATTTGCATAATTACATTCACCTGAGGAGCTCCATTTACCCAACAATGGGTCTCATTGTGGTAAAGCCAGCTGCTGGCCATACTTTAGAACAATATGAGCTGTGTGGCCTTGTTCTCCCAAAACAAATGCTTGGACCCTGAAAAATGACAATTAGCATTTTGAATGCTATATAGTTATTACTTGTACAACTGTTAGCATGATGTGTCACACTCCTGTAGTGAGGCATGTATTTATATGTAATCCATGTATTACTTCGTACTAGAGCGGAGGGATCGCATTCTACTAACGGTACCCCATTTATAGATGCACTACCCACACTGCAGACGGCTTCGTATTCTTATTAAAGTGACCATGACCAGAGGGAGATGGCCTTTTACCTGTAAGTTTTTTCTCCTGATGTTTGGAAAAGAATGATGTAGTAATGGTTTTTCCCGGGGAAGGCACTTACTGTTTTAAGTTCTGGTACGACGTCTTTTGTCCTTGGACTCCACAAGCTTACAGTGGACTTGAGAGATGCTAATCAGGACGGACAGGGGAGGCACTCGGTGGAAGAGGCCGCGGTGCTCACCTGTGGCCACGCTCCGTGGCTGGGGGCATGTTTACCTAAGATGCCAAATAGAGTGGAGATAGCAGACCGTGCAAATACAGTGCCCAGCTCCTTTCCTGGTATTGCCCACATTTACATTAAAAAGGGAGGTGCCCAGGGTGGAGGCTGCGGGGCTCGAGAGACAATTCCTTGTATTACTCTCAGTAATTGTTACATTGTGTCCCTCAAATTTGAGAGCACAGGACGCATTTCTAAGGAGAGATAATCCCCTAAAGGAGTTTGCCTATTCTCAGCTTTAATTAAGTACACATATTAAATGTCATTTTATAAGCACAGCAGCATCCAAAATTTTTTTCAGCCTTTTACTGTCAAGCAGGGAAATACTGGAGCCCTTGGCTGGGGAAGAAGCCAGACTCCTCTTCTGACACCCAAGCTGCGCCTAGCCTAATGCAAAAAGGGGGTTGTTTGCTTTAGCAACTTCCGAATTTCTGATAAGATGTAAAAGGTAGAAGCTAGCAGGATTCCAAAGCTAGGAGTCAAATATTAGGTCCACGTGGCCTTGGCTCTGTCCCTGTCTTCCGGAGGTGGCATGCTGATGAAAGACAAACGTGCTGGTTTTTATTTTCTTTCAACAACAGACAGTGGGAATTACAAATGAAAGACACTTGGCTGCCAAGGAGAATGCTCACTCGGAGGAAGACAGTGGTAAGACAAAATGGTAGAACAGGTGCCCTGAGAGGGTGCATCACAGGAAGCCAGGGGAGGGCCCAGGGTCAGGCAGCCATGAGTTCTCCTCACAGAACCTCCCACTCCAACCTCCGCCCCGTCAGCCCACCATCACCCAGCCACCAAGGAGAGCGTTCTAAAACAAAACCCACCTCCTTGAAACTCTACTGGTCTCCATAGCCTACGGCAGGGGCCCCTGAGCCTAGCGACCCATCAGAGCCATCTGGGCACGACCCTACCACAAACCTTTGGAATCAGAATTCTCTGGAGCAGACAGACACAGAAAGAAAATCTGTATTTATTTTTCACTTTTCAAGTCCTCCAGCTTTTTAGATTCAGAGAAATAACTACAACCACATGAAAGAACTCAAGCTTCCATGACATATTATCTCCATAGGAATTTAATTTCCCTCCTAAATGCCTTTGAGGGTTCCTGGGTTGAAGGGAAGAAGGTTCCGAGATTTTCCTTGCTTTTTCTTTTTCTCATTAACCCAATTCAGACCTCCTGCCCTCAATGTTTTCCTTGATCTGTTTGGCATCTCCCTCTCCTTTCTTTGTTCCGATTGACCCGCCTCCTCCTTCCCTCAGGGCATCACCACCACCAGCTTACACTTCATTAGGGGTTAATAAACCTTAACTAGCAGGAAGACTAAAGACAGTGCAAAATAGGAAACCAGGTAATGTTTGAGATCAGACACTACTGCTCTGATGGCCCTTCTCGCCATTAGAGAAGTAACTGGATGGTTATCACTGTCCTTATTCCCTGACTTTATCCACGCCCTGACCTTACCTGTGTCCTGCCCCAGAGGGCCTTCTTCCCATCTTCTCTCGTTTTCTCTACCCCAGTTTCAAGTTCCTTCCTGCTATCAGCAGAATGTTTGTGTTTCCCTCAAATTTCTTTGTTGAAGCCCAAACCCCTAATGTGATGAATATATATTTGGAGGTTGGGTCTTGGGGATTGATTAGGTTTAGATGAGGTCAGGAGGATGGCGCCCTAGGATGGGATTAGTGCCCTTATAAGTGCCCTGTGAGGACACAGATCTACACACAGGAAGCAGGCACTCACCAGGAACCGAATCCACTGGCACCTTCATCTGAGACTTACCAGCCTCAAGAATTGTGAGAAATATGTTTGTTGTTTAAGCCACCCACTCTATGCTCATTTGTTATAGCAGCCCAAAATGATAAGACACTTCGCCTCCTCTCCAACCCTCCAAAATTATCTTCTCCTGGGGAGTCTTCCTCTGGGAACAATTCAGAAGGTGCCCACATTGGAGGCATCTTCCTCTGTACCCCCTTCATCTTGCAGAGCAGCTCAGCCCTTTTGCATCAGTCTCTCCCTCCAGCTAAGCTCCTGGGCCTTGTACTTCAAAAACAATATTAGTGAATGTCCCCAAAAGAAAAGAGTGGTATTCTCCAAGGATAAATTCTGTAATTTTCCTTACCTTGTCCGATTTTTTAAATTGCAAAGATCCCCATTGTTGGGACCCTAAAATGCTTCAGGGATGGTTCTGACGGAGCCAATCCCCTGACTGTGTCTGGCAACCACAGGCTTCACCTCAGTGGAAGATACTTCCGGGAACCCCGTCCATCTTGGGGCCTCCTGCTTACCCTGGAAAAGACTCTGCCATTTGCTCCCCGAAGTTTTCTTTAACTCCACGCAAAGTATCTCTTGTTTTTGTCACACTGCTATACTTTGTACCTATTGGCATGGAAGCATTCATCTTGTATTAACGGGATTTGGAGGTTGTCACTTCGGACTTCCCTACTGGTCCAAGAGGATCTCAAGGGCAAGTCTTGCTCTTTATGGTGTGTCTCTGACATCCAACGTGCTTGTCATTGAGTGGAATGTTGTGTGTTTACTGAATGAAGATGTGGAATGACAAATACGGGTTAGATTAGGCAATTAGGAGGTCATTGGTGACTATGATCACTCCAGAAGAAATACTCATCATGGACAGGCTGCCTTTGGGGCTTCTCCTATAAATGTGCGGACTGGGACTTGCACACAAGTGCTTGACTGCAGATGGCACCACGTAATCTTGCCCACAGTCCATTGCCCTAGCGTGCCCTCTGGCATCCGGGCTTCAGCCTCGTGGAAAGATACCTCATGGAAAGAACCCCTTGCTGATCTACCCAGAGGGTCACATTTTGCAGTTTGCCAGCTAGAAGAGGCTGTCAGAATTCACTCAAAGGCACTGAGTATGCTAGTGGAGTCCCTGCAGCTGCATAGCTCCCACCTCCTGAGACTGGACTCCGTGGTTGGAACCCTACTGAGTCATTTCATTCCTTTTTCTCTGTGAAGGGGGAAAACCTATCACAGAGTTAAATGAAGTACTTTAGGAGGACCATCATTGCCACGTATTTGGAAAATGTTCAAAAAGCCCAAGTTGTTTCCATAGGCACCTCAAACTCAACATGTGCAAAACTGAAGTCATCACCTCTCCTTTGCGTTTCCTTCGACGGGTACATCTGATCGCCCAAGCTAAAAGCCCTCTTGCACCACCACGCCCTCAGTCAACCCACAGGTCCTCCTGGGCTCACCTCAAAAAGCTGATTTGTATCCTCTGCCCTCCATTCTTTGGCCACTGCCCTGCCTCAGGCCATCACCCTCTTTTGACTAGATTATGTCAATTGCTTCTTGTCATCTCCTGTTATCTGGTCTTTCCTCACAAATTCATCCCCCAGATGCTCTCCAGACATCTTTCTGAAAACAGGATCCATTCTCCTGCTTAAAACCCTGACACATTTCCCCCTTTACTCTCAGCCCACTGATTGAGTCCGACTAGCTTGGTATCCAAGCCCATTCCCTTTGGTGCCAGCCTACCATTCCGCCACCTTCCAGCAGCTCTGCACTGTGCCTTAGCCGGTTCCCCGAGGGTTGGTCAGGCTCCTTCAAGCTTCCCTGGCCTTGCACATGCTGTGCCCTAAGCCTGGGCCTTCCCCCCCTTCTCTGTTGCTTTTATCTCCAGAATATTCCAAATCCCCCTCCAAGTGCTCTATTCCTTCTCTGTATGACTATGCACTCCTCTATTGTAGCACTTCATGTTCACTTAAAATCATTTGTCTAATCTCCCGGATGGGACCTTGACTTTCACATCAAAGACGGTGTGTTGTGCATTTTCCTCTCTCTAGCATTTATCGAAGGGTCTGGCATTTATTTTGTGCAAAGTAAATATTTGTTGAGTTGAAAGTCTATCCCCCAAAGACATCAACAGTTCTACAATGGAGTAACATGCAACTACTAAGAAGAATGAATTAGATCTGCACATACTGATTATAACCTTAGAGTGATATGCATCTACTTTTTTGTAAAAGATAGAAAAAATAGCTCTTTACATTTGTTTTCGTCTATCTGAATATAGTGAAGTGGATGGAAGAAATCCTAGATTCAATCTTTGGTTAACCCAGCAAGCGGGATTGGAGGAAGGAGGGACAGGTGATTTTCTTTATAACTCTATTATTGGACTTGTCAAAAAAGAGCTTATATTGCTCTTGTAAAATCAATTAAGAAAAATGAAGTAAATGGTTGGTGAATGGCTTTGGGAGAGAAGTTTTCAAAGAGGGAATGTTGTTACTGTGGTGCAAACTCTAAGAAAATCTGAAGAAGAAAATTAGAATCCCCAGAACATATAATTAGGGTATTATTATTCATTCTGTAAAGGATTTTTCTCTGCTCTGAAAGAATCTCCACAGGCTCCTTTTTAAAAAGGCAACTCCATTCAAGCTCTTACACATTTAACAGATGATTAATCACGCACTTGACAGGGGGGTGGGGCCAAGAAAGAGAAAGTTTCAGGAGTCAGTGCCAATTGAAGAACTATCAGAAATGAAGATAAGCTCCATTGATATTATAATGTAATTATCAGGGAAATTATTACATTGAAAAAATTCAAAGTTCACACAGTTTTTCTGGAGAAAGGGCACCTGGTTCTTCAGGGAGAAGGGGAAGGTGCCTACCTCCCTGGGGTGGGGAAGATGTGCAAGGCCATCGATATGAGAACACTACCCAACTGGCAGATACTATAGCCAAGTCCTAGCTCTTACTGTGAAAGCAACTCCTTTTCAGGTGTCTGCAATTAGTCAGAGAAGAGAGGTGGGTGGTAGTGAGCAGATAAGGAATCTTTTTTTTTTTTTTTTAAGAAAAGAATAAAAGCTAGGTAAAGTAGACCTGGCAGTCACCATGAAAATAAAAGAAACACTGAGAACCTTGCATCATGAGCATGATGTGGGCCTACCTGATCCTTTAGTCATGAAAGCAGAAGAGGATGAGAGCTACTAATGCATTTTTCGTGTTTGATAAAAGAAAAAAAAACAGCCCTGCCTTATTGACTTACCATGTACTTGTCACTAAGGGGACAATTTAAAAAAGAAATTTTCTACCAAAAGAAAGGAAATCGGGCCAGAGGCCCCTTGGGCTCCCACCTACAACTTCTATGTGATAAAATCAAGTGAAAAACAATAAGCACAGCCTTGAGGTGGAGACGGAGAAGGCACAGTGTGGCAATATCTTGGACTCCTCTGGATTATGTAAAACAGGGGTGACAGACTTTTTCTGTAAAGGGCCAGATAGTAAATATTTTACTTGGCTTTCTGGGCCAAGTGATAAAATCTAGAATGTTATGTAGGCACTCTAATAACAAAAGCAAAAGAGTAGATTCCCACAACTTTTTAAGTTAACCAAATTCAAAACTTTGTTTATGAACACTGAAATTTGACTTTCATATCATTTTCACGTGCCATGAAATCTTCTTTTATAAAATTTCTCAGCCATCTGAAAATGGGAAAAGCATTCTGAGCTCATGGGCCCTACAAAAATAGGTGGTGGACTGGGTTTGGCCCATGGGCTTTAGACTCTAGACATGGATGGAACATTTCCAGGTCAAGACAGGAGCCCTCAATCAGTCAAGGTCCTACAAGCTCAAGCTGAGGTTGGGCAGCTCTTCAAAGTTCTTCTCAACACAGCAGTGCTGCCAGGGACAGCCACAAGAAGTGGCAGGGGACAGCCCGGCCTGCCATGAAGTGGCATCTCTGTAGTGACTGCTCCAAGCCCAGTTAACTCAGGTGACAGCTGGGTTGTCCCTACCCTTTCAGATCTGGTGCAACTGACCCCTCCCTCCATCTCCAGCCTTAGGGAAGTCAGACTCCAAGGTTTCAGTTACTTCCCAAGGAGCTTGCCTGCTTGTGTCCAGGAGCAATTGCTTCTGCTGAATTCGGCCAGTTTATGGATTCACCTGCCCTTGTTTTCATGATTGCTTTGACCAGAATGGGGGAATTCAGTTGTTTTAATATTCTTGAACAAACTCACAGACATCGAATTGAAGATTTAGGGAGATAATGTCAATTTACATGGCAGCAACAATAGCATCTGCTCAACATTGTTTATGTCAAAATTAGAGCCAACATTTCCAGACAACTGGCTTGTTTTGCCAGATACTTTTCATATATTATCTTATTTAATCCTCCAAGAGTCATGGGAAATAGACTTAAAAAATAAAACAATTATTACCCCATTTTATTAAAAAAAGGGAAGGAAGGTAAAAGAAGTTGAGGAATTTACCAGTCACAGAGCTCATTAGTGGTAGAGATGAACTTTGAGCATGGTCTGGGACTCAGAGCCTGTGCTCCGAAATGCTACCTGATCTCCATCTGTGGCGCTTCAGTTGAACACCAGACCTTTTTCTTCTTGAAAGTCCTTTCCCTACCTCCTTTCTCCATTCTCACCGGCCAGACTCCCTTATGGAGTGTTCTGGCTTCTAGCCATTTTCCTGGTCCTCTCCTCACGTGACTGCATCTTTCTCACCTCTTCTTCCAGATTGCTCCCAGGAACTCCTAGTACCCTGATACACTTATCTGCAGTAATTTAGTTCTTACCAGCTCCTATTCCCAAACTAAGCTCTAGAGGAAGTCTTCCTTGAGAAGTAATGACATTTTATAGGAAGAAAACATTGGTTGGCCAACTGGATGTAGGACAATAGGACAAAATCTATACAGAGAGGGTAGCAGAAATGAAGTGCTTTAGAAAATTAGAAAAATGAAGAATTTTCCTTTCTTTCTTGGGGGCACGCAGCAAATAGACAAGAAAGGATGAAGTCAGGAATTGCTGAGCAGCATGGCAGAGAAGATATAGGACTTTTTAAAAAGAGTTTGCTTTGCATGTAATGTTCAGTAAGATCTTCCATGCATTAAAAAACTTTGTGAGAGTATACAGAATATGCGAAATCAAGAAATGAAGAATTCAGTGGCGATAAAAGGTAAGAGATGAATGTAAGCTTCTTGAGAATCTAAAGAAATTCTATAGACCTTCCATATTGGATTTTTGACATTGGACTTCCCATAAGATGTGCTGATATTACCCAAATCTTTAGCAACAGGGTGAAACTACATGACAAAGTGTGACCCACAGGGAAGAGGACAATTCTCTGTGGGTGGGGAGTAGAGAATGCAGAAGAAGGAATATGTAAAGAAGGGGAGTTGAAGGTCAAATGAAAACCATATTAGAGAGGGTGGGGGAGATTTAAAAGGGATCTGAATAAGGGCAGGATGGTGGGGCTACTGGGAGGGATGGGATAAATATGAGAGAGATGATGGCATTGGTTGGGGTTCAGGCACAGGAAACAGCAGCTTTTCTAGGTGTTTTAACCAGAAAGGAACATGATGTAGGGATCTGGGTTCTTTCTAACATTGCTGGAAAGGCAGAAGAAGCAGATTCCTGGCCAACCTCTAGGAATGAACAACATTGCAAAATGGCCCACCTGGGAGTTGTACCCCTATCTCAGTAAAAAAAGGGGAGGATTAGGAGGCCACGTTCAGCACTGTCAATTTCAGGAGGAGCCTACCCTAGCTGTAATAGGAGCTGCTGTTGCAAGTAGTGCTTCTAGAACTATGCTGTACCCACTCCATCTGCAAGAGCAGAACATGCATGCCTCAGCCCACGCCTTGCAGTCCTAATGGCAGCAAGTGCCTGGGTGTTGGAGCATAATTGTACTTGCCAACAGAAACTGGCATAGCAAGATATCTTCCATCTCATTTCTCTTTCCGGATTTCATATGAGTGGCATCTTATTGGTGGAACCAAATAAGATTAAGAAGCTAGTGACAGGCCAAGCTGTACTGGAGCCAAAGGCAAAAGGGAAACTAATAATATTGTAATACATAATGTAATAGTGCATTACATTTTAATTTTTGAAAATATTACATTAGCATTATTTGTCTGGATTGAATTTTTTGATGTCCCCTTAAATCTTGTGCGTGAGGTGCCTTACTTGTGTCCCCCTAGTCCCAGCCCTGTTAAGAACCCTAGCTGCAAGGGAGTCTTAGAGTTTTTGCTTTTCATCCACCGCAGTACTGAAGGCCACTGGGGAGATTGGGATGGAGGCAGAGAGGCATCCGTGACAGTTCATTTTATGTGTCAGCTTGGCTGGGCTACGGTGCCAATGTTTGGTCAAACACCAGTCTAGGTGTTGCTGTGGAGGTATTTTTTAGATGTGATTAACATTTAAATCTTTGACTAAAGCAGATTACCCTCCATCATGTGGGTGGCCTCATCCAATCAGTAGAAGGCTTTAAGAGAAAAGACTAAGGTCCCCAATGAAGGGGGTCAAAAGGTACAAACTTCCCGTTATAAGATAAATTAGTCCTGGGAATGTAATGCACAACACAATGACTATAGTTAACACTCCTGTAAGATATATTTGTAAGTTGCTATGACAGTAAATCCGGAAAGTTCTCAACGCAAGGAAAAAATATTTTTTCTTTTCTTTTTTTTTTTTGAGTATCTATATAAGGTGATGGATGTTAACTAAATTTATTGTGGTGATCATTTCACAATATATGTAAGTCAAGTAATTATGCTGTATGCTTTAAATTTATACAGTGCTGCATGCCTATTGTATGTCAATAAAACTGGGGGTGTGTGTGGAGGTGACCTTTCTAGGTATTTCAGCTAGAAAGGGACATAACATAGGGAACTGGGTTCTCTCAAACTTTTTGGGAGGACAAGAGAAGCAGGCTCACACATGAACACATACATCCTATTGACCTTGTTAGTTCTGTTTCTCTGGAGAACCTTGGCTAATACACTTGGAGGAGGTGGGGATGGAGACAGAAAGGCAGTTTGCTAGGTCCTCACCACTGAACGGAAGAAGAAGTACTGGGTTATAGTTTTAAGGCAGAGGGAGGAAGACAGAAAAGGAGGAGACTAAGCTGATTCCCAGGCTCCCAGTGTGGATGCCCAGCTGGTGCCCTTGACCTCAATAAGGAAGACAAATACAGTACTAGACATGCCCCTGAGAAAACAAAGCCTGTGCTCATCATCCTCACAAGACACAGTTAACATCTCCCAAGTGCAGTTGGGTTCCAGGGCATGGGATCCACCCCATACGTGTCACAGGTTGCCTGCAATAGGCAATTTGGTTGATCCCTCATTCAGTCAGATTCTTATCCATTAAATAAACAGTTGTTAAGCGCCTACCAGTGTCAGGTACTGTTCTAGGCTTTGGAAGTCCAATGGCCAATGAAAGATGAGTTCAGTTCTTTTATGATGTTTTCATTCTAATTTAGGAAGATATAATAAACAAACATACAAACAAAGGAAATAATTGCAGATAGTAATGTGTGCAGTAAGGACCACAAAATAGGGCAGTGTGATAGCGACAGGGAGTGGGGGTTTCCCTGGACGTGGTTATTCAACTCAAATATACCTGGCATGCATGGCAATGTGGGAACCAACTAGATGGCCTTAGGATGTGGGGTGGGCTGAGCTGCTGGGTGTGTGAACAAGCTGGAATGAAAGTCAAGAACTCTGGGCTTATGTGAATTATTAAAGGGAACCCAAGCATAATATGAGTATCTGTAATGCATTCCTTGGTTCCCCCCACACCGAAGGGCAATAGATCAGAACTGAATGAGCCTCTATGAGGTAATGCAGGTGGTGGGCTGGACAGCAAGGTCAAGGCCCAGGGCTGAATGTAAGAGCAGCATGGGGATTCCTGTGAGACCAGAGGCTCTCTGGGGTGCAGGCAATGCCCAGGGCTATTAAATCCCCAGACTGACACAGTCCTTGGCACTTGCTGGGTTCTCTCTAAATGTCAGTTGACAAATTGAGAAATTCTTTGACTGGAGATGGAAGCAGCAGCTACAGCAGAACCAGGGAGCCTTTGCATTCTGTGTGATTTCTTCACACTTGAAGCATTTGCTTCCCTCTATGAAACAAGTCCTACAGCCTCCCAGGTAGGAAGGGGAAGCTGGCCAAATGGCTCCAATTTTGTCTCCTTGATTTCAGCACTTGCTGTCCCCTGGGGGACTGGGATTTGTTTTTAACACTTCTGCCATAGTGTGGCTCCAAATCCTTTCCTTAGGTTTGTCCCCTTAGCAGCTGAGACAGCCCAGAATTCTAGAAGACTTCATTAGATGCTAAGGGAGTAGAAAAGACTAGAACGCCAAGAGAGCTCAAGAAGGATAAGCTATCAGGTTTACATTGAATGGTTTCCTGATCTTTCTAGACCTGCTGGGGGTTCTGGTACCACATACTGTGTAGAGAGATTGTTCAGATCTAACCCCAAAAGATGGGTACAGTTTCACAGATGACATGACTCAGCTCTAGGCCCATTGCCACAAACAGGGAAAAAATCTTACTTCCTTTCTGCAACGAAGCTGGTATCTGCCATAAGATTGTATTGCCAGATCTAGCAAATAAAAATACAAGACCAAAAAAAAAAAAAAAAAAAATACAGGACACTCATTTAAATTTGAATCCCAGATACATATAAAAGAATTTTCTAGTATAAGGACATCCCAAATATTGCATGGTCCAAATGTTGCATGAGATATATTTGTAACTAAAAACAATTTGTCGTGTATCTAACATTCAGACTTGACTGGGAGGCTCCAACTTTATCTGCCAACCATACTTAAGACCAAAGAGGAGACTAACTTGTCACCTGCATCAGGCCCTTTCCACCCAGTCCTCATTCTGGGTTCCAGTCCTGGGTCTCGGCACATCCCACAGTGGTGTGTGGTGGAGCTTTTCAGTTGCCCCACTCGTAAGCTGTGACTTCTTCCTTCGTTTGAGACCCTACCCACTCCCATTTCTATACAACAGGGGCTCTTTCCTGTTTGGACGGAATCACAGTATCTGAACATACGAGGAGCCTATTATCCACACAAGAGGAATTCTGCATTCTGTCACAGTTTTAATTCAGTCAGCACACAACAGCCTTGCACTTTTCTTCGGGAACACTGAACTCAGTCCCTCAGTGACCCTGCTTAAAATTCCCCGGGGACGGGAAAGCTTCTCGGACAGTTGGTAGCTATTCAGACTAGAACATTTCCATTTCTCTTACATATCAGAGAATTCAATAGTCAGCCAACCATATGACATGCCTGGGGGCTATTTTCAGCTCCGTTTTAACCTGTTGAACTCCAGGTAGCAACTTCTGTATTTTTATCTTATGTTATGCCTCCTTTGAGGCAATAAGTATGGGGCAGTGAGGTTAAAAAGAAATAACTAACAACTTTCAAGAAAACAATCTAAAATAAGCAACTGTGTAGTGATTATAAAAATACACAGATTTCCTCTGCTTCTACTGGTAATGTTGAAGCCCACATATTTGTGATGTGTCTGCACGTGATGTGTATTTAGCCCCACAGTTCTTTTGCATTGAACCTTTTGGGTCAGATGTGTGAGACTTCCTCCCACCCCCCACGGCATGATCAGTGCAGGACTTCTTGCTTTCTCATGTGGGAGCAGAGTGATAATATTGTTTCACTCTCAATTCAGAAATTAAGGGTAATGGCCATGTGGACCATAACAAAATCCACCCAGATATTAGCTGGAATTCCTGGTCCTGGCTCTTTTACTGCCTCTGGCTATCTAGGCAGTGTTTAAAAGTGCCTCCAGTCACCTCCCTTTTTCCTTTGCTTATGTGGGCATGAGACTGTGAGTTCTTTCATGGCTTGCAAGCTCCGTGAGGGCGAGGACTTTGTCTTGGTCACCGCTGTCATGGCCTGCTCAGGCGGCCATAACAAAACACCAAAGCAACAGACGTTTCTTTTCTCACAGTCCCAGAGGCTGGAAGTCCAAGATCAAGGCACCAGCAGATTTGGTACCTCCTGAGGCCTCTCTCCTTGGCTTGTGGACGGCTGCCCTCTTGCTCTGCCCCACCTTGGTCTCTCCTTCGTCCACGAGTCCCTGGTGTCTCCTTGGGAGCCCAAATTTCTTCTTCTTCTGAAGACACCAGTCCGACTGGATGAGCACCCACCTGAATGGCCTCATGTAAACTTACTTGCCTCTTCGAAGGCCCAGTCTCCAAATACAGTCACATCCCCATGTATTAGGGGTTATGAATTCGATGTATGAATTTTGGGGACACACAGTTCAGTCCATAAAAACCACTGTACGTCCAGTAAACTAATTCTGTGCCTGGCACCTGGTACTCAGTAAATGCTGAATTAATACAAGGACTTGATAATGTCATCGCTGAGACATGCCACTCAAGAGTTTCCTGTAGTAGCTAATCCAGAGTGTGCCTGACTTTGACGCTGCCTTTCTACCCACACATTTTACTGGCCATTGATGGTGTCATGGCCAGTAATCTGACCAGATACTAGATTTGTGACACACAGCTTCTAAGAGATGAGGCTGTATGGATGTCAGGGCATCCGTCCCACTCCCAGGTGCAGAGCCTGTCACTTCCACGTTGTCTCCACCGGCTCCCTGTCAGGCTGCTGATGGTGGCTGACGGGAAATGCAGTGTCAGTAACGAGGTTCCCCAGCTGTCATGGCTAGCCCTCCTTCCAGCAGATGCTTGACCTCACCCTGTGGAGGCATTCATCTCCCCGCTTCCGTTACATCCTTCAAATTGGGAAGAAAAAATTATAACCCACGAAAGGTCTGCTACTTTTCTGGGGGAGATTGGGCATCTCAACAACATACCCATTGTCTGCACTGAGCTTTGCTCTGCTAGTCTTTCAGGGCAAGGAAGAAAAGAAAAAAAGCCCCAAACTTTGATCCCTGGGGAGGTGAAGCGGAAGTTGATCTTCACCATTAAATTTTTTTATAGATAGCAAAGTCCATGTCTCCACCTGCATCCAAAGCACGGAGGCAGCTGCAGAACAAAGCACCAGAGAAAAATAGCTGACCAGAATCTGCTAAATTGCCCGTGTACAGGTGCAGCTTGTTTTCCATCTCGGTGGCAGGCACCAGTGATTGACAATGTTTTACCCAGAGGACTTAACCCTTTCTTCCCCTAGAGGAGCCCGAGTCAAGCACCATGGCTTAGCAAATAATTCCTGCCCCTCTGTCTGTTCTGAAGAAATTCAACCGAAATGGATGGCAACAGAGCTTCAAGCCAGTGTTCGCGTCGGTGAAAGAAGCAGCGCAACAATTTTAGACAAAAGTTTTGGAGAATTATGCTGGGCCTTTCCAGTGCTGTTGCCAGGGCCGGGGTACTCCTCTTGGACTGAGAGACACCCAGATAGAGACTGTGTGTGATGGACACTCTTCTAGAATGGGAGTGACATCGTGGGCTGGATTCTCGAGGTGTGCAGTGGGTCTTGTACCTGACCTAGAAAACCAATTCCTGTTTGCCCTCAGCTTTTTCCCCTCACCATCTAACAAGCTGTTCCAGAGGGTAAGCGGCAGAAAGAAGACACTGCCATGCAGCCTAATTTTAAAACTTCCTAAGAAAGGGGCGCCTGGGTGGCTCAGTCGGTTAGGCGTCTGCCTTCGGCTCAGGTCATGATCCCGGGGTCCTGGGATCGAGCCCCACATTGGGCTCCCTGCTCAGTGGGGTGTCTGCTTCTCCCCTTGGCCCTCCCCCCTCATGCTCTCTCTCTCTCTCACGCACTCACTCTCCCTCAAATAAATAAATAAATAAAATCTTTTAAAAAAAAACAAAAACAACTCCCCAAGATGGTGAACTGGGCAGCCTTGCCTCACTGGTTCTGAGCTGGTTTGTTTGTTTCCCCCACGACAACTCCCACAGCATCTCCGTGGGGTGACTTTTCATAGTTGTGCACAAGGATGTGAACCATGTGGGGAGTCCCCTTGGAGGAGCTGAATTTGTGTAGAGTTCAGACAGGCAGGTCATCTGCATAGGGGCCGTCTTCGGAGCTTTCATGGGGGGGGGATGAATTGAGAGATCACACAGGGACAGGGCAATGTTTAACAAACGACAAGAACAAACATCGTGAGGGTGGCGTGAATCGCTCTCAGAACCTCCACAAGATCTGAACATTTGGAACAAGGCCAAGTGCAAAGGAGGAATTACCTCCTCAACTGTGAGCCCTCCAGCGAGAAGGGAAGTTTGTTACTGTCCTCCTGAGCCCAGCGGTGGACCCCTCCGCAGAGCCTGGAGCCAAGGAAGAGAGAATGCTAATGAAGTGATAGTTTTGTGGGTCAGATGGCTTTTTGTTCTGGTAGGTGTAGTATAAGTCACCTCATCTCAGCACCAGGAACCTCACAGATGAACATTTTTAATAATTTGAATGCCTAGAACACCATGATATGAGCACAGAGCATGACCTCCTTAACCCTCATGGTCATAGAGCAATGGTTTGACTTCAAATGGAAAAAATGACATGCAGACAACTCTGACACTTTGGGAGTCTTAGTAAATTTCCAGTTACCACACATGCCCCAGGAGCTCCCTACTCTGGGGCTTTGGCCTCGACATGGGCTTTGAAACGAGTCCATGCTAGGTTGAGGGCATCTGTCCAGATTTCTGGTCTCCACCCTCAAACCAGTTAATCTGGAAGTAAAATAATCAAAGGAACTCTGTGGCCTGGAAGCCAATCTCTCTCATTCGTATATCAGAACTTCTGTAGGAGTCTTGGTTTAGCCATGTGGCCAAAAGCTTTTGCATTTTGAAATTTTGCATTTTCAATAATTGCTTTGATCTTAAAGATGGATAGCAGCTGCTAGCGATGGCGTATGAAATAAAATACCAAGATTATGCAGAATTTAAAGCCTCGGCACCATGGTGATAATCTAATGAGGCAAAAGCTTGGATGTATGTCAACTTAATCAGAACAATAGGTGCTGTCAACCAGACAGTGATACTGTAGGAAGTCATGCCTCAGAAATGACATAGTCTGGAAGTCCGGCAGCAGAACCCTTCTCCGTGGGAGTTTCTAGCTGGCATAGGGAATAGGCGTTTGCTCCGGACCAATTCATAAAATCTTCTGTGGGGGTGGTGAGAACAAATCCTAAATTCTACTTCAATATTTACTCCTTTTATGTGGACTTACGTTGCCACGACAGTGGAAGAAGAGAACTCACAGACCCAGAGGGACCCAGGGGCAGCTGAGTGCTGGAGCCTTTCTTTTCCTTTTGGTCACTCCATGAGGGTGATACTCTTCTTAATCACCACACTTATTCTAACAGATTTTTGCACAAGGGGTTATATAGAATGCTCTAGACTTTGGATATTCTTGGCCTTGGGAAAATAATTTTTTTTTTTTAAGTCTGTAAAGGTAATTACCATTATTTACAGTTCTGAGGGCAAAGCCCCACCCTGGGCTCCAGGCCAGGGGATCTCAGGCTGGAGTGTAGTGAGGTGAGCCAACTCCAAGACAAAAGCACAATTATGCTCGCATAAAAACCAACTCTGGTGGTGGTGGGATGAAGGAAACACCCACGCAAGGGGGGAGGGGCGGGCAGGGAGGGGCTTTCTTTGAAGTTTTGCATAAACCTTGTAAGATTCCCCCCCACCCCCTCCCATCCCCAATCGTCCCGGGAATGGAGATTCTGAGTTTTCAGCCTGGGTCTCTTATTAAGCTGTGCCATAAGGAAACGGACTTCCTTCTTTCTTGATTTGCCAATTTTTAAAACTGAACTTTAAATAAAAGAATTCGAGAAGAATTAAGAAAACGGGAAGTGTTGTGTAAGGTGTTATGGAGCTTTCTTCATGTCTTGGCAGAAAGGAACGCGAGCAAAACACCAAAAGAAGACATCTTTCTTTTTTAAGGCCGCTTCGCCTGCCCTCCCTCCTCTCGGATTCATATCCATTTTCCAGTTAGGAATGTTTTAAAGCTGTGGGGCCAGAGAAGGTGTTGCCACAGTGTATCTGGTTCTCCCAGTCAGAAAATAATTAGCTAATACCGAACGACTCACACACATTACCTTCTTGTTAACTATGCTATCTGCATCTTTTTCTTCCTGCCAGGATGAAGGCCAGGTGATTATTTGTGCTGATGTTATGAATCAGTGACAAGAGAGCATGTAATGGAAGTGTTGACATGCCTTGAGATACATGGGTGCTACAAGGTAACCCTGAGCAGGGACAGGGAGAGTCCGAGCCCCCTGAGCACGCACCCCAATCCGGCCCAGAGCAGCTGAGCGCGTTGGTTCGCAAAGGGTTGGCTCCATCGACTGTCCACAGCGCAGCAGTTCAGGAGAAAAACCACAGGCAGTGGGATTTTGCCCGTCAGCCCAGGAGGAAAACGCTCTTTGGGAAACTGGTAGACCCGTGGCGTCCTTGGGCTGTGACCTCAGCCAAGCTAAGGCTGAACATCCTTGGGAAAGCCAGCCTGCCCCTCACGACTGCCCACCCGATGGAACTCTAGCGAGCCGCTCTGCACACCCTGCTCTTCGCTGCCCCGCAGCAAAGAGGAAAGGGGAATTACGGGCGGGCTGGACTTGAAACACTGCTAAGGCCCCACCTGAATTTCAGGTGCCCCAGGGAGTCCTTTCAAGCACCTGGAGTTGAGGCTGTTTCAAGGTACAGATGCAGTATGTGTTTGTCTTGCTTTTGTTTGCCCCTGAATACAAGTACCAGCTGGAAGCCAGAAGGTGTGGAGTATTGCAAACAATTCTGACTGTAAATAAAGAGAATGGAAGAGTTTAAAAGCCAGTGCTAGGAGCTGAGGCCTGGAAGGGTGGGAGGAGGGGGAAGAAAGGGGAGAAGAAATACATTTACTAGAGGAAATAGAAAAATACACAGGAATTTGTAATTGTGTGCTACTGCTGCGTATTTTCCATGATATGGTAATATCCCTACATACAATTCGTCCTCAAATTATCGATGTACAGAAAATAAGCCTTCGGACCTGTGATCTGCCTTGTTCGTACTGAACGTGCCTCTAAGGTGCCGGGCACCGTGGTAAAGCCTCAGAATCAATGACGGTGACAAGAAAGTAGACGGCAGTCACACTGACGACGAGATGGCCACATGACTCAGGTGTCCCAGGGGCCGTGAGAACGGGATGGGCCGGCCATGTCTCCCCAGGGTAGTGAAGGGAGACTGGACAGGGGAAGCACCGAGAAGGAATGTCACACACAAACGTCTTCTTTCACCCCCAAAGCGACCCCAACAGACACAATTCCCACAAGGGTTTGAAATGTATTGGTGGTGGTCTTTTGGACCAGGATAATGTCACTGCAGCATATGAAATTTGGAAACACATTTTACTTAAATGCTAAAGTTTGATGTGATTATTTCCCGGGCAATATGAAACATCGAGATTCCTTTTTGATCAACCTATTTTGTCGAAGGTTGTTCTGCAAAAGGCATTAGACATTTGGAAAATAGTAAATGTTTAACTTTCTTATCTAATTATCCTGATACCCTGGTTTACAAGCTGTGTGATCTGAGATACAGAGCATTACCTTTCTGAACTTTAGGGTTTTCGTTTTGTTTTAAATGGGAGTAATAATAAGATCTACCTTTTAAGGTTTTTTTTGTAAAATTATAAAGATTTTATTTATTTGTCAGAGAGAGAGAGTACAAGCGGGGGAGTGTCAGGCAGAGGGAGAGGGAAAAGCAGACCCCCCGCTGAGCAGGGAGCCCAATGCAGGACTCGATTCCAGGACCCTGGGAACATGACCTGAACCTAAGGCAGACGCTTAACCGACTAAGCCACCCAGGCATCCCGAAAATTAAATGAGATAATGCATACAAGGAGCCTCGTACCTAGCCTGTGCTCAGTGAATGGTAACTATTATTAAAATTAGCCTACAATCATGAATAATTACAATAATAAATACTTTTCCTTTTCTTGCTAAATTGTGCATAGGACAAAGTGAATGGGAATAATGACAACTATTTTGTGAATTTAATGGATACAGCCTACTAAAATGGTTCCATAAATTTTTGAGCGAAATAATCCAGTAGTGCTGAAGAGTAATTTATTTAATAGGATAGATGTCAAAATCGTATGTCCCTGGCTGTGTAGACAGAGTGTCATAGCGAGGTTACCCACAATGGCCCACATTCTCAAGAAGCTGACCAGACTCTTGTTTACACTCAGGAGTACTTACACTAATCCTAAGGAGAATGAGAAGATCAAAAGTTGAAAGCACATCAAGAGTAAAAGGTAAAGGGGTTCAACAGCACCCTGAAGTTCAGTCACCTAGAGATCTGAGTGCACAGTGTCATGACCATAAGCAGACCTGCTTTAGCTGGACCCATGCCGAAAGATGTGGCGCCCCAGAAAGCCAGGTCTGTGTGTGACTTCGGCACCTCTGCCTCAGGGTCTCCAGGCAGCTCCTGAGACTTTTTGGGTAAACACGGCTGGCCTGTTGAACAAAGAGTTGTTGGAAGTGTTTAGGGTTTTTTTAGATGATAAAAATATGGGTGATGAAAATGACTGGATTCACTTACAGGCATGAAAATAGATAACATGAAGCTGTGAGTCTTCAAGGGAAGTGGCTCAGACTTAGCAACAGTCATAGCATGGACGTTTGTTTGTGAATCTAGGAATCATTTCTCTCAGAAATCTACTGAAGTTTTAAGAAAAGAGTGGTCGAGATACCAGATTCACAGGCAACAGGGCTCAGATATACACAAATTTTAGAAGCCTTTTGAAGGGTTTTTACCCTCAGATGAATGGGAATGCAAAATATTATGCAAATCAGATTTAATCTTCTGGATAATTTGCCTCAATAAAAAAAGTTAAAGCCGTAACAGGAAGGCTCCATCCACATTTTAAGATTGTGTTTTTATGTAAATATAGTATTGCGCAGAATGCACCCGGGGGCTTAAGTAGAAGTCACTGCCTGGATGGGTCCTCCATCTTGGATTCCCTGGCTTTGGGAGCACATTTAGATGGTGATCAGTCATGGTTTTAATGTTTAAGGCTGAATTCAGTGAATGCCACTGGCTGATGTCAGGCAGGGAAGCAGACAAAAGAGATCCAGAAAAAAAGAAAAGGGGAGAGTGTGAGAAAGGGAAGAGAGAATGAAAAAAGACAAAAGACTGCTATGTGACCATGGAAAGGTGCTACAGAAAAACTAATGACATTTCCTTAGATTCCTTCCATAGATTCCCGATCCCCGCAATTTTTAAAAAGATTATATTCCGCTTGGGAACATCCTGTGATATTGAGCACAAACACAGATTTATAAGAATTATCTCAGTCACACAAGAAATAGGAGATAATACATTGATCAATAGACTCAGTTTCAGTATCAGGTGCTAAGTGTTTTGACAGACATTTTTAGGACACTATGAGAACACAGTTAAGGGGGTCACTAACCCATCGTTCGTAAAGAGAAAAGGAATCTTGGTGCATATGACAAGCGAGATGAAACCTGAATGGCGATATTTGGCAAGGGCATGGTGTGGAAAAGCGTGTTTTCAAGTGGAGATTACAACCCAGGGGCTTTGAAGTAGCAATGGTGCTTGGAAGGAAGTACTGTGGTCTTCCTGTAATGTGAAGAGGACCTATATGTGAATCACAAAATGCAGAAGCCGCAGAGGATAGATCATGGAGGTCTGTGCTGGGCTTAGCTGCTTGGATTTCCAGATAACAACCAAGTGGTTTTTTGTTTTTGTTTTGTTTTTTATTATTACAGATAGAGTGTGCACATACCTGGGGGTGAGGGGCGGAGGGAGAGGGAGAGGGAGAGAGAGTCTCCAGCAGACCCCCAATGAGCGCAGAGCCTGACTCAAGGCTCGATCTCACGACCCTGAGGATCATGACCTGAGCCGAAAGAAACCAAGAGTTGGCTGCTTAACCAACTGAGCCACCCAGGCGCCCCAATCCAGTTTCTTACTTTTGCTGTCACTTCTGAGGTGACTGAATTTCATTTGAGAGTTTCCTGTGATCAGAGCACAGGACTTGATTTACAGTCATTATTCTAAGCAAACAGGAAAAGCTGAATGGATTTAGTGCAGTGGATGGGGACACCAGTGGTTTCAAGCAGGTTTGATTTGCCAGGTTTGCATTTTATGAAATATTCTGTGGTACCTCCAAGTTGGTCAGTTGATCTAATGAAGTTTTAGGTCAAATGGGAAATTACTGCTTTAATAGAAAGTGTAATTTATATGAACAATAGTCATTTGCCTTAAATATACAATGCATGAAATGATTTGTTTTACTTGGTTCACGAAAAGGTTTTGGAAAAGGGACTCTGGCATTTTCTGTACACCTTCCGGCTCTTTCGACTTTAAAACATAGTTTAAAAAATATTTTACATGCTTTTTTTGGGCTAACTTCATTTTTTAAGTTCTCACATTTAAAATCTACAAATACAGGATGGCAGCAAAAACACAAACACCTGATAGCTGACTACAGAAAGGGATCATCACTTGATTCCAAAAGACACATCTAAATTAGTCTTATTAATTTATAGTTGCCTCTTGTATAATAAACATTTGCTGGCTTTCCACATAATTTATTTCCACATTTTTCAAATGTCAGGGAGTTTTCCTGGTTGGAAAGAACACAACACTGGGAGGAGGAGAGCTGAACTCTGATCAACAGTTGTTGGGCCAGTCATTTAACCTTCTGGTGACTGGTTTGAAAAATGGAAGAATCATGCCTTTTCTGTGTAATGAAGTTTGTTATAAGGCTCAAATTTGGTAATGTTTGGCGAGGTCCTCTGAAAACCATGGTGGGGTGACAATGGCAATAAAATATGTGACATTTTCAAGGTGAGAGAAGTTAAGGCTCCTGGTTCAACTGCCCACCCAGCTCTTGTTCAATGCTTGACAACCAGGCGCTCAATCACATGTTGTTGAATAAGAGTGTGCACGTGCACACACACCCCTTCAAGAAACATTAAAAGTGTTAAAACTATTGATGATCCTGAATTATAAAAATGTATTTAGGAAAGTAGTTAATAACTCCAGCTTTTGATATATGTAAAGAGAATTAGTCCCTCTCTCTATCCGGTTGTCAAGATAGAAAGTTAACACACAAAAATTAAAAAAACCTCTTTCCATGCATGTATAAAAATGTCAATTCTCCAGACTCTTACCTTCTTCCAACCCTCACTCATTCAAATTCATCACTTGTAATAACCTAGTTTTAAAGGGGATTTATCTGAATGTAGACCATACTCTACATGGGATGTTTACTCTTAGTTGTGCATGAGGTTGAGAAGATTTAGAGCATTTTCAGAATTAGGATTTAGTAATGCAGCTTTTTAAAAGTTTTTTTATTTTTTAAGTAGGCTCCACAGCCAACGTGGGGCTCAAACTCAGAACCCTGAGATCAAGGGTCACGTGCTTTATGGACTGAGCCAACCAGGCGCCCCAGTAATGCAGCTTTTAAGTGAAGTAAGAATGTTACCAACTAAACAGCAGCAGGAGCAGGGGAATCAGCAGAAGGCAGAGTCCTGCCCTTGCTTTCTGTGATCCTGGACAAGTTACCTAACCAGGGTGTATAAAAGAAGGGTCTTTGTTTTATTTTTTGGACACAGAAGAGCTCTGAAGCGAACTTTTCAGGCATCGGAGGGTGTGGTGGGGGGTGGTGTTGGAAGGGTACAAATGCTTTCCTGCATTCTCTCTCGTTCACTTTCCCTCAGGTTATTCAGTTTGGGGAAAGCCATTTTTTGTTTGTTTGTTTGTTTTTAAACTTAGGCCCAAGCACAAGCTTCTCAGGTCCTCTGAGATAGGATCCATTTTCAAAGGCAAGGATCAAGAGAAAAACAATCACCAGAGAAAATACAAAGAGCATAAAGTGTTTACAGTTAGCCTCTGGGCTGGAACTGGAACCTCTCTTTGCCTGGCTTCTTAACTGTTTCTGTTGAGCAACACCCATCTTACCTTCTACCACCTGGGGCCTATCCCCTCTCACTGAGACCTTCAGATTCAAGGAAGACCCCCTTGGGTCCTCTTGTTTGTGGTCTGAGGAACTCTGACCTTCCAAAGGACATAGGCAAGGCTGTGGACATGGATACAATGTAGGGCACCTGGGTGGCTCAGCTGTTAAGCATCTGCCTTCGGCTCAGGTTGTGATCCCAGGGTCTTGGGATAGAGCCCTGCATCAGGCTCCCTGCTCAGCGGGAAGCCTGCTTCTCCCTCTCCCACTCCCCCTGCTTGTGTTCCTGCTCTCGCTATCTCTCTGTCAAATAAATAAATAAATAGAATCTTTAAAAAATAAAACAACAATGTAGATTTCATGTTTCAGGGGTGGTATCTCTCTACTCCTCCAGCAAGAAGCCTTGTTTACTAAGATCTACCCTTAGCATCAACCACGGTAACACCTGTATCAGATGACACATCAAGTAAAGAGGGGATCATTCTTTCACACTGATACAAACTGACAAAGAACTCACTGTGTTTTTTTCAGAGTTTATTTATTAGTATTTTTTAAAGTAAACTCTACACCCAATGTGGGGCTCGAACTCACAACCCTGAGATCAAGAGTCACATGCTCTACCGAGACTGACCCAGCCAGGTACCCTGGATCTCACTGTTTTATAAGAAAGTCTATTCTGGCAAAAATCCCCAACCCATTATTACATTATTTTCTTTCTCTAGATTGGAGGGTGTTGGAGCAGGGATAAATTATGAATTTATCTGTGCTCTAGGTTTACAAAATGGCAGGACTGTGACTTCTGGAAGAGGAGGACACTGAGATGGAAGAGGTGGTCTTGTGAGCTTCTCTTCAGGAAGAGGATGTGTCCAAGAGGCTCCCAGGAGGGAAGTGACCTTCAAACCTCCTAGGAGAGAAACCCATCATATCTAGCAGCAGGCATGCATGCATGGGAAGGGCTGACCAGACTGTATCAGTCTCCTACCCAGGGCCGTCCCTCTTCAGGAAAAGACCACAAAATGCAGAGAACAGACTAAACTCCTTATCTCAGCCCAGGATCTGCTCTATATTCTAGATGTTCTTCTTTTTTGAAATTCAAAGGTGACAACAAGTCTGTCCTTGGCTATAGGGCATGCTAAATACAACAGTACTATATTCACAGTTGAAAGAAAAATCTACCTTCACTTTATGTGACTGCAGGATCTCCAGCAACTATGGTATAACAGTCTGTCGCAAGTGTATTGGATGTTTCAGTTTGCCAGACCTGTCATGATAAATTAATTACAGGATGTTGCAGAAATGGCAAAGCTCCAGCAGCATCTTGCATGGTTTAATATAGCCCTATTTCCCCATTTCAATGTATTTGTGGTTAGATAAATCCTCAGAAATTTACAGCTGCTATAGACTAGTTTATTATGTACTCTGCCTGCACACATGATAAGTATAATAAGAATTTAATGTTCTTAAAGTACATAGATTTTACTGACATTTCTTTACCACCATGGAAATATTTAGTTGCTAAAAGTAGCATCTGCGGGTACTTCTGAACATTAACTTCAGTAGACCAGGCAGGGATGGTTAAAAACATTACCATGCTTTAACCATCTTCCATTTACTTTAAATTGAAGAACCATAGCTCAGAAAAAATTGTGTGAAACATTTATATAAAATGGCCCTGTGAACAAATTTAATAGAAAAAAAAAATTAACTACTGATTGTCGGTTGAAAACACTGAAAAACCGAACTGAAGCGACCACACTTTTCTCCAGGGAATCTTCCTTTGGTCTCATGACTGCTTTTCTCAAGCTTCAGTTAATTTTTGTTCTGGCAACAGTTATTTTCCTCACCTTCTTGCTCTTTCCTCCTTCTGGACTTTATTTTTTCTTTATCTTCATTAAGCAAATAATTTCCATTCCAGGCAATTTTAAATGACTGGCAATATATGCATTTACTTACATAAAGGTTGTACAAACCAACCATTCCTGCACTTTCTTCTACCATATTCTTTCACAATTCTTGATAAGGATCAAGTGATGAATTAAGAAAAAAATGAACTAGAGTAAGTAAAATTAGATCGTTCAGTACTTTAAGAAACAGCACTGCGGTATATATATTTGGGCCATTTTGATGTAATTGATGGAGGTGGACCATGTACTGTGGTTATATACGTACCTGTGCCCCTCCCCCCACCTTTTTTAGGTTGAGAGTAGAAATTAAAATTGTAGACTCTTAGCAGTCTTACCCTCCCTTTTTGGGATAACAAAAAGAACCCAACCATAATCGAATGAATTTGAGGTGTTGGAAGAGCAACTTGAGGAAACAGTATGCAGAGAACATATGTCTGATGTAGATTTGAAGAGGATCATTAGAAAAAAAGCATTCTTTGTGTTTACAAAACAAATGTTTTTATGTTATCCAGTTCCCGCCTTAACTTAAAGTATTTCCTATTCACTTTAATAATTAGAGCAGAAGGATATGATGAATGAAGTGCCTCATTACCAAGTTTGCTTTCTGGGTCTCTACAGAGAGTAGCTGTCTGCTCCTGCCTAGTTGGTCCATTGTTAACCCCTAAATGATGCTGACATCAATTCTCCTGCAGATAATTGGGTCCATCCATAGATTGAGTTTGCCAGTCAACAGAGCCTTTTGATTGACATGACTCTTGATGTTTTTATTATCTTTTATATGACTGGAATGGCGCCTGTTTCTTGAATAATATGTTACTGTACACGTATTACTTTGATTCCACAGAATCTATTATTTGAGAAAATGTAAGAATTAGAGTTTGGAGTAAAGATTTACCAAAACAATTATGGGACAAACAAGTTACCAGCTTAAAAAAATTTTTTTAAGTCAGCTATATTTCATTTTATTTAGGTGCCTGTTGCATTAAAGACATATTAGATCTTTCTAGTCTGAGTGTGGTTGTACGTACATCTAAATTGCTTCTTTATTCTAGCTTGTGCTGGAGTCTCCAACAATAAGCATTTACTGGCTTCCTCTACACAGCAACTGAGATCCAGTACTTCGGAGACTTCCCCGTGGAGTCTGACAACCTCCATTTACAACCAAGTGCTGATGTTTACTGGTCATGTGCACCAGGACAAATTACTCTACCTTCAAAATCTTGGTTTCCCTACTTACATGTAGGGCAGGGAAGATTCTAACTACCTCAGAGGTCTGATGTGAAGAGTAAATGAGGTCATATACATAAAGTGAAGATTTGGGGAATATTTTCTGTCATTAAGTTCAATGAAGCAGAAATCAACAAATATATAGCTTTAAAAAGTTGGATTGTTGAAAAATGTTCTCATAATTTACTTAACAGATATGGCTCTCAGATGTAAATTATTAAAACATGTATAAATAAAAGTGTAAGGTTTTAGGGCCAATGGCTGGTTCCGTTGGTAGAGCATGTGACTCTTGATCTTGGGGTTGTGAGTTTGAGCCCCATGTCGGGTGTGGAGATTACTTAAAAATAAAATCTTACAAAAAAAGTGTAAGGTCTTGAATTTTATAGGTTCTAGAACTTTCTCACTCTCAAAAATATTTGTGAGTTAAGGGGCGTCTGGGTGGCTCAGTAGGTTAAATGTCCAACTTTTGATTTCAGCTCAAGTCATGATCTCAGGGTTGTGAGATCGAGCCCCATATTGGGCTCTGTGCTGGGTGTGGAGCCTGCTTAGCATTCTCTCTTTTCCTCTGCCCCTCCCCCTGCTTGTGCACACACTCTCTCTCTCTCTCTAAAGTAAGTAAATATATAAAAAATACTAAAAAAAAAAGTGTGAATTAAATATACAATTGAAGTGACATGTCATATGAAGCTATGAAATGGTAAGTTATTTCCCAGATACACTCTTGCTGAACTTCTTAAAGAGAAAAATGTCTTTCTTTCTTTTTTTTTTTTTTAAGATTTTATTTATTTATTCATTAGAGACAGAGAGAGAGAGGCAGAGGGAGAAGCAGGCTTCCAGCGGAGCGGGGAGCCCTATGCGGAACTCGATCCCAGGACCCTGAGATCATGACCTGAGCCGAAGGCAGACGCTTAACCATCTGAGCCACCCAGGCGCCCCGAGAAAAATGTCTTTCTTTAATAAAACTTTACTATAATCTAAAAATAAAATTAAGGTCAAGTATTTGCTTTTCTAGAAAGAAACCTTACACAAGGTTTTAAAAGTACCAGTATTAGCCACTTAAAAACACTGATTTCATTTCAAATGTGCATTTTAAACATAAATTTATACCATGGTGTAAAATTTGTCATGTCTTAAATCTTTAAAAACTTGATTTTTGGGGTGCCTGGGTAGCTTAGTCATTCAGCATCTGCCTTTGGCTTGGGTCATGATCCCCAGGATCCTCAGATCGAACCCTGAGTTGGGCTCCCTGCTCAGCAGGGAGTCTGTTTCTCCCTCTTCCTCTGCTGCTCCCCACTGTTCGTGCTCTCTCTCTCAAATAAATAAAAAATCTTAAAACAAACAAACAAATGAGTTTTGTTCTAGCTTTGCAAATCTTATTCATGGTATAGTTTTGATACTGAAGAAACTTTAATGTTCAAGATAGAGTAGAATCAATTGGGAAATAAATTTCTGAGAATGGTTTAAAAATATTTAGATCTAGAAAAAATGTCAAAAATTGTTATTTGTTTGGAGAAAAGAGACTTTATAAAATAGGATAAAATTTAATAATTTCAGAATGAAGATAAACAAAGAATACTAATTTGCTACTAAGAAAACCTGCAGTATCAGAATCTTTAAATAGATTCTCATGTCTGATTCCTCTACTTGACAATAATTTGGACTTCTACTTGGAGGGCACTTTTAAGGATGTCCTCTGCCCCATCTCATGTCTGAGAGTATGATAAAGATGTTTTATTAATCTATTCATGAACATAACTGGAATCTTACTTGTCAACAGGACAAGAGAAAAGGACTGGGTTTTGAGTTTTGAGTTTCCTGGTTTTGCCTCAATTCTTATTTTTGTCTTCAGTAGTTGCAATAAAAAAAAAAAAAATAACCCTTTATTTTTCATATGAACATTGAGATCTCAGCAAATGTTTAGCTCCCCTGCCATATTTCGTTTGTCTTGTTTTAATTTTTTTAGATTTATTTAGTTATTTTTGAGAGAGAGAGAGTATGAGAGCATGCAAGCAGGGGGAGGGGCAGAGAGAGAGGGAGAGAATCTCCAGCCGACTCCCCACTGAGCAGGGAGCCTGATGCGGGGGCAGGGCTCGATCTCGAGACCCTGAAGATCATGACCTAAGCTGAAATCAAGGGTCAGATGCTTAACTGACTAAGCCACCCATGCACCCCACATTTGTCTTGTTTTATTTTTATTTTTTTTTAAAGATTTTATTTCTTTATTTGAGAAAGAGAGTGAGAGAGAGCGCACAAGAGTGAGGTGAGGGGCAGAGGGAGAAGCAGACTCCCCGCTGAGCAGGGAGCCTGATGTGGGACTCGATCCCGGGACTCCAGGATCATGACCTGAGCCGGAGGCAGACGCCTAACCGACTGAGCCACCCAGGCGCCCTGTCTTGTTTTAAAATGTTCCTGCAAATTGTTGAAATCCTTTGTGATTAAAACCTAAATCTGAGAATCAATGCATATCTCAAAACTATGAGCTGAAACTGCAAAGAGATGCATATTTTATTTTGTAATTATCAAGTATATTCACAAGACACCTGAGGCACAGACGTGTGCGTCCAGGACAGTGGGAGCTCGGTGCCACCAGAGCAGATTTTGGGGCTGATCGCTGTGGGCTTCCCCCGACACTGGAGCCACTCATCCCCTTCCAAAATGCTCCCCCTTTAAGTTCTACACAGCAGGGGCATGTTTACCAATTTTCATGCCTCTACAACATGTGCAGGGATAAGAGCCAAATATATTTTTACTAGAAGATATTTCACATCGAGTATACATCTGGGCAAAATTTACACCTCAATGCCCAACACTGTTTTTCTCACTTCTTATTTTAATTGATTCAGTTGTTTAATTTGGTAAATAAGTTTTCTGATACTATACTAGTTTTGACCTTTGTGGGGTTAAATATTTTATTGACAAACTTATAATGTCACAAGTTTGAGTCAAGAGTCAAGAAAAAAAAAACCAATGAACTTTCGTATTATAACACTTTAAAATACACAGTCACATGGTAATGACACCATTAATTACGGAACTCAAGCATTAAATAATGCAATGTAATAATTTAAGAACAAATGTTAAGACTAAAATAAATATTCAATAAAGTCTACAAATTTATATGCTTAAATATGAAATGCTCTTTTTAAAAAGTAAAGAAATTTGAAACACTGCTGCCAATCAAGCCAAAGGCCATTTTTAGTTTATATGTATCACATTACATATATACGATTCATTCAAAACAAATGTGTTCCCTTTTAATGTCTTTGTCACTGGGACCATTTAGAATACACAATATTCTGAAGTTGCTTATCTCTTAAATAAAGCTAAATTTCAAAAGCATATATTTCACATTCTGAACATAACATCACACACACAATCATGTTACAGCTATAGTAATATTAAATGACTGCTTAATGGACATCCTAACAGTGTAAACACTTTTCCTTCCTGTTGGTTGAATAGCAATTATGTATTTTTCTTTATGGGTTTTCCAACAGTGGTCATATAATTTTGATGTAATTACTAATAAATACAAGTACCAATACTTTGATCAACAACAATCACAATGGTTTATAACAACGAAAGTCAAAAGGCCACATTTATTTTTTTACTCGTACCTCGCTTCTGATTTTTCTAGGTTCTCTCATAAGGACAAGAAGTAGTGGGTCCTTCCTTTCTTCCTTAGTATCTGAAAATTCTTAACTCTGAAGAGAAATTCTGTTTGGTTTAATTTGTCATTTCATTTCTGTGTATTTGGTTGTCTCTTCATTCTTCTTCAACTCTTTACTAGGAGAAAAGTACACACAATGTGCTCAATGAACTTAAACAATGTCTTTTGCCCACAACCAAATCTCGGTGTGCTCCTGCAACAGCATGGGTAATAAACACACCAGGTGACACACACACACACACACACACACACCCACCCCAAGACCAAAGTACGAATCACCTTTGCTTCTTCTTTCTTTCTTTATTTGAGAGAGACAATGAGAGAGAGAGAGAGAGAGCACATGAGGGGGGGAGGGTCAGAGGGAGAAGCAGACTCCCCGCCGAGCAGGGAGCCCGATGCGGGACTCGATCCAGGGACTCCAGGATCATGACCCGAGCCGAAGGCAGCCGCCCAACCAACTGAGCCACCCAGGCGCCCTCACCTTTGCTTCTTGAACACACTGTTAACATCTAGCACCACCAGCAGATGCGTAAAGCCGGCTCTGGCACTGACAAGCGAAAAAGAAATATACTTCTCAAATACAGACACTAAGCACTCCAAACCTGGGGCAACTTCCAGAAATTAAGAGCAGGCAATCAGAGTTCGTAAAATTCTTCACTCATTGGGGGGAAAAAATGTCACGGATGATGCTCCAACGGTTAGTAAGTGGAAAGGATATAGACCACCTTATTAAATAACATTCTTCCATTTGGTCAATGGCTGTGTCTATTTTTACAAGTGGGTTAACTATATTTTTTCGAATAAATCCAAAAAATGGTGTGTGTCATTTTCAACAAAGATAGTGATGGTCAATTATGCATCTAAATGCAGCTCTAAAATAAAGCAAATTATACCATTAATAAAAATCAAGAACTGGGGCACCTGGGTGGCTTAGTTGGTTAAGCGGCTGCCTTCAGCTCAGGTCATGATCCTGGGTTCCGGGATCGAGCCCCACATCAGGCTCCCTGCTTAGAGGACAACTTGCTTCTCCCTCTCCCCCTGCCTGCCGCTTGGCCTACTTGTGCTCCTCATCTCTCTGTCAAATAAATAAAAACCTTAAAAAAATTTAAAAAACAAGAACCAATATGTGGATGAAAGAAGGAGCTTCTTAGAGACCATGTAGGAAGTACACAAAAACTAGCTAGTGGTGTTGAACGTGACACTCTGTAATGCAATTATTCACATGCCAGTGGTATCTAGACTTAGATAAAAATGTTGTCCTTCCTCTGAACAGAAAGGGCTTCATGCTTGACTGCTCTGCAAAAACAAATGCCGCCTAAGAATCTGGTTAAGGTGGTGGTCAGTTCCATTGCACACTCCTGAGAAGAGTAACGGCTGGAGCGTCGGGGCCAGGAAGGGCAGGCTACCCACTTCCTAAGGTCCTTTCCTGGAAGCACAAGAGGTGCAGGTAACGTCTGTGTTTTCAGGGGCAGGCTCGATCATAAATAAATAGTGACACTATCTTTCTTAATATCTTTTTTGATGAGAGACATTTACGCCTGAGGGGAAAGAATCCTTTGTCCGTCTGTGTTCCCTGACTTGAACTTTGTTGAACAGAGCTACCACAGATAAGCTGGGATTATATGCAGAAGCCCAAAAATGTTTCAAGCGAGGCTCACAAGAGCTACTAAAGTAGAGCGTAAAGTGGCACAGATGCAGCGTGCCATTGAACCAGGGGCCACAAAAGGGTGTCACACTCGTTTCTGCCCATGTGCATACATGTAAAGCCCACAAAACTTGTCCCAAATTAGGGATCAATACAAATGGGAAAGAAAGTAGTAAAGGCTCAAACGGATGCTGGGCACGAGTGCCGGAGAGACCCTACAAACATCCGCAAGGGGCTGAGAGGAGGGTAAAAGGGTCTTAGAGGAACGACAAGGCAAAAGAGAGTGGGGGGCGGCGTTTGTAAAAGTGGTAACAAAAACAAAGAAGAAAAACAGAAAAGGGAAGGGAGAGAAGAACAGCTGGAAGTGAGTGAGCTGGATCCTGCACGTGCAGAGGATGTAGGACAAGTGACACGTATCAGGTGGAGCCTGCACTCTGAGAAGTAAACAGAGAAGACAGAGGACCCTCAGGAGAGGGATCCCTCTAGAGAAAAGTAACTAGAACATGCTGAAGTAGGCAGTGTAGATAACATCTTTAAGGGAAGTGAATCAGACTGAGAAGAGGAAGGAGCCCTGGACACAGAATGCCAAAGGCTGCCCGCAAGAGGGGGAAAGGACGAGAGACGTCCAGGGCACACCTCTGACGGGTGGGGGGGGGGGTTGCGGCGCGTGAGCATGACAGGCGCTGACAGCGCAGGACTGAAAAGCTGAGGCAGTAGACGGAGATTTGCTGAAAGGGAAGAGAAGCCATCCAACCGAAAGACCCCAAAGAGAATCGAAATGTGGTCTTTCTCTGAGGTGTCTCCTCAGGATGAGGCCCCATAAGCCAACGCAGGTAGAGAATAACAAAGTGAGGGCCTTCTTTTTCAGGGCAAATCATTTGGAGAGAGAAAGGAAAATCTGCGCACTAAGATACTGGACAATGAATATGAAACCGGGTTAGTGACTGTGCGTATGTTACGTGTGAAAAATAAGACTCATAAAAATACTGGGCCCTACCCTGCAAGATATTCAATCCAGTAAATATTCCCTGAGGCTTACTACTTGGCCAGACAGCAGGCTAAGTACTGGGGAGAAACGAGGCGAGCACAGTAGAGCCCCTGCCTGTAAGCACTTGCCATCTACTCAGCTAACTGAGCACCATGTAACAGAAACAGCCCTGAACTTGGAGCCAGAAGATCAAGTCCTAGTTCAGGCACTTTACCTGTGACTCTGAAACCCTGCATTCTGCAAATGTAGAAAGAACGGGCTATATTAGAAAATTTCTAAAATTACTTCCATTTTATTTTATTTTTAAAGATTTTATTTATTTATTTGACAAAGATAGAGAGAGAACACGGCAGAGCGGCAGGCAGAGTGAGAGGGAGAAGCAGGCTCCCCGCTGAGGAAGGAGCCCGATGCAGGGCTGGATCCCAGGACCCTGGGATCATGACCTGAGCCGAAGGCAGATGCTTAATCGACTGAGCCACCCAGGCACCCCTAAAATTACTTTCATTTTAAAAGAAATGACCAAGTAGTAGATACCAATATATGTTGGGTAGAAAAATTAGAAAATACACAAAGTAAAATGAAAGAAAAAAAAATAACCACAACACCACCACTCAGAGGGAACTACTGATATTTTTTTAAATGTGTATCGTTCAATATTTTATGCATGTAGTTGACCTTGAATAACACAGGTTTGAAGTGCATGAGTCCACTTAGACTCAAATTAAAAAAAAAAAATATGTTGGAAAAGCTTTTGGAGATTTGTGACAACTTGAAAAAACTTGCAAACTAGCTTAGAAATATAAAAAAAACTAAGAAAAAGGTATGTCACAAATGCATAAAATATGTGTAGATACTAATCTCTTTTATCATTTACTACCATAAAATATACAGAAATATATATGTGTGAGCAGCTCGTCTCTCCAGTAAATTGCGTATCGCAGTAAAAAGTGATCTCTCACAGCTCCTGCATATTTTTCACTGTGTTTAGTGCAATACTGTAAATCTTGAATAATACCATGGGACCCAGGCAGAGTGTCACCACTGATGCTGGAAGTGCTCCCAAGAAGCAGAGAAAAGTCATGACATTCCCAGAAAAACTTGAATTGCTTGAGATACCTACCAAAGACTGAGGTCTGCAGCTGTGGCTGTCTGCATTTTTCAAGATAAATGAATGCAGCATAAAGACCATTGTAAAAAAAGAAAAGGAAACTCGTGAAGTCATTGCTGCAGCTACACCAACAGGTATGAAAACCCTGCATGTTTTGCAAAATATTTTTCTTAAAGATTTTATTTTATTTGAGAGAGAGAGAGTGCGTGAGTGGGGGTGGGGTGGGGTGGAGGGGCAGAGGGAGAGGGAGAAATAGACTCCCTGCTGAGGAGGGAACCCGATGTGGGGGGGCTTGATCATGACCTAAGCCGAAGACAGACTCTTAACTGGCTGAGCCACCCAGGCGCCCCTGCAAAATACCTTTTTATTTTGTATTGAAAATGCAGCTTTTATGTGTGTATAGGGCTGATATAAGAAAGATGTACTGATAGACTCTAATATGATTCAAGAAAATCAAAGTCATTATGTGACAACTTAAAGCAAAAGGAAGGTGAAGGATCCAAAGTTGGAGAATTTAATGCCAGCAAAGGATGGTTTGATAATTTTTAGAAAGAGGTTTGGCTTAAAAAAAGCCAAGATAACAGGAGAAGCAGTTCTGCCCACCAAGAGTCAGCTGAGGAGTTCCCAGAGGCCATTAATAAAATCACCGAGGAACAAGGATATCTGTCTGAACAGATTTTTAATGCAGATGAAAGTGCCTTATTCTGGAAAAAAAATGCCACAAAGGACATTTACTGGTGAGGAAGAGAAGCAAGTACCAGGATTTAAGGAAGGCAAGAAGGGATAGGCTAATTCTACTGTGTTGTGCAAATGCAGTCAACTTTATGATTAGGATTGCCCTTATCCACAGAGCTGCTAACCCCAAGGCCTTGAAAGGAAAAGGTAAAGACTAACATACAACAAAAAGGCCTGAACAATGAGAAGAACCCTTTTCCTGGATTGATTCCACTGATGCTTTGCCCCTGAGGTCAGAAAGTACCTTGCCACTGAAGGACCATCTTTTTAAGTTCTTTTGATATTGGACAATGCCCCTAGCCACCCAGAACCCCATGAGTTCAACACCGAAGGCACTGAAATGGTCTACTTGTCCCCAAACACAATGTCTCTAATTTAGCTTCTAGGTTAGGGGGACCATACGAAACTTTAAGGCTCATTACACACATTACTCTAGGGAAAGGACTGTCAATGCTATGGAAGAGAACCCCAACAGAGAGAACATCATGAACATCTGGAAGTTTACACCACTGAAGCTGCCAATCATGGTTATAGAAGAAGCCATGAGAACCATCAAGCCCAAAATGATAGATTCCTGCTGAAGAAAACTGTATCCAGATGCTGTGCATGACTTTACAGGATTTGCAGCAGAACCAATCAAAGAAATCACGAAAGAGATTGTAGATATGGCAAAAAAGTTGGCGGGGGGGGGGTGAAGGGTTTCAAGATACGGGTCTTGGAGCAATTCAAGAACTGATATACACCATACCAGAGGAATGAACAGAAGACAACTTGATAGAGATGAGTGCCTCTGAACCAGTGCCAGACGATGAAGAAAGACATAAAAAGCAGTGCCAGAAGACAAACTGAACTGGACAGTAGACAGTCCAGCAAAAGGCTTCCGATGATTCAAAATGGCTTTGACTTCTTTTATGACTGGGACCCTTCTATGATATGGACAATGAAACTAAAGCAAATGGTGGAAAAAGGATTGGTACCATACAGAAACATTTTTTAAAAGATTTAGTTATTTATTTTATAGAGGGGGGAGGGGCAGAGGGAGAGAGGGAATCTCGAGCAGACTCTCCGCTGAGCACAGAGTCCAAAGTGGGGCTTGATCCCAGGACCCCGAGATCATGACCTGAGCGGAAATCAAGAGCTGGCAGCTCAACCAACTGAGCTACCTGGGCGCCCCCCAGATTGAAACATTTTTAGAAAAATGAAAAAGCAAACAAGTCAGACAGAAATTACAACGTATTTCTGTAAAGTTCTACTGTGTGCCCACCTAACCTGCCTCCTCTTCTACCTCTGCCACCCCTGAGACAGCAAGACCAGCTGCTCCTCCCCTGTCATCTCCTCCTCCCCCCTGCTCCCCCCCTGCTCCCCCTCCCCCTCCTCCACAGGAAGAGGACAAGCATGAAGACCTTTATGATGATCCACTTCCACTCGATGAACAGTAGATAATCATGCTGTACAGTCACTAAACTTATCTATTGCATATGTGTGTATGTCTGTGTGTGAAAATCTATGAACTCTGTGTCATCACCATTTCATCACTGCCCAAGTATCCACTGTATAGAACATTGTGTGCAACACGTGTATGGAAGTGGACAGACTATCCTTACAAACGTGGTGATAGGTAATAAAATTAATAACATGTTAGTTTTCTTCCTGTTTTATAACTCTGCTTTCAAAGAGTTACATTACAGTACAGGATGCCCTCTCTCCCCTAAGCAGAGAAACTGCTTATCAGCCTTTCATCACAGGTAAGTTGTTTTTTTTTTTAAATGTAACAGTGTTTTTTTTTTTTTTTTAATTTAATTTTATTATGTTATGTTAGTCACTGTACAATACATCACCAGTTTTCAATGCAGTGATCCACAATTCATTGTTTCCATACAACACTCAGTGCTCCATGCAGTACGTGCCCTCTTTAATACGCATCACCAGGCTAACCCATCCCCCCACACCCCTCCCCTCTAAAACCCTCAGTTTGTTTCTCAGAGTCCATAGTCTCTCATGGTTCGTCTCCCCCTCCAATTTCCCTCCCTTCATTTTTCCCTTCCTTCTCCATGCTATTCCTTACGTTCCACAAATAAGTGAAACCATATGATTATTAACTTTCTCTGCTTGACTTATTTCACTTAGCATAATCTCCTCCAGTCCCACCCATGTTGATGTAAAAGTTGGGTATTCATCCTTTCTGATGGCTGAGTAATATTTCATTGTATATATGGACCACATCTTCTTTATCCATTTGTCTGTTGACGGGTATCTCGGCTCTTTCCACAGTTTGGCTATTGTGGACATTGCTGCTATGAACATTGGGGTGCATATGGCCCTTCTTTTCACTACATCTGTGTCTTTGGGGTAAATACCCAGGAGTGCAATTGCTGGGTCATAGGGTAGCTCTATTTTTAATTTTTTGAGGAATCTCCACACTGTTTTCCAAACTGGCTGTACCAACTTGCATTCCCACCAACAGTGTAAGAGGGTTCCCCTTTCTCCACAACCTCTCCAACATTTGTTGTTTCTTGCCTTGTCAATTTTTGCCATTCTAACTGGTGTAAGGTGGTATCTCAGTGTGCTTTTGATTTGAATTTCCCTGATGGCTAATGATGATGAACATTTTTTCATGTGTCTGTTAGCCATTTGTATGTCTTCTTCAGAGACGTGTCTGTTCATGTCTTCTGCCCATTTTTTGACTTGATTATTTGTTTTTTGGATGTTGAGTTTGAGAAGTTCTTTATAGATCTTGGATACCAGCCCTTTATCTATAGTGTCTTTTGCAAATATCTTCTCCCATTCTGTGGGTTGCCTCTGTTTTGTTGACTGTTTCCTTTGCTGTGCAGAAGCTTTTTATCTTGATGAAGTCCCAAAAGTTCATTTTTGCTTTTGTTTCACTAGCCTTTGGAGATGTATCTTGAAAGAAGTTGCTGTGGCCGATGTCAAAGAGGTTACTGCCTATGTTCTCCTCTAAGATTTTGATGGATTCCTGTCTCACATTGAGGTCTTTCATCCATTTTGAGCTTATCTTTGTGTATGGTGTTAGAGAATGGTCGAGTTTCGTTCTTCTGTATATAGCTGTCCAATTTTCCCAGCACCATTTATTGAAGAGACTGTCTTTTTTCCATTGCATATCTTTTCCTGCTTTGTTGAAGATTATTTGACCATAGAGTTGAGGGTCCATATCGCAAAGCTGGGGGGCATCACGTTGCCCAATTTCAAGCTATGTTACAAAGCAGTGATCACCAAGACAGCATGGTACTGGCACAAAAACAGACATATAGACCAATGGAACAGAATAGAGAGCCCAGATATGGACCCTCAACTCTATGGTCAAATGTTTTCAATCAGTATCATGAAAGAGAAACTACAACACTCTCTGCCATAGCCATTCATTCATTACTATGCAGGCTAGGCGACTGGGAAGCAATTACATTGATTACACTGGGCCACCAGAAAGCAACCATATTGCTGCTTCTTTGTTATCAATGCATGAATAGTTATACCTTTAAATAAATATAAATTTTCACATTATCCTCTTCATTTTTGATGTTGGTGTTAATAATATGTGTAACATCTACAGTATTCTATGTATCACATAAGACCGTAATGATGGAGGTACACACAGATGATTCGTCTTGTACACAGACGTTGTAAACTGACAATATAGTAAATATAGTATAGTACTCTAAATGTATTTTCTCTTACGTATTTTTCTTAGTAACATTTTTGTTTCTCCAGCTTACTTTATTGTAAGACAAGAGTATATAATACATATAACATACAAAATGCGTGTTAATCAACTATTGAGGTTATCAGTAAGGCTTCCAGTCAACAGTAGGCTGTTATTGTTAAGTGGTTGGGGGAGTCCAAGGTGATAACATGGATTTTTGACTGCATGGACTGGGGGTTGGCACCCCTAACCCCTGTGTTGTTCAAGAGTCAACTGCATATGTTATATAGAAACTATTTTATAATTATCTTTCTTTTACTTAAAAATTTGTTATAAACATCTTTCCATGTCTACAAAAATACTTCTCTAATGTAGCGAATAATATCACATGGTATTCTCTTATATAAAGGTCCCATAATTTAATAAACTCTATATTCATAGAAATTCAATTTTTTCCTTCCTATTTTTAAAAAAGTTACTTATTTATTTTAGAGAGAGAGAGAGAGAGAGAGAGCACGAGCAGGGGGAAGGAGAGGGAGGGAGGAAGGAGAGGGGGGAGAGAGAGAGAGAGAAGCAGACACCCCCACTGAGTGCAGAGCCTGACGCAGGGCTCAATCTCATGAGCCTGAGATCATGACCTGAGCCGAAATCAAAAGTCAGACACTCAACTGACTGAGCCACTCAGGCATCCCTTTTTCTTCCTATTTTTAAAACACTGCTTGAAGGAACAGCCTTTTAACTGAGTCAGTGCATGTATACTTGAATATTTTCCTACAGTAGGGTAAAACTGTCTTCTGAATGCCCTTTGTCAATTTTCCTTCTGTTCTTTGTTGATTTTGAAGAGATTTTTAAAAAAATATGCTAAGGGTATTAATTCTTTATCTGTCATATATTTTATGAAATTCCTCCTCATCTTGGGTTATTATTTGTTGTTAGATTTTGCTTATGGTGTGTTTTTTCTCTTTGATGTGTATCATTTCAAAGTTTTTATTATTAAAATTTGTTTCAAAATGTTTTCTGATTCTGTTACCAAGGATAAAAAGTCATTCCTTAACCCATGAATATATATCTGTATGTGTTTGGTATAATGAGCCTTTATTTTTTTATAATTAAAATCTACAGAATTCTGAGTCTCGCTCTCCCACGGTGACAATTCTGTAAGGGTGCCATGATACAGCTGAAATGCCTTACTTCCGGCACGCACACTTCACTGTGCCTGACCGAGAGAACAGCGGCCTTCATACTTTCCTTCGCCCACCAGAAAACATCGTCATTTAAACAAACGTGCCTCACTGGCCTGTCTCGGTAGAAAAGTGACCCCTCCTTGTTTCACATTCTAATGTATCTCCTCTGGTCCCCAGGGATTATTCTCTCTATAAAGGTCTCTAAATCCTGTGTTTTCCACTGCTTGTTGTCCAGCTTTTCCTTTCCTTTGAAGTACAGCTTCTTGGAGGAGCAGTCTATTCTGAGCATCTTTTCCTTTGCACTGGAGACAAATCAGATTCATGCTTCCAGGACTCTCAACCAAACTCTCCTCTTCCAAGTCATAAATGGCCTCTTAGCTGCAAATCCCAAAAGGGCATTTTTCAGTCTGTATTTTACTTCTCCTCCCTCTGGCATTTGTCACTGTTTAATTGTTTTTAATTGCAGTATAATTAACTGCATAGTATTAGTTTCAGGGCTACACCGCAGTGGTTCGACGATGCTATCCATTCATTACTCAATGGCCATGCTAAGTGGAGTTTCCAGCTGTCACTAAAAACGACAGCACAACATTATTGACTATATTCCCTATGCTGTACTTTTCATCTCCAGGACTTATTTGGCATTTGTCACGGTTGACCATGCCTTCCCTAAGTCATTCTCCCCTGACTCTATGATACAACTTTCTCTGGGTTTTCCTCTTACCTCTATTAGGGTGACTTTTCTGCTGGTTTGCTCATTCTTCTTCATGTGCATATCCATTATGTGTCCTCGGTCCTCACGGCTCTGCTCTTTGCCCGCTTCAGAACTAAAGGAGGGAAAGATAAGAAACAAAAGCCCATAAGAAAGCTGCTGCAACAGCTCACAGGAGGCTCTGATTTAGGTCGGGGCAGTAGAAAGAGAGAGGGGAGATTGACAGGAGGATCTGAAAGAACAACATTTGACACATTATATAAGTGATTATGTTGGGGGGTGAGAGGCAGGGAGTTAATCAAAATAATGTAGAGACATGAACCTCTACCTGGTTGGGCTCCTTCTTACTATGATGAAGGGACAGAATAAAATCAATTTTGCCTCTCTCAGAAAAGTATTAGATGTCTGGGAAAAACCAGAAAGCTTTTTATCAAAAAAATAAATAAAAGTTTTTATCAAATTAGATGGAAAAACGTGTGTGTATGTGTGTGCACTCATGTGTGGGTATATAGAAATAAGAGGAAATTTCTTAGTGACAGAGAGAAAGGTGAAGGAAGTTTATGCATAAGAAAGCTGTGATATGATCCAGGAATTCCACTACTGGGTATTTATACAAAGAAAATGAAACACTAATTGGAAGAGATATATACCTCTATGTTTACTACAGCATTATTTACAATAGCCAAGACATGGAAGCAACGCAAGTGTCCACTGATAGATGAATAAAGAAGATGTGGTGTGTATATATATACAATGGAATATTACTCAGCCATGAAAAAGAACAAGATCTTTCCATTTGTGACAACATGGATGCACCTAGAGGGTATTATGCTAAGTGAAATAAGTCAGAGAAAGACAAATACCATATACACTTACATGTGGAATATAAAAAACAAATGAACAAACAAACAAAAGCAGAATCAGACCTATAATACAGAGAACCGATGGTTGCCTGAGCAGAGGGGAGTGGGAGATATAGGATCCCAGTTCTGGAATGAATAGTCATGGAAAGAAAAGGTACAGTATAGGAGGTACGGTCAATGAGACTGTAATAGTGTTCTATGGTGAGAGATGGGAGCTACCCTTGTGGCAAGCACAATGTAACGTATGGACTTATCAAATCACTATGCTGTATACCTGAAACTAATGAAACACCGTGTGGCAACTCTACTCAAAAAAATAAATAAATAAAGCTGTGATATTCTGAACTGTGGGATGTGGAATGCAGCTTTTTAAACAGTTCAACAGTAGGAGAAAATATAAAACTAATACTTTGTGAATGAGTGCATAGTAGTGTAAATAATGTTAGGAGAAAGAAAATACAAAAACAATGACAAAAGGGAAATTTAAAGAGTGGAAGACAGTGTCTCCTTTCTAGAATATCTGGGAATGGTGAAAGAATTGTCACAGATGCAAGAATTTCAAAATCAAGTAATATATAGGATTGAATAGAGACTGCTATGAACTAAACTGTGTTCTCTCAAAACCCACAGGGTGAAGCCCTAATCCCCAAAGTGGAAGCAGGGCTTTTAAGGAGGTTAATTAAAGTTAAATGAGGCCATAGGGGGAGGCTCTAACCTACGGAAGTGATAGTCTTTATAAGAGAAGAGACACCACGGAGCTCTCTTTCTCCACACACACACAGAAGAAAGGCCACATGAGGACACAGCGGGAAGGTGGCTGTCTGCAAGCTGGGAAGAGAGGTATCACCAAAAATCAACCCTGCTGGAACCTTGATTTTGAACTTCCAGCCTCCAGAACTGAAAAAATTTATGTTGCTTAAGGGACCCAGTCTGTGGTACTGGTATGGCAGCTGGAGATAATGATGTGGAGACATAAAGGTAAGGAAAATGGGATCAGATGGCTGAGAAGGAAAAGGTCAGACATTAAAATAAAGTATATATTTCGAAAGGGGGAGAATAATGAGAGAAAGGAAAGGCTGAGCTCTAAAAAATAAGCACTGATAATTTGCAATCTCTCTTCAGGGAACCTATTCTCGGGCATTAAAGTAAAAACTCGGGTATCTCTGGGGGCCAGGGGAGTAATATGGTGAATGAGAGAAGCAAGCTGGGGGTAACACAATAAACTGGTCAACCGCAGAGTGTATGACCCATGCAGGAGAGGCAATCCACTGCCTCAGCTCCAGCTCAGGGATACCATGGATACCATGGAAGACTGTGGAACTGTGGCCCAGAACTTCAGATTATTTTCAAGAGAAGTAGAAAGTCTGCATTTATGTGAAATCTTTTTGTATTTGGGCAACTGAAAATTATACACATGCACGCACGCACACACACACAGTGGACCCAACCAAAGATACCAGGACTGCATCTTGCTGGGCAGGTCCTAGTTTTTGACCTCTGTTCCAACCACAGAGTACCTACCGGCCTCAGGGTACCCCAGGCATTTTACACTTTAGCTTCTGATGTCCTAACGTTTAGGTTCTTCTCTTTTTGTTCACCCTATCTCAATACTGTCTTTAAGACTTAAATGCTGTCTTACATCTTTGGCTTTCACTGATCACTGCAGGAAAATCAGACTGTGTGATCCTCTCCACCTTTTCTAATAATCTATATATAATCTAACAGAAAATTATCTTGAAACACACACATGTAGATGTTTGCTTGAGCCAAGATGCAGTAACAGGGACTAGATATACTGCTTGCCCAAAACCACCAAGAAACAAGCAAGCAAGCAAAACCACTGGACAAAATATACGAAACAACAGTTTTCAAGACAGTAAGTCACTGGCAACAAAGGACACTGATACCCAAGAGCTGGGGAATAAATGAGATGAACCCTATGGTCACCCATCTTACTACCTTGAGAGCTTCCAGGCCATAGCACAGGGAGATGAAGCCTGCATGGGTCCTGGTGGACTCCCTAGCAGCTGAGGGTCTGAGGAGACAGAGGTGGTTAGAGTTTGGAGTGCCAGGGAGGAAAAAGCTTCAGACTGACAGAACGGGAGGATCTGCAAAGGGTTACCCTTCAAGCATTCTGCAAGTACCGATGAATGGATGCATCTGAGGAAACTTCCCGAGGCCCGAACAGTGCCTGTTCCTACCAGCCAGGCTGGCAAACCTCATGACTCAGAGGGCACTGCACAGAGTACCCAGACGGACTTGTGTCTGTAGTGAGGAATAATTAATGGCTCTCTCCCCAACTAACAAATCTTAAAAGCAAGACCTGAAAGGATCAAACTGTTCTGAAGTAGCTTAACTACATTCTAGAACAGAGCTTAAGGATATTTATAGAAATAGAGAAATATCTAGGAACCAAAAGGTAAAAAATTTCAATGTATGGCATCCAATAAAAATTTATTAGGGGGGCAAAGAGATAGAAAAATACAACCTACAATGAGGATAAAAAAATAGAAACTGACCCAGAACTGACACAGGTGTTAGAATTATCATTAAAACAATGTTAGAAAAAACATTAAAAGAGTTATTATAACTATATTGCACCTGCTCAAAAGGTTAGGAAGAAACATGGAAGATAACTAGAAAACCCACACTGAATTTCTAGAGATGAAAATTAAAATGCCTAAGGTGAGAAATATACTGGAAGGGATTAAAGTCAGAATAGACACTGCAGAGAAGAGATCAGATAACCTGAAGACATAGCAGCAGAAACTATTAGTAGAAATTAAATGGAAGCCACAGCAATAGAAAGATGAAATACACACACAAAAAAGAATTAAAAAACATAAAGCATCAGTGAGCTGTGGGACACCTTTATGTGGCCTAATATACGTGTACCTGGAATCCTCAAAGAGGAGAAAAAAACAAAATAAAACAAAACTGAAGAAAAAAGGCCCAAATGTTCTAAATTTGATGAAAATATAAACCTACAGATCTACCAACCCCCAGCACAAGAAACATAAAGAAAATTACAAGGCACATCATGATCAAATTGTGCAAAACCAGTGACAGAGAGAAACCTTACAAGTAGCCACAGTGGGGGAAAACATGCTATGTATGGAGGAATAAGATAAGCATAATAGTCTATTTCTTGTTGGAAAAAACTGCAGGTGAGAAGACAGTGGAGGAACATTTTTAAAGTACCAGAAAAAAAGTGCAAATCTTTCAACACAGAATTTTATGCCAAGTGAAAATAGCTTTCAGAAACAAAGATGAGGGGTGCCTGGGTGGCTCAGTCGTTAAGTGTCTGCCTTCGGCTCAGGTCATGATCCCAGGGTCCTGGGATCGAGGCCCGCATCGGGCTCCCTGCTCGGCGGGGGGCCTGCTTCTCCCTCTTCCACTCCCCCTGCTTGTGTTCCCTCTCTCGCTGTGTCTCTCTGTCAAATAAATAAATAAAATCTTAAAAAAAAAAAAAGAAACAGCGATGAACTAGTTCTTTTCAGACATGTGAAAAGTGAAGGCATTTATTTTTAGCCAGCACTACAAGCAATTTTGAAGGGAGTCCTCTAGGCGTAAAGAAAATGATAGTAGGCGAAAATATGGATTTACACAAAGGAATTACAAAATAACTGAAAATGGAAACAAAATGGGCAAATATTAAGAATTTCTTATGCAATCTCTTAAAAAGATTAGAGTTTTTTTTTTAAGACTTTATTTATTTGAGAGAGAGAGAACAAGAGAGAGCACAAGCAGAAGGAGCAGCAGTGGGAGAGAGAGAAGCAGACTCGCCGCTGAGCAGGGAGCCCGATGCGGGGCTCGATCCCAGGACCCTGAGATCATGACCTGAGCTGGAGGCAGATGCTTAACCGACTGAGCCATGCAGGTGCCCCAAAAGATGACAGTTTAAACAAAAATAATAACATACTGAGGAGTTTATAACTTAAATAAATGTGTGACCATAGACGCATGAAGGTCAGGAAGGAAGATATGGAAGTGTACCATCTTAAAGCTCCTGAAGATATACTGTGTGATAAATATTTGTATTATAAACCCTAAAAAAAATCACTAACATAGCAAAACACAGCATTATAGATATTAAGCTAGCAAGCAAGATAAAATAGGTAACATAATCTAAAAGAAAGCAGGAAAAGATGAAAAAAGAACTGATGAGACAAATAGAAAATAAAAAAGCAGTACAACTGACTAAAAATTAATCCATATTAATAATCATATTAAATATTGGGGCGCCTGGGTGGCTCAGTCGTTAAGCGTCTGCCTTCGGCTCAGGTCATGATCCCAGGGTTCTGGGATCGAGCCCCGCGTCGGGCTCCCTGCTCCGCGGAAGCCTGCTGCTCCCTCTCCCTCTCCCCCTGCTTGTGTTCCCTCTCTCGCTGTGTCTCTCTCTGTCAAATAAATAAATAAAATCTTTAAAACAATAAAAAAAAATCATATTAAATATAAACATTTGCCTAATTACCCTAATTAAAAGGCAGAAATGGTCATATTGGATAAAATGAGCATGACTCAGCTATACGCTGCCTATAAAAAACATACTTTAATTCTCAACCTATTTGCATCTGTATTTTTTTTTTTAAGATTTTATTTATTTATTGGACAGAGAGAAACACAGCAAGAGAGGGAACACAAGCAGGGGGGAGAGGGAGAAGCTGGCTTCCTGCAGAGCAGGGAGCCCCATGTGGGACTCGATCCCGGGATGCTGGGATCATGACCCGAGCCGAAGGCAGACGCTCAATGACTGAGCCACCCAGGCGCCCCTTGCATCTGTATATTTAAAGTATGAAAACACATAAACCATTCTAACATTACTAAAAGAAAGCTGGAGAAATTTTGTTAATATTAAATGAAGGAGATTTCAGAACAAAGACTATGACCAGAAATAGTCATTTCATAATAAGGGTGTCCATCCTTCAAGAGTACGTAACAATCCTAAATATATGGACACCTAATACAGAACTTCAAAATATATGACACAAAAACTAACAGAGCTACAAGAATGAAAAAAACAAGCCTGCAATATTAGTTGAAGACTTCAATACCCTACTCTCAATAATAGAAAAGTACACAGAAAATCAGTAAGGCAACAAAAGATATAAACAACACTATTAGCCCATGTGATCCAATTTATTTATAAAAGAATACTTCCGGTAGATAAGTGCATAATACACATTCTTTTCAAGGGGACTACAAACTTTTACCAAGGGAGACCAAATTAAGAATCACAAAACAATTCTTAGTAAATTTAAAAAGATGTGTATCATATAGAGTATGTTCTCTGACCACAATGGAATTAGAAATCAGTACCAGAAAGATCTCTGGGAAACTTCCTAAACATTGGAAATGAAATGACCCACTTCTAAGTAACCCATAGGTCAAAGAAGAAATCTGAAGGAAAATTAAAGTGTTTTGAAAGAAATGAAAATGAAACCACAACACATCAAAATTTGTGGAATGCCATTCAAGCAGTGCTTAGTGGGAAATTTATGGCACTACATGTTTATACTAAGAGAGAAGAAACTGTGATCAATGATCACAGTTTCCACTTTAAAAAACTAGAAGAAGGACAAGTTAAATCCAAAATAAACAGAAATAAAGACCAGAGTGGAAATGAATGAAATAGAAAATAAACAATAAACAGAAATCAGTGAAACAAAAAGCCAATTCTTTGAAAAGATCAATAAAATTGATAAACCATTAGCCAGACTGATTGGAAAAAAAAAAAAAAAGACATTATCGACACCAGGGATTAGAGAGATGCAACACTACCACAGATTCTTTTAATACTGAAAAGATAATGAAGGAATATTATGAACAACTTTATGTCAATCAATTCAACCACTTGAGTGAAATGGACAAATTCCTCGAAAGAAACAAATTATTAAAGTCTATACAAGAAGAACTAGATAACTTAATACCACTTCTATTAAATAAATTGAATTTGTAGTTAAAAATCTTCCAAAAAAGAAAATTCCAGAACCAGACAGCTTTATTGGTGAGTTTACCCAATATGTGAAGAAGAAATAAAATGAAGTCCGTGAAAGTGGTGGAGCTGAGGACTTCTGAATATTCTCTTCTCCAAATAAGCTAGGAGAAGACTGGCAAAAATGGTTAGAATCTACTTTTTCAGAATTCTGGAAATTAGCCAAAAGCTTGTGGCAACTGGGGAATGTTTACTCAAGAAAATGGGTTGAATCTTGGTAAGATCTTGTGAGCTTTGTGGCATTTCAATTTGACCTAGTCCCAACCCCCACTGTTGGCTCTCCTTGAAAAAGAATAGCCTGCATTTATGGTGAAAGCCAGCAGCCTGGCAGCTACTGGAAGGCACAGAACAGGGATGGAGCTCTTTCAAAGCCTCATTTCCAAAGAACTGTCTTCACTTGATCTGTCTGGTGGTTCTTTGGAAGATACCACTTGTAAGGCTGTCTGTATTTGACCTATCTCAGAGTTGCCTTTTCCCTGGGAGGCACTTGTTGAAAACAATTACAGTTAACTTCCTGGCTGAGTGATGGATAACAGTAGTCAAACAATAGACTAACTAAAGAGCTGTAAAGGAAAAGCTGGGGAAGTAAGATGTCCACAGGGGTCTTAAAAGGCTCGGACATAGCTCTGCGAGTCTAGAAGGTCTCATGTGTAGGGTTGTGTGCATGCACAGCAGAGGCCTAAAGAAGGCCTTACGCCTTCACTTCTGGCTGATCCTAATGCCCTGTGCTAACAGGAAGTGAAAGCTAAGACAGAGTTGTCAAATGCTTGGCTAAATATTGAAGGGGTGCATAATCCCTTAGCAAGACTGGGAGACTTACTGGTTCCAGGTGTTTAAGGAAATCTTTGTCCAATTAGCTAATCACTAATCTAACCAAGCAGAGACTTCAGTGGCAAAACATTATAGCGCTATAGAATTTATTCAGAGACGTTATTTAACAAACAAAGAACAACTACAATAAGTAGCAACAACAAACCTCGGGGAAGGGAAGAATCTAATTTCCAGAGTTGTCATATTATAGCATTTAAAATGTCCAGTTTTCAACAATAGATTACAAGACATACAAAGAAATAAGACATGTGGCCCATACAAAGGGGAAAAAAGCAATCAACAGAAACTGTCCCTTAGGAAGTCTACACATTGGACTTTCTAGACAAAGACTTGAAATCCACCACTGTAAATATGTTCAAAGAACTAAAGGAAATCATGTCACCAAATAGTATCAATGAAGAAATAAAAATTATAAAAAATATCAAATCTACACAGACTCTTCCAGAAAAGGGAAGAGGTGGGAATTCTTCCTAACTCTATCCATGAAGTTGACCTCCCCTGATACGGAACCAGACAAGACATTACAAGAAAACTATAGATCCATATTTCTCATGAACAAAGTGCAAAAAGTTCTAATTAAAGTTTGGAAAATCAAGTCCACCAACTTATAAAAATGATAACCTACCATGACTAAACAAAGTTAATCCTAAGAATGAAAGGTTAGTTTAAATTTGAAAACCAATGTAATTTACCACATTAACATAAATTAATAAAGAAAAATCATGTGATTATTTTGATAGATACAGAGAGCATTTGACAAAAATCCAACATCCATTCCTGATACAAACTCTCAGCAAACCAGGAAATGAAGGAAACTACCTGAGAAAGGACATTTATTAAAAAACCTATGATAATATCATACTTAATGGTGAAAGACTAAATGCTTTCCCACTCATTACCCATAAGGTCACGAAGAAGATAACACTATGTACTCTCATCATTTCTATTCGACATTGTAACACTGTACTGGAGATTTATCCAATGCAATAAGGCAAAAATATAAGAATAAAAATAAAAATAAAAGGCATCCAGTTTGGAAAGGAAGAAATTAAACTGGTTTTCATTTGCTTGAATGTTTATGTAGAGAATCTAGTAAAACATACTGAAAAGGTATTAAAAAGGCATTTTAGTAAGATGTCATAGTACAAGTTCAACATACAACAATCAGTAGTATTTCTATAAGTGAGCAACGAACAATTATAAACTGAAATTGGAAAACAATATCATTTACATATGAAATACCAGGAATAAATGAGCCAAACATGTGTAGGACTTATGCCCTGAAAACTGAAAAAACAGTGCTGTAAGAAATTAAAGAAGATTTCAGTAAATGAAGAAATATATCATGTTAATGAGTCAGATTACTGAACATTGTTAACATGTCAGTTCTCCCATACTGATCTCTGGATTCAAGGCAAGGCCAACCAGAACTGTAGTAGGTTCTGTTGTAGAACAAGCTTATTCTAAAATTCATGTGGGCAAAGGGACCTTGAATAGCTAAACCAATATTTAAAAAGGACAAAGTTGGAGGACCAATAATACCCAATTCCAAGACATATTACAAAACTGTAGTAATCAAGACAGTGTGTTACTGATGTAAAGACAGAAAAGTAGATCAATGGATCAGAATAGAGAGTCCGGAAACAAACCCACACATATACTGACAACTGATTTTCACAAAAGTGCAAAAAGGCCATTCATCTGAGGCAGGATTGTTTTTTTTCAACAAATGGTGCTGGAACAACCAGATATGCAAATGCAAACAAAACAAAATAAACCTTCTGATCCAAACCTCATACCATATATAAAAATTAATGCAAAACAGATCATAGACTTAAATATAAAACCTGAAATTATAAAACTTTTATAAGAAGACATAGGAAAAAACTTTTGTGACTTTAGGTAAAGGCTGCTTAGATACTATAACTAAAGCATGATTCATAAAAGAAAAAAACTGATAAATTGGACTTCATCGAAATAAAGCTTGCTCTTTGAAAGCCACTATTAAGAGAATGAAAAGGAAAAATGGAGCCTGGGGGAAAATATCTGCAAATCGTGTACCTGATGAAGAACATATTTATAATATATAAAGAACATTGTGATGTCACACACCTGACAATGGATGGGTCTAATCTCACAAAGGGGAGGGTAAGAAAAAAGGCTGAAAAATGGATAAAGTAAGAACTTAAAAAAAAAAGGTTGCAAATAGTAGGGTATTTTAGGGAAAAAAGATAAACTACTTTCTTCTCATGGACAGAGAAAGAAACTGAGGGTGTCTGGAATAGGATGATTTTTTTTTTTTTAAGATTTATTTATTTGACAGAGAGAGAGAGACACAGCGAGAGAGGGAACACAAGCAGGGGGTGTGGGGGAGGGAGAAGCAGGCTTCCCGCCGAGCAGGGAGCCCGCCCGACGCGGGGCTCGATCCCAGGACCCCGGGATCATGATCTGGGGCAGACGCTTAACGACCGAGCCACCCAGGCGCCCCTGGAATAGGATAATTATAAGGATGGAATCAGTACACAGTGGAGGATTTACAGGATACTTAGAATTAACCCTATGGCTTCACTATATTACGAAGAGATTTCATTCATTCATTCAGTTCACGTTTGAGTGTTCATAAAGGACTTTAACATGATTGACTATCTGAATTAACTTTTCTCCGATCAAAGTTGTTAATGAAATAAAACATTCTATGTTTAAAAAAAAAAAAAACCTGAAAAAACTCCAGTTAAAGACAGATTAATGACTAAGAAATACCAATACTACTTATTAAGGATTGTAATGTACTTACAGAAATTTCATTGCAAACTCTGACTTAGGCAGCAGATAATAACATCATAGGGGCATGAGGTACAAAGGGCGAAAGTGTAAGACTTTTAAGAAAATACCTTTGTTAAATTAACCTACTGGAATTTCTTCTTGATAATCTTAAAAAGGAAGTGTAGCTTTACTAAAATGTGTAAAAATTACTTGCACAGAAGTGATTGACATTTCTAAAAAAAATAAGAAAGAATAAACCAGACAAAGAAATTCAAGTGGAAGTGGTAAGAGGTAGTCCTACGTGGCTTATTTATATATTCTGGTCAACCAACTAAATAAGCAGATGTTGCAAACTGAATGGCAAGACTGCAAAGAAACACAAAAATTAGCCTCTCTCCATTTATTTGGATACAATGGACTCACTTAGGTAAATTAGAGAAATAAAGAAATGACTTCTTTGTACATACTGGACTATAATATTTTCACCTTCAACTCACCTACAGTTTCCAGGTCATGAGAAATGTATCTTAATTCATCCTTATTTCTAAGAAATTACTAGTATAGGGAAAGCCCAAAGGCTGCAGATGAACTTGAGCATTTAGACATATCTGAACTTCTTATGAAAATTTATTTTCAGAAGCTTGGTAAGTGCTCTATGCTCAAAAGGAAAAGTCAAACTACCTTCACAGCCTTTAGAAGCTGGGATGTTTTGTGAGGTTTTTTTAGTCAGGAGAGCATGGCGTGGCTGGATCTCTATCACTTGAAAATAGGTATCCAATGCAGTCAGAGTGATTGCAGTCTCTCATTTGCACGTTAGGTAAAAGTTCTAAAAGTTTTTATAAATCATGCTCAAAAACACCAAGAACACTGTTGCCATAATGTATTAAATATGGTTATTTTTTGGTTGCTTGAAACAGTTTGTCCTCATTGTTCCAGGGTACTTTTTATATATATAATCTGTCATTGAGTATAAACTCCTTGGGGCAATGACTGTATTATCAACTATTATATAAAATTTTACTTTTTTAGAGAATGGAACTGAAAACTTTCCTGGCAGATGTAACAAGAACAAAAACCGGAAAGACCTGGGATGTGTGTTTGCATCCTATGACTGGCAACAGGAAAGCCTGGAAAGAAAAGGAGATTAGGAAACAGAGGACCTGTGTTCTGGAACTGGGTCTGCCACTTAGTACCCACAGTGACTTGAAACAAGTCCCAGCCTCGAAGATCTTGTTTCTCCATATGTAAGACAGGGGTCAGGATGCTGGTCTGAAGGGCAATGGTGGGACTCATGATCACGTGACTGACTGTGCTCTGAAGTGATACGGGCTATAGATAGATAGAGCATCATCAATAGAGTTTCTCTCTCAGAAAGATTTTTAAGCTTCCAACAAAATGGTATTTTACCAAGAAGCTTGACAATACTAAATATGATTTAAGAAACAACAAACACTGCAGTAGTCTGAGAATCTTCGGCGTTGTCTGTGTGTTGACGCAGACCACCCTGTGAATGTTACACAAGGCCTTCCCCCTTAGTTTTCTTGACTAGAAAACAGAGGGGATGTAGAATTTCTAAGGAATCTTCTAGGTCATGATTTGGTGATTCTTGGGAACACCATTTAAAAATTATGTTTGTCTTTCATCTATGAAACATTATCTTGTGAGACAGGCTCATGAGTTTATTTGATAATTCCTGTAAATTAGACTGTCACCTACATCAGAATTTTTGAACTGAAAGAGACATATTCTTCTTCAAAAGGTCAAAGCGGATAGCAGGGTTAACTTGAACAAGTATCTTCCTGAAGGAAATTCAGCAGGGATGATCCAGTGCATGTGTGTGTAAGCAAGTTCTCATATGCGTATGAGGGGATGGTGGTGGTTGAACGGGAGGGCACGACAGGTATCTAGGCTGTTCAAGGCTATTACACTCATGTGATGATTTGCTAGTGATGTGTGAATATGACGTTTGGGCTAAAAGTTAGGTATAAAATCATCTGCAGTGATTAAAAAAAAGTGAGAAATATTCTGGGAAGGTTTTTGATGTAATTTTTTTGAGGTAAAAGGGATTTTCTATTTATGTATTAAGTGACACAGCAACTATCTAATAAAAATACAAAAACTTCCTAGTGATCTTTCAAATAAATACCTCAAAGTAAATTGCTTAAATATATTAGGCATTTGTAGAAAATACACAGTGATAATGTTCTGGGTATTAGCGTTTTTTTTTTTTTTTTTCTTCTTTAATGCCTCAAAATAGGTATTTCATATATATCTTTTTTAACCATATCATCTACTTGTTTTCAGTTAATGTCATTTTGTTTTTTTAAAGATTTTATTTATTTATTTGACAGAGACATAGCGAGAGAGGGAACACAAGCAGGGGGAGTGGGAGAGGGAGAAGCAGGATTCCCGCCGAGCAGGGAGCCCGATGCAGGGCTCAATCCCAGGACCCTGGGATCATAACCTGAGCCGAAGGCAGATGCCTAATGACTGAGCCACCCAGGCGCCCCTCAGTTAACGTCATTTTAAAATGTTACTCAAACAGGGGTGCTTGGGTGGTTGAGCTGGTTGAGCGTCTGACTCTTGATTTTGGCTCAGGTCATGATGTCAGCTCAGGGTCATGGGATCGAGCCCCATTGGGGTCTGTACTCAGAGTCTGCTTGGGATTCTCTCCCTCTCCCTTTTGCCCTCCCCCCCCCACTCATGTGTGTGCACACGCGCTCTCTCTCTCTGAGTAAATAAAATCTTAAAAAAATAAAATGTTACTCAAAAATAAAAGACAAAGTAGGTCCACGAAAACAAAAATTTAGTGTGATATTTTAATTTTATTTAATACTATTTCTTGTAACTTAGTTACATATACATCCTCAAAGTCCAACCATTAAAATATTCTCCTTAAGCTAGCTTAACTCTTTCAAAAATCAATGATCTGAAATTTAACTTTTGATGTAATGTCCTAAAAAGAGAAATGGAGAAACTGTCCTTAAAAAGAAAAAACAAAGCAAACAAACAAACAAAAAACCCAACTATTTATCACCGCAAATTATTTAGGAGGAAAAGTTGCTTACTGTGTCATGGACTCTGAGCCCAGTCTGAAACCCGGGGACTTGTCCTTAATGACTGGTTGCTGTGAAAGAAGAACAACAACGGGTAAGAAAAGACTCGGAGAAGACAGTGCAGGCAAATAGTTACAACTTGCTGAATGAGAGAGCACACCTGTCCTGAACATAAATGGCTATCAGCATCATGTATTCCCTCCGATGGAAAACCAAGGAACTGGTTCTCCAGATCATCTGAGCACTCTTTATACCTGAAGTCAGTTTTCAGGTATGTGGCAAAGAAGTCAGGGGTGAATCAGTCTAAATTAATCTAGAAATACTATATGGAGATCACTTAAGTTCGAAATTTATCTTTCATCACTGCAGCTTTCCTTCCTCACCTTTTCGGTACACTTTATATTTTCATAGTGATGATCATCATGGAGCTACATGTAAAATTTTGGATCTGAAAACTCAGTCTTGTACAAAATTTGTTCAGTATGTACTTTATTAATGGCACCTTCCTGAGGAAAACAAATTAATAAGCGCTTCCAGCGATGCCAGATTATACTGAGTGTCTTGTTAGACGTTCCTCTGGAATTCGAGCATTAACTCCAGATCAAAGTCTACTGTGGGAAAATGGTGTTTGATAATCACGAAACAGTCTTTTATAAATCAACCCAATGTCACTATAAAATTGACTACAAATGTTTTTTGAGAGATAATTACATGTTATGGAAAGAATTCATTTAAAATTCACATAGAAAATATATACTGTTCCTACATTAAAGTTTTGAGTTACATGCAAATGAAAGGGATACATCATATCTCTTAATTATTTAAATTAAAAAAAACTTCAGAAAACAAAAAACCAAAATGAAATGAAAGAAAAGGAGTATAACCTTTTCTTTCAGGCTTAAGTTGTTTGAGTAACTATTACTTTCCCAGTCTTATCTTTCCTGTAGCTTGTTTTGCTTTGTAGATTTCCTCCTCCACAATCAGATTTCTGTAAGATTTGGCACTGGATATCTTAAAACAAGTATTACTTATCATAAAGATTTCAAAAGGATATTGTTTTCTGGATCATAATTATATCATATTATTGCTCTCTGGACAGCTTTAAATCAAGCATATCATAAAAACAAGAATAAAAGAACAAGAAGACTTGGTGGTGAAAGGTAGATGTTGTAGCAAGTGACCCAATTTCACAAAACAACAAAAGAACTAGTAACACCCTGATTTTTCTCTACCGGTGAAGATGATCTGACTCAGTTCAAATGTTTTTGGGGAAAAAAGTACAAACACATGAAAAACTCAAATTCAAGGACTAATTCAGATTGCAGAACAGTCTACCTGCCCTCAACCCAATAGAGCAAGAAGCAAAGAAAACCATCAAAATCTAAACTCGGAAAGCATCAATTACAATCAAATTTCTTTAGTTTTCCCCCGCACTTATAAAATAAATTCCAAACATAGCAATTAAATTAATTTTATTTTTTACATGGTCTAAGTATTACTTCTATCTCTTTGTCCATGGCAAGACCGATGTCTTACCGCAAATGTACGTATAATGTGTGAAACTTCGTTAAAACTCTGGATTAAAAAAAAAAAACAAACCCTCAACATAACAATTCTAATCAGAATCTGAACCTACTGCAGAGGTTGAGGGAAGAGAAGTCAGACACTTACACATCACTGTTAAGTCAATGTTACTTCTAATTATTTGTGACCTTGACAAATGAGTAACAACATATTGCCACGTGTAGGTCTTATCAAACCTGCTTTCAATAGTCTGTTCATGTGAAATGGATGCTATCATGTCCTCAAAAAGTTTGTCTTAAGTGGGTTTAACAGTGTCCCTGCCACCTTTCCTACTGTATTACTGTGTTACAGTAACTGGCACGTTCAAGTCCTTTTTCATGATGCAAAGGTGGCTTAACTTGGGTTCAAATCCTATGAATCTCAAGTTAATAGGGTATCCACATTACAAAGTTTTAACACTTATTTGTTAAAGGACACTTATTTAATTCGGACCAATATTCCACTTCTAAACACCTTTACTCACTCATTCCTTGGTCTCAGCAGCAGCACGCCATATGGGTAGTTACTCATGGAGGCAGAAGGAGGGGGAAGAAGGAGGTGTCTCTGTGAGCTATTTTGTTTCATTTTCTCTTTTAACAAAAAAGCCCCAAGGCTATAGTACAATCAGCCCATAAGCACCCCCCCACCCCACCATCAACAAGGCCAAGGAGCATGACCACCCTTCTTTCCCTCCTGTCCACGAACACCTCTCACAGTTGTTTTGTGACTTCGTTTCCTCTTCACGGATACCCTTGATTTGGAGAGGAGGGGATGAAGAGAGGAAGATGAGCAAAGCAAAGGAGATGAATGAAAGGACCAGAATCCAGAGGCTCCTGCTTCCCAAACCCTCACAGCTTCTCAGTGATGCTTTTAAATTTAGATGCAGTGAGACTTAAACATGAAAGGAATGATTAATGGCGTGATTTTAAGTGCCCCCCACTGATTACATGGAGATTCACCAAGAAGAAAACAACTCATAAACAGCTTTGTAAAAGGGAAATGGGCCATGCAGACAACTCACCCAAATATTCTGTAAACTTGAGGAACGAAGGTCAAATTAAGTAAATGTTCAATAGATGTCAGCTGTAGCTACATATCAGTGAGCTTTAAATAAGGCAGACTTATGATATAGTATAGCTCTATATTTACATGCTGTTTATAATACCTTCTAATACCTTCTACCTTGCTCCTATGATTAATATCTACAATTTACTTATACCCACTTTTCAGGACTTTTTTTTTTTAAAAGAGGGAGAGGAAAACCACCACCAGCCAGAGCTGGTGGCTAAGTTCCAGTCTTGGTTCTGTCATTAACTTTCTGTGCAGCCTGAGCACAAGCCACTTAACTTCTCTTGGGATCTGTTTTTTACTTGAAAATGAACAGACAGGGCTCAGAATAAAAGCATGAATGACCACAGCAACATTCTTGTATTTTACAGATTAGGAAATGGAGGCCCAGAGTCACCAAGCTTACAGAAGTAGCCTGAAGGCTACAATTCCGTTTTTTCAAATTGATTTAATGACAAAACTATTTGTCAGAACAATTTGGCATGAAAGGCTCATATATAAACCCTTATGTGTAGAATTATTCTAGGTGAAGCTAAGTTTGGTGGCCTGGCAAGCCCTGTCTTCCCAGCCCTACTCCCCAGAGCCCTAAAGAGTAGGGGTCTAGAGAAGAATAGTTTATAGACCACTGGACTAGACAAGCGCTTCCAGATTTCCTCTGTTGCTAAAATTCTGTTTCCAGGAGCACAAGTTTACAATTTTATAATTTTATATATTCATATCAGTTTGCTGTTGATTCTTTGATTTTAGTATTACTGATGATGTGAATTGTATTTGATGAATTATAATGCTTTTCCTTAAGGACAAAATAGTCCCCTGCATGAAGACGCAGTTTCTAGAAGTATATTAATACAAAAAGCAAAGGTCTTCATCTTGGTTCATGGCTTGTAGTTTTTGGTACTGACTGTGCCAATTAAAACAACAACAGATATTTATGAAACCCCACTCTGTGAGGCACTGTGCTAGATGTCCTGGGGGTACAAAGCTGAGCAGGCTGTAAGAAAGAGTTTATGATCCAATGGGGAAAGATGTGGATACAACCAGCAAGGCAGAAGAGGGTAAACGTTATGATAAAGGTAAAAAGAAAATGTATGGAAATAAAGGAACAGTAGCCTTGAATTGTAACTTGAGGTTTCTGAGAAGGCTTCACAGAGGAGGGAGCATTTAGTGAGATCTTAAAGAGACAAACTGAAATTCTGATAATTGGAGAAGCACAAAAAAAACCCTAAATAATTCAAGAAAACAGGGTGAGCAAAGGTTTGAGGAATGTGTGCCGGGCAGCCTACTCAGGAGGTTGTTTTAGAAGATGAAGAAAACTAGGTCAGAATTCAATTCAATCTTCAAGGTGTGGGATCTAGATAAACATTTATGAGATTTGGACTTTATAGACAAAGGTAGAGCCAACTGAGATTTCTGAGCTGGTAAGTCACATGACTTGATTTCTATTTTACCAAGGTCTCTCCTCTGTGGTAGGCAGGGAACAAGTGCATTAAAGGCTGGAGGATGGAGGGGTACCTGGGTGGCTCAGTCTTTAAGCGTCAGCCTTCGGCTCAAATCATGATCTCAGGGTCCTGGGATCAAGCCCCGCACTGGGCTTCCCGCTTGTCAGGAAGCCTGCTTCTCCCTCTCCCACTCCCCCTGCTTGTGTTCCCTCTTTCGCAGTCTCTGTCAAATAAATAAAATCTTAAAAAAAAAAAAAAAAAGGCTGGAGAATGGAAGAGCGAAGACTGCTGGAGGCAGGGACCAGGGGGCCATTTCATGGCAATATCCTTCCCGTGCTTTCTCCTCTCAGTTCACTCTTTAAAAAAACTGGCATCCCTAATACCTTCTGCCCTTTGTCCTTTCCATTCTTTATATTCTTCTGTTCCCATGCATTTAACCAGTGTGTTTAGGCTAATGACTTCCAAATCAATACCATGACACCAGATCTCAAGTTGTCTTCAAAATGATTCGGCAATCGCCACTTTTCAGGACCTTTTGTAAACATAATTTTTTTTTCTGAAAACACACTTAGTTTCATCAAAACTACCTAGCAAGTCTGAGTTTTCAGCAAATCTCTCCTGAGTTCCCTGGATGCCTGCAAGATATCTGCCAACTTTGCGAGTCTCAAACCGAAGTGTTTCTCATACTCTTACACGCCGAGATGCTCAAATCAGCAACCCAGATTACTCCTTTACTTTCAGATGGATTTAGTCACCATGCCCTAGTGTCTCATTGTGTTGGGCTCGGATTATTGCAAGAGCTTCTCCCGCTTAGTTCCTTCAGTACTGCTTTTTTCCAGTTTTTTTTTTTTCAGAGCTTGGTTCGTTTTTTAGAGACAGCTAGCGAGGGGGGTGGGCAAAGGGACAGGGAGAGAGACAGAGAATGCTAAGCAGGGTCTATACCCAGCACGGAGCCCGACGTGGGGCTCGATCTCATGACCCTGAGATCATGACCTGAGTCAAAACCAAGAGTCAGACGCTTAACAGACTGAGCCACCCAGGTGCCCCTAGAGTGAGCTTTTGAAACAAGCCATTTGATCATGCTATCTTCCATGCTTTCAATCTGTCGGTGGCTCCCTGCGACCTCCAGGATAAAACCCAGCTTCTTAACATGCCATACAGGGACTTTCTTAATCCTGTCCACTTGTTCAGGTTCAGCAGTTTGTTTTTGACTTTGCATTCCAAGCGCCAGCTATGATGAAATACTTGTGGTGGCCCCCATACATCATGCTTTAGCATAGATTCAGTCTGTCAGGAATGCCCTTCCTCTCGTTAAACTCAATTTAGAAATCGATTCTTCTGGAAAGCTCTCCTGACCTCACAAAGCTTAGGTCAGCATCCATTTCTATTTGTTCTTGATCTCGTGTGGAAATCTGTCATTCTCCTGTGCAGCAGAACCCCCTGATGTTTGACTATCTGCCAGTTCTTTCAAGAGAGAACTCCCTGAAGACGAAGGCAGATGATGGGCATATTAGACCAGAGGTCCCAGAATGATCTCTACAGAAAAATTTCTGGGAGGCAAGTAGAAATATACCCGGGGGATTCAGGACAGGAGCCAGGGTTACAGATGTAGGATTTGATACATCTGAAATACCAAACTATTATCTGAAACTATGGGAGTAGAGGGATAATCTAGAAAAAAATACATTAGAGAAAAATACAAAACAACAACAGAAAAGGTGCAGCACCATGTATGCTGGAGAAGGCTTGTATTACGGTGGCAGGCTGAACCAGAGAAGGAGGGAGGAGCCCTAAGTGCAGTGTTATGAAAGGGAAGAGAGAAACAGCGGAGAGATGGTGGTGTTATTGACGCAGAACGGTGGGGGTATGCAGTATTTCTTTACATGGTCTGTTAACTGCTGGGTTTGGTCCTTCCCTCCACTCTGCACTTCATCCCTTGTCCCTTCTCCCTGCGACCAGCTGGCTTTTCAATTTTTCTGATGAGCATTTCTGGCCACTTTAGGGCTTTTGCACCTGCGGTTGCTAGTGCCTCAAATGTATCCTCCTCATAACAACTAACCATCTCCTTCTCACCACATGGCCTCATAGTCTCCCTTCACTGTCCTCTCATTGCTTCTGTGCTTCTTTTTTTGAGTCACTAATTACAATGGCTTTCACTCATTAGACGGTAACTTCTATAAGTGGAGGGGCTGTTTGTTTAATTTGCCATCCAGACAACATTCCATCCCAGTGCCTGGGAAAACGGCAGGCATTCTGTATGCATGTGTGAAATGAATAAACAATGAAGATGCCCAAGGAGTGGAAGAATGAGGACGGCCATCCCTGATGGGGGGGAGAGCTAGAAGGATGTGGGAGGGGAAAATGACCAAAACTACAAGTGGAGGGGTCAGCTATAGAAAGAAAGGTGCTTCTTTCTGTGAGATCTGAAAGCGGCTGGAGAAGGAAGGTGAAATTAACAGAAATACAGAGAAAGGAGAGACGAGAAGTAGAGAAAATTCACATTGGATAACTTCTCTTCATTCAGGAAGAAGAGACAAAGTCAACTTGGAGTAAGAGGTTAGGGACCGGAGGAACATGGACAGAACTGTGACTGAGCACTGTCAAGAACCAGGTAGGGAGTCAGTCAGGGCGAACAAAAAAAGACGATCGAGACCATGGGCCTCATTGAGGCTGGGAATCCATCACAAATATGACACAGAGACACTTATGTGAGTTATGTGACTTTCTTTGGTAGTGATAAAATTCCAGAGGCTAAGTACAAAAAGTGGGCAACTAGTTTGCCCCACCGGCCTGGGGGCTGGTAAGAGAAGTAGGCTCAGTCACACGCTCCAAATACTACACATGTCTGGCATCAAACTGGTAAATAATTGCTGCTTCTATGCATTTATTTCCTGGTGGCCCCAGTGATCTGATTTGGGGAGAATGAAAAATGACTGCAGAGAACCAGGAAGGCAGGAAGCATGAGAATGCCACCGCCATCTCTCTCTAATTCCTGCAGACTACAGAATCATTTGGGACATCCACTTCCTCTTCTGGGACGGAACTGTTCCCTAGAGATGGGAGATTAAGGAAGGAACCTGGAGAGACTGACGGAGACCTAACGCAGCCCTCTGTGCACTGCCGAACATCCGCTGTGTGCAGCACCAGCGCGGGGGACTCCGGTGGGGGGGCCGGGCTGACTCAGAAGACTCAGAATGACCTCAGCACAGCTGATCCTATTTGTCTACCGGATCCTTCCGTCGCTCAATAAACATTCACTGGCTATCTGCCCTGCGCTAGATGCTGGGAATTCGATTCTGAACATGACACAGTCCCTGCCTTCAAGGAACTTTTAGCCCTTTTATTTCCATCCAGAGGGGAAGAAAGAAATAGAAGAAAGCAGACACATGAGCCATGCTAGAAGTAGCAGGTTATATTTCTTCCTCTTAAACCAACTCCCTTTGCCTGCACTTCTCCTTCTTCATCTTTATTATAAAGACTTAATAGGTTTTCTGAAACAGCTATGTACTTTTAGTAAAGTTTCAAAATGCAACTGATCCTCATTATTTGTGGATTGCCTGTTGGCAAATTCGCCTCCTCACTACAGCTCGTTTGTAACCCCCGATCAATACCTGCCATACTTTTTACAGCCACCGGAACACACGCACGCATGCAGAGTGCTGAAAATTTGAGCTGCCCGATGCACACAATCCCAGTTGAGGTTGGAACACTAGGAACTTCTAATGCTTTTGCATGTTTCAAATACTTTAATTTCAGCTTTCATACTATAAATAAGTATCTTTTCTGTGGCCTATTTACTGCTACGTTTATCACATTTTTGTGTTTTGTTGATTCTGTGGTTTAAAATGATCCCTAAACAATGCGCTGAAGTGTTGTCTAGTGTGACTAAATGCAAGAAGGCTGATGTGCCTTAGATGAAATACATGTGTCAACTTGAGCTTTGTTCAGGCACAAATTCTAGTACTGCTGGATAGGAGTTCAACTTCAATGAATCAACAATATATATTACATAAAGTGTCTTTATACTTTATACCAGCTGATGAAAATGTTGTGACCAGAGGCTCACAGGAACCTAATCCTGTATTTTCCCTAGGAGCACTGGTTCAATATTCACTAATTCAATGTTCATGGTGAATTCAGAGAACCTAACTACAATGAACAATGAGAATCCACTCTGTTTTTCAGCATGTGTATCCACCAAATTACGATTTTACTGTTCTTCATTGCTACCTTCTCTTATTCCTGACACACCTATGAAGTTTTGGGAGCTCTGTCTCAATCAAATCATAATCATTTATTGAGAATATTCTACATGTACAGTACTAAGGTGGGGGGCTTTGGAGGGATTAGGGCTCCTGGGAAGTTGATTCCCACTGGTTTCACACAGCTAGCTGTGGGCAATGCTTTAGAAGTTGATGTGGAGTCAGGTCAACTCGGAGTTTATAACCAGAGATTAAGGGATCTGAAGTAGATAACGTTATTCCTCCAATGAGACTGGAAGAGCATTCTCTAGCAAAATTCCATAACTCTTGTGTCTACCAAGGAGGCTTTCAGAAATATATTTAGGGTAGGATCTGGCACCAGGACTTTTACACAAGTGGCCAATGTGATTCTGTGGCCTAGCAGTTCGAGAACTCTTAATCTGGCATATATTGAATTGGCGATTTGTTGAGGTAGGAGAGCTAAGGACTAATCTTTGACTTGGGTCAGTCTGAAGCTGACTTAGTGAGTATAGCTTAGTAGTCAATAAGCATGGATTGTTGTGATCTCCTCCCTTTCTTGCTTTCTTCCCTTCTTCTGGTTTGAATCTCGATTCTTACTGGACCTACCCATCAAGGATTTCAATTTCCCTCCTGATAAACAATACTAAATAGACACAGTGAGGCTGTGTCTCATGATTTAGCAAGGGCAAATGTATGTACAAATAGCTTGGCACGGAGGTAGGTGATAAATGTAATAAGAGACAAACAATATGCCATGAGATTATGGGGGAAAAAGATTTCTCTGACCAAGTGGAGGTTCTGGCCAGTCTGTCTGCAGTCTAAATGAATGATTCCTTATTCCTCATCGTTTCAATATGTGTACATATGCATATATATCCGTATTAAACAAAATTGTTCAGTGATGTTGCTTTTAACTTTGCTCTTTACATCTTTTTAATAGGTTTATATCCACTACATGTACCTGAGCACAAACCACACTTTTGTTCTAACAATATTTATAATGTAAACTTTATTAGCTATACCAGACTGAATAACTATACATGGTATTTGTGGTAATTACAAAAGTTGTGATGAAAAATGTGCCCCCCCCCATAAGACTGCTCATATGGGAAAATTCTATTTGAAATGTAATTTAGGCTTATACCTGTCAGTGAGTTTAAGGATAGGGTAATATTTGGCCTCATGATCTTGGCCTAGGCATGTTTTTCTACAGTAATCTTGGGAATGATGCTGCTTTCCAGTCAGTGACTCTGCAAGATGGTATCACATGGGCAGAGAAGATTTTCTTACAAAGGAGATGTCAACCTCTGGAGGTTTATCAAGCATTCTATATTTTCTTTGTGTAAGACACAGCAGTGTATAACAGAGGTCACTACTTCAACATACCCACAGTGATGGGGAAGCATAAATAGGAGTAAAAAGAAAGAAAAGGCTCATTAAGCACAAAAAAGTTTTGTAGAAGAGTGATAAAAGCAAGTCTGTTTCAATGTATTGTATTGTATGCAGGGTTTGTGTGGATAAGAGAGACTTAAATAAAAAAAAAAGGTTCTTTCCTTTGTGTGCCAACTGAAGGAGACCCGTGTTAAAATCAGAGAGCATTATGGCATTGCTGGGACAGCTAAGTAATGACAAGAACATTAGCATACAGTGAATTTCTTTTTTTTTTTTTTAAAGATTTTTAAAATTTATTTATTTGACAGAGAGAGAGATAGCAAAAGAGGGAACACAAGCAGGGGGAGTGGGAGAGGGAGAAGCAGGCTTCCCGCGGAGCAGGGAGCCCGATGCGGGCCTCGATCCCAGGAGGCCGGGATCATGACCTGAGCCGAAGGCAGACGCTTAACGACTGAGCCACCCAGGCGCCCTACAGTGAGTTTCTAAGGCAAAGGAAATAAATGGTAGTCAAGAGCTATCTACATGTAAGTGAGAGACATTTTATATATACTCTTCATGTTGACTCTCACGTGGCTGGATACATTTTCATGTGAAGCTATTGTTTTTAAGTAGGATAGTCTATAACCCCAGCACCACTACTTACATATTTGCCAGAAATGGAAAAATGAAAGCAAATTTCAGTAACAGGACCTTCAGAAAAAAGGACATGCTGATAGTTGAGTCAGAAGACAGGGCGACTGATAATAATCAATTCTGCCACTATCTAAAGGACAATTTACAACTAGGAATGACTGGTGGGAAGTTCTCCCAACAATATCTTATATATTTTAGATCTGTGACACATTAGAGGGATGTTGCTGACATTTAGGTCAACCTTTGAAAATATCACCAGGAAGAACAAACACTGTATTATTCCATCAAACAACGCTCAAAGTCACAGTAAGAGCATGGATTGGGCCAAGTGGAACATTGGTTTGACCCAGTACAATATCACTTATTTCATACTTCTTATGTATACTCAGATACAGTGGAGGTGAGGCTCAGGGGGATTCTCTCATAAGCCCCTTTACTTTGGAACTGGCAATTATCTAGGTCCTGGCCTAGTCAGGCTAGATAAACTGAGAAGACAAGTTGTCAGTGTGGTCTCACCCTGCTGAAGGTCAGAGGGTCCTGGAGACATGGAGGGAAACTGCCCCGAATAGCAAGCAACATAGCTGCTGAGGGGAAGAGACAGAGCCAGGGTTGAGGTACACATGTCAAATACACTGGCTGAGGCAAAGGAGAATGAGTAGAGGAAGGTCAAGACTGTATGGTTTCCTTTCAGGGTAAGAGAGATTCTGGAGGCTTTTGGAGTTTCTCCGTGTAGAACATTTAGGAACATTACTGTTGGGAACAGAGTCTCTGGGTGTGAGGTGACTCATACTTGCTTTGCTGTCACATCATCGGGGTCCACTTACTTTCTCTGCAGAACATGTTCTCTCTCTAGACTAACAGAAAATTTTTAAATGTAAATAATGGTTTTTGAAATTAATATTTTTTCTCAAAATATTTACAAGTATTGAAACAAATTATAAATAAAAATATATATCAATATTGTTGCACTGAGATTCTTCATGGGACACAAATTAGAACTTTGGTTTTAAATTTACTGTAAGTTAAGATTTTGGTTTAGTTCTCTTCAGATGAGGAAGAAAACTTCAAACATGCCTGAAATTTTAAAACAAATCCAAACAAGTTAACTTTTATCTACCTAATATAGTAAATTACAGATAAATTACCTGTATTTTCTTTGATAAACAGAATTACTAAAGTTAAAAAAAAGACATAAATTTTTGTCTATTTGATAGTAGACATAATAAAATAGATTTTTTTTTTAAATCCAACAACCTGTTTATAATAAGTAGTGGTTATTTTTGGTATGTTTGGTATTGTGGTATGTTTGGTAAAGGGGCTTATGAGAGAATCCCTCTGCAGCCTCACCTCCACTGTATCTGAGTATACATAAAAAGTATTTTTTTATGTATACTATCAAATAGACAAAAGACAAAAAACCTTTTTTGGGGGGGGGTGCAAGAAGTTGGTTTTATTAAAGCATGGGGACAGGACCCGTGGGCAGAAAAGTGTGCTGCTATAGCAGTATTATGCTTTAGCAATAGAAAGGAGGCAATAAAGTTATGATTTTATTTTCAATGATTTAGTGTACATTAACTGACTTTTGGATATTTGGAAAATCTGCTTCAACATACCAAAAATAACCACTATTTATTCTAAATAGGTTGTTGGATTTAACATAATAAAATCATCTTGTTTCTGTGGTTAAAAATAATTCAGATGCACTCCTGGTAGAAGGACCAGTAAATGGAAATTTTTTTTTCTGTATGAAGCAATTTTTGCAAATAGTGACATAGAGCACAACTAATCCAGGCTTAGTGAATTGTCTGACTCCTTTTGGGATGAAGAAGGTAAATGAAAATGAGATATTCTGTAGGTGAAGACAGACATACGTACCTTGAAGCCAACTTACTTCCTCCTACTGTTTTTCTGAGAGGTTGACAGAATTACCAACACAAAATTCTGTGTGCGTTGTATGGGTTGGCCGGAAGGGGACCTACCATGGAGGTAAGTGGTGCTCCTGGGTTTTCGGTTTTGCTTTGGACTAGACAAGAAAAAAGCTTTTCCTGCATAGAACTGGGGTCTGCACTTTGGTTTAGGGGTCAGCTCTTTTGAATAAGCCCTGCCTACTCTCACTGATTCTAGATGTTAAATACTGAAAATAATTAAAACACTCTTCTCCTCATAGAAGGAGCTGAGCTATAATGGATATTTTTAGTTATCTTGAAATAGCAAAACTAATAAATATTGTTCTTTAAATGAGTTTTTAAGAGAAAAACAAACACAAGCATCACAGAAATGTCTCCACACTCACAGAAAGAATCTAACATTCCTATGCATAATTATTACTCTATGTCTGGCATTTATATGAAAATATACTTAGTTGATTCAGTGTTGAAACCTTTGTAGAGTAGAAGGTAACTTTTCTGCTCTGGATTTCATTTTTAGGAAAAAAAAAAACAAGCATTTTCAGAAATCCAAAGACACTGGGCATTTTAGGAATTAAAAAAAAAGAAAATTAGTCATTTCAGTACCTTGAAACTTAAAAAAAAATCTGTGCTAATAACATATCCAGGATATACTGGTGGAAGAAAAAATTAGAATATTAAGTATGATCCTAGTTTCATTGAAAAAAAAAAAACCAGACATGAATAAAGACATGTGTGCTCATATGCAGAAAACATTTTTAACAGGACATGGAAGAAACTATTAGAATGAACACAAATATTAGCCAGACAGAGGGGTGTTATTTTTTATTTACACTATTCTTTATTGGTTAAATTTTTAAAACTATATATATATATATATATATATATAGTTGTGTGTATATATATATACAACTTAAAATTATTAAACATTTTTTTAAAACAGGAATTTTAACAACTTTCCTCCCCAAATAAATGGATGACATAGGTTCATGCTTAGGCTGGCAAAAATAAAAAGCTGAAGAAAACAAGGTCCAAAATATGAACACAAATAAACCAAGGCTGTCAGCACTATTTTTTTTCCAAAGTTTCTGTTTTTTTTCCCTCCCTGATAGCACCAATGTTCTTCCTTCTATTAGATGCAAATTTAGAGCAGCTCATGATAAAAACGTTCTGGAGTGAGCCTGAGGAAAACATTCTCCTCTTACTCCCCTGCAGTACAGGTAATCGCTGCTGTGTCTGGGGGCTCTCTGGCCTATCATGGAGAGTTGCTGCCGCCTCAAGCCCTGTGCCCGCCTCCTGCCCTGGGAGAGCCCAATGCTGCCATCACCCACTGACACTGCAGGGAACGCCATGAAAAGCTGGAAGGCACCTGGCGCGAGCAGCAACAGGACAGGTGTGTTCCGCTTGGAAGGACTTACAGGATTCAGCAGCTGCCAAGCTTTTAAAAGGTATAATTTTACTTCTTATTCTATAGTTTGAATAGAGATAATTTAAAGAAAGAAAACTACTGGGGTTTCTTTTTTTCCTTAAAAAGTATACAGAATACAAATCTTGGGGCGCCTGGGTGGCTCAGTTGGTTAAGCGACTGCCTTCGGCTCAGGTCACGATCCTGGAGTCCCGGGATCGAGTCCCGCATCGGGCTCCCTGCTCGGCGGGGAGTCTGCTTCTCCCTCTGACCCTCCCCCCTCTCCTGCTCTCTGTCTCTCATTCTCTCTGTCTCAAATAAATAAATAAAATCTTAAAAAAAAAAAAGTATACAGAATACAAGTCTAAAAATGTGCACATGGAGATGGGTACCATGAGGCAGACGTAACAGGAATGTGAAAGTCAACGCGACACAAACCGTGGCTGGCTGTGCAGGGAGCAGTTGTCTGTGCTGCTGACTAGTGAGGGGGACAAACGGGCACTGGCCTGACAACACGAAGGCCCAGCTCCTAACTAGGAGTCATTCTGAACAAAACTCTTACAACTTTTCTGGATCTTGAATTCCTTATCTGTAAATGAAGGAACTGACTAGCATCACTGTGGATGATCTCTATGGTTCCTTCCAGGTCACCAATTCTGTAACTCTAAGAACACAGGACCTTCCCCTCCCCAAGTCTAGGCACTTATCATAAAAGACTACTTTTCATGTTCTTCTTTTTAAACATATCTTATATAGGATAATAAATATAAAACTTGCTCTTGAAATTAAACATCTGATAGAATTTGTGGCAGGATCTTGATAAAATCAAACCATATATATCCTGATAAAGGAACTCAACTGAAGAAATGCAACTATGCCAGGTGCTAAGGAAGCCCAGTGACACATTTCTCGAGGGCTGGCTGTTGGCATCATGACTCAGAGTGTACCCAAGGCCTTTTGATTACCTGGGACAACATTACTGTTTCTTCTTTTTACATAAGAAGGGATCATTCTTGATACTTTCCCACAGAACGAAGTCAAATATTATCTAAATATACACTGGTACATCCATCCCTAAGAGGAAAACCACATAGGATTCTATTCTAACACATGGATTCAGACCAAGCAGATCAAATCATGCTCTTCAACAAAAGAAATCCATGCATCTTAAACGCTAAAGGCCATTTGAGTTCCCCCTCAACCATGCGAACTTTACTACTTCCTTGCCCACATGGAGTCCTATTCTCTGCAACTTCCTTGCTTTACCTATTTTCAGTTTTAAAATATTTTATGTTGCATGTCTGCAAGTTCCTTGAGATCTATTTAGAATTAGGGCAGCAGTGGGATTAGCCTGAAACAGACCTTGAGGGTCAAGATGGATATTTGAAGAATTGGTCCACTGGGATATAAATATAAAGGTATACTTTCAGTATGGAGATCAGTCTGAGAGGAAAAAGCACATAACATTAAAAAACCAACTAAGACTATGATGCAGTGAGTTCTTCTAAGTGGAGGAGGGATGGCAGAGGCAGTGAGAACTGGGAACTCTGAGAAGCAGGTAAGAGGTCTCTATTCATAGGAACACAGGCACATCAGGAAGAGGAAGGACAGTACCACCTTCCCAAGCAGCCAGTGAGATACTGACCCAAGTTCCTTCTATCTCCTCCTCCAGCTGAGGCAGAAGTAGTTCAAGCCTACTGCACACAGACATGGGGGTTGAGTAACCCCGATTTCAAAGGTCAGCACAATATGGAGTCAGGGATACCTGTAAGTCACTGTAAGTAAAGGTTATGTCTTTCATAGCATCTCACACAGCTCTTGACACGGACTAGGAATATTGTGAGCTGTTACAATGACTCCCTGTGTTAATGTTATAAACGCTTTCATTGCATTAAATGTCTTTAGGTTGTACATTTACATCAGTATCTCCCTAAATTCTTAAATCTGGTGCTCACTCCCAAACAATGGATAATGTTACACATGTAGCATTTGCCCAAATTCCTTACCAATCCTTTGAACTATAACCCCTGTTGTCCCCATACTGTCACAAACAACCATCGCCATATGTCCTTCCTGTATTTGAAGCTGGCGCTTTACCTAGAAACATTTTTTTTTTCAGTTCTTTGTAGCACAGGCTGTTTGTTCTCACATAACCCCAGGGGTCTGGAGTTAATACTGGCCCCCCTTAGCTCTCTGTTGCTAATTTTAGGTTATTATACTTTCTTTCTTTTAAAGTAATCTCTATACCCAACATGGGGCTCGAACTCACAACCCCAAGATCAAGAGTTGGATGCTTTACCAACTGAGCCAGCCAGGTGCCCCATACGCTATTATACTTTCAAAGCACTCCTCCTTGGGTGCCTTGACACCTGCCTAGACTATCCCCTATTTGTCTTTGTAGCTGTTACCTTCAGACCTCGTGGTCACTCTAACACATAATGGCTCTCAATGTTGGCCATGCATTAAAATAATCTGGAAAGTTCTGAAATCTACCTATGCTGAGATCCCATTCCAGACCAATTCAATCACTTTGTGGGCATGGGGACAGGCATCAGTATTTATTTTTTCAATTTCTTAGGTGATTTCAATGTGAAGCCAAAGGTGAGACATCTGTTCTAACACAAGAATCAAGGACTTCAGCTCTTGCCTTCCCAGCGTCCAACTCTTACAACCATCGGAGAACTTTAAAGTCCAAGAGAACAACCTGTCCACCACTCTGGGTCCTAATTCCTTGGCCAGTTCAATTCGAATAATGTGTCCTTCAATTGCACTTCAGCTCTAATACACACTCTGTGAATTTAGCAGAACCTCAAGTTGCCTGACATCTGAAGTATTAAATAAGCAAAAGGATCTGTGGACTTACAGGCCGTAGTTCCAGCTGGTTAGCTCCTGTAGTGTATGACACCCTGCCTCCACCTGGGTGTGCATGGCTTCCTGCAACTATCCAGAGAAGCCTGCTTTCTAAGGTGGCCAGTCTTCTGATTCCATGCCCTTTCCAATCTGGCGGACCCTCCGTGGCGTGTCTGTCACTCCAGTGACTCTCTATAAACAGGATCAAGTCGCTTATCCTCTTGTGCTTGATCACATTCACAACCGCCTCAACTATATATCAAAACAAATATGCCTTCTCCACTGCTAAGTACTGAAGAAAAAAAATCCAACTACACAAAATTACGCCCCCTACAATTTTACTGTATCCAAACAGCAGCTCTCAGCACTATTCATGAACCTGTGCATGTCCCAGACGAGCTCCTGTTCCTACTGCCCTTACACAAGTGCTCTGCCGGTCACTATTCTTCCTAACTCCCTTGACCCTCCCTTTTGAAGTGGACCTCTTTTAGGTTTTGGAGAACATAACAGTATCCTTAATTTCTAGACCTCCGCTCTATCAACTTCTCTGCATCCCTCACTGATGTAGAGGGGGCACTGCTCTAAGTTCAGCACTGCTGACATTTTTGGCCAGATAATCCTTGGGTGGGGTGGGGGTGGTCCTGTGCATTCTACATGTTTAGCAATATCTATGACCTCTGCCCGTTAGATGCCAGTGGTATCCCCCCACATGCATATATTTGCAAAAACATCTCCTGACATTGCCAAATGTCTCCTGGGAGGCAAAATCACCCTAGGTTGAGAACCCCTGCTCTAAGCCAAGACTAATTTATCAACCTGGCTTCTGATAAAAACCTCTTGCTTCCTCCAAGATCCATGTGTGCTTTATCTATCTCCAACCTGAACTGCTCCACTGGTTTTATCTCCCTAGTATATAAATTTCCATGTCACTCCACTTATTTAAAAAGTCATTCCTGGAGGTGTGTCGCCCACATGTCACTGTGTGACTTTTTTTTTTCTCCAGGTGAAGCTCTGGGCATGACTTCCGTGAGCTCACTTGCTGAGGCTCCATTCTACTCTACAAGCCTCGTCATACCAGCACCAATCACTGATACTTCTGCATGGGTGCTTGAGTTCTCCTGATCACTAAATGCTCACGCACACTCACTCACCGTCTCTGACACTACTGACTATACCCTCCTTGAACCTCTCTTCTCCCCTGGTTTCCAGGGCACTTTTTTCTGGTTCTTCCTTCCGCTTTGGATTATTCTTTCTTAATCTCCCCTCCTCTTCAGACTGTCCCTGAAATACTAGTGTTCATTTGGGATTCTGTCCCTGGCCTTTCTCTCAGAACTCAACAACGTTTGTTTTCTGGGCTATCTCCTTCATTACAGGCTTCGAGGCTTCTGCTGTAATACAATGAATACACTAATTCCTCCCCATGTGATTTGAAGCCCTACCTTTTCTCAAATTCCAGTCCTGCATGTCAGACTCCCTAGGGAATATTTCTATCTGGGAGCACTACAGACACCACTAACAAATCAAGATACCTAAAAATGAAGTCACAGCCTACTCCCTACCACTGTCTTTCTCTAGATCCCCAAATCTTCCTTATTCTTTTATTATTTCTGGATACCACCATCCATTCAGTTGTATAATAAGCCAGGGCTTTAGCACAATCCTAGATTCCAATTTCCCTAATGATATCCAATCATAAAATCCTGTCAATTATACCTTATATCCTCCCCTCCATCCCCACTAGTTTAGGCTTTTATATTTTATTTCAATGGTTTCCTAATGAATTTCCCTGACCCAGGTCTTAGATATCTCTAATCCAATCACTATGTTGCCACTAGAATGTATTTTTAACATGCAAATCTGTCCATGTCACTCCCTGGACTACCTCCTCTAGGGGATCCCCTTTGTCTGATGGATTTACAACCTAAGCATCTCAGCAGAGCACACTAGGCTCTCCATGGCCTGGCCCTTGCATTTCTCCTATCCTCTCCATTGGCCCCTAAGCTCCCCAAACAGCACCAACCGTACCATATCACACCTTTCTCAAGTTATTCCCTCTGCTAGAATGTCTTTTTCTAAGATTATCTACAAAGCATATACTTTTTCATCCTATAAACCTATAAGCTCAAGCATGACCCCCTCTGGAAACTCTTCCTGGACTTCCCGGGGCACATTTCAAAGGTTTCTTCCTGGGTGTTCCTAACCCTTACCCAATGCATTGCGCACAGACCTTCGTTTTAGTTCCTGCCAGAGTCGGTTGGAATTGCCATAGTCACCCACCAGCCTGCAAGCTCCTGATGGGCAAGTGCTTTGCCTACTCAATCCTGTTTCAGTGAGGACTAATAGAATGCCCAGCATGGAAGGAAGCACTCAATAAATATGGCTAAATGACTGAATGACACATGAGAGGCTCAACTGTCAAAACACTCTCCCCCGGGGGGGGGGGGGGGGGGAGAAACCCAACTGTATCATGACATGGTATTCGTATATGTCAGTTCAAGGAGTCAAGAAGTAACGTTATTCAGCCTAAGGCAGGAGTTAATGTTACATAATAAAATAAGTTTAATAGGTAATATATATGATGGTGCAGTGCTTACTAAGCTTTTCCAACGAAGTACTGCTATCATCAAAAGAATACTGACTGGGAGCCTGGGTGGCTCAGTTGGTTAAGCGACTGCCTTCAGCTCAGGTCATGATCCCAGGATCCTGGGATCGAGTCCCGCGTCGGGCTCCCTGCTCTGCGGGGAGCCTGCTTCTCCCTCTCCCACTCCCCCTGCTTGTGTTCCCTCTCTCGCTGTGTCTCTCTCTGTCAAATAAATAAATAAAATCTTTAAAAAAAAAAAAAAAAAAAGAATACTGACTGACAGCCCTGGGGGATCTGATGGCACAGGCTGAAAAACAGGACATTTCTCTAGCTAATATATCCATATTCATTTTAACTTGGAAACATTTTTGAATTACTAGCAAGTAAGAGGAATGCTCCGGGAAAGTAGGACATGCTTGTTCTGTGGGCCCTGATGACCTTTAGCATTACCGCGCACCCCTCAGGTGGCAGCGATGAGCGTGCCGGCATCACAGTTTAGAAACATGTGTACACTGGAAAGGGCTCACACGTCAAGTCACAAGTCCCACTGTGGTTCCATGCCCCATCACTTGGGCTATGACTTGGGGTCTATTTTAATCTCTCTGAGCCTCCTTGGTTTCCTCATCTGGAAAATGGCTATAATAGTATTATAATAATAATTATAGAAATAGTACTTGCCTTATATTTTCCATAATGTTGGTGCCAATATTAAAAGAAATAATAATGCAAGCAATGAGATATATAAGCATGAAAAATGCAGTAATATTTTATACAGAGAGAGTGAAAATTAAAGTTCATATGCAATCCATATTCATGAAAACATTTACCTTTTGAGGAGCTGAAGAAGGTTTTTCCATTTTGGTTTTTTCCTTTGGGGTTAAAGGAGGGGATCGCTCCTTTATCTCTGGAGGCAGTTCTTGATATAATGCTGGAATTGAACAAGGAGTGCACGTAATCAAACTGAGGCGTACAGACCCATGGGGGAAAATAAACAGTGATGGAGAAGGGGGCAGATATGAAACTAAAGATCTTGATATTCACTTCCTTCATATAACAATAAGCTACTTGGCACTTAGTGTTAAGGCGATCTATTATAACACATTAGTTATCAAAACAACATAATTTATGATTGGAAAGTTTTCATCAGCAGGATTTCAGAAACGTAAAACAAGTCATTTTCACTTATTATGTGGTCATGCAGATACTTGCTTATTTTATCTCAATTCACAGTCACCAGGAACCCGCTATATGCAAGGTTATCTGCTAGGTACTGCTGGAGGAGACAGAAGATGCTCAAAAGACAGTCTCTGCTCTCAAGGAGCTTACAGTCTGGTCAGAAACAGATATGTTCACAAGTGAGTGTAACATACAGTAGAATGTGACATTATTCAAAAGAGAGGTAACAAAGACAGATTCTGATATGGATAGCAAATGCTCAATGCAAGAAGTGGTAGGTGTGTCAGACTCCGAAGAACAGGTAGGATTTTTGCCAGGCAGAGGTGTGGAGAAAGAATAATTTGGGAAGATTGTACAAAATAAATGAGCACGGGGCTAGGGCTATACATGACTTGAATCAGTTCACAGGGTCGAATGTGAGATTATAATTCATATAATCTAATTACTCTACTCAGGGTATGGACTCTAAGAAGTTATTTGGGAATTTTCAAAGACTAAAAAGAAAATGTGTTTCAGTTAAATGACAACCCTGGGCAACTCTGAATTGAGAGAAATTGGTAAAATACACTTGATTGAAATTCTACAATTGTAAGATATATTAATTGGCTTTGTGTATGGGTTGATTTTATTATCAGCTTCCTTTATCTCTTATTGGAAAGGATGTTAGATGTCATTAAGTGAAGCTGTTCATGTTTTTTTTTCTGGTGGCTTAAGATACAAAAGAAGTTCTTTATAATGATGGGGGACTTCTATTGTGTTGTTCTCTTAGAGGACATGGCTTTCAACTGAATGGTTGGTAGAGATTCTGTTCACATCTATACATTCCCTTAGAGCATTTGCTTTGCATATTTGGCTTCAGATAAAGATAAAGGACAATTTCTCCTACTATTTTTAGAGTGGAATATGCTGCTGATGGTCTTTTTTTCCCCCCTCATGTTAAAACTGAGCAGGTGAGTTTTTGTTAAATTCAGGTTATAAAGTAGGATAAAAGGGAAAAGAAGATAAGCCCAGATGAAGTGAGAATTCAATCATTATATTCTCAGGTTTTCTGAGAATTCTTTGTTCTGGCCTTTAAAAGGCTTTTTCAAGAAGCAGTGACTGATGCCACAAGAAAGTATTAATTCTTCTGGGATACAGTAAGGAATTCTGGTAGTCTGAGGATGGTCGCTACTTGAAACATGGAATCAATTTCTGCATGCGGCCACCCAGCATCATTGCGGTATGCTTCAGAAGTCGCACTTTGGTTATTATGGGGGAAAAAAAGCTCATTTCAATGGATTTTTCTGCAAACTAACTAGATTCTAAAGTTAAAAATCTAATACTATCCTCCCTGGAAATACACACATCATCTTTATACTGTCTAAGGAAAAAAGAGTCTAAATGTTTCCACTCGTGTCTGGAAGAAACAACGGATTGTAATATCTAGTGAAAATTACAGACATACTCAGGAGGAGCGACTATGATTGTGCAGGCAGCTCTCTGGATTTGAACATGGAAGCTACTCCTGCTGAACTAGAGCTACTGAGCCAGTGGGAAAGTCTCACTGGGAACGGGAGGGAAGAAACTGGGATATGTGAGGCGACCTGGAAGCGACAAGTACTGAGCTTGTGAAAAATGACTGGGAATTAACTTGCCCTAAAATTTCTTCCTTCCACACTGCCTTAATTTTTCTCCATTACGTATCCTCTTTTGAACATTAAAAATAGCTTAAGAGCTCTCATCATTTACTACTCAGAGAAGAAGAATTGTAACAGTGGCACGGAGGAAATGAAGAATTTTGTCATGAGGGAGAGAAGTGGGTTATTTCTGAGACGCTTAGCACTTTTGAGGGGAGGAGTTTGCTGAAAGCAGCAGATAAGCTGAGGGAAAGAGCTGCAGAGACAGGGAGCCCTGGAGAGTGGGGCGGGGGGGCCCTGGGAAGTGCCGGGGTGCAGACAGAGGGGTGGGTGCAGAAAGAGAACTAATTTCATCTGTGCCTAGCCCAGCACCCAGTACTCATGGAAGAAATTATTCTTCCTGTCTTCCTTCATCTCTTTTGCTTTCAAAATTCAGAACTTAGGTTAGGAATCAATTGTACTTTTGTTCAGCTAGTTTGGGTTAAATGGGGCTTCACAGACAAGCCTGAAAGTCAACTGTTATTTATAATAATTTCTTCTTTGCAGAAACAAAAGACTTAACGATAATGATTCAAAATGGAGTATTCTCGAGGCTGCCTATACTACATTTTACACCAGAACTATACAATTTCAGTGTTTCTGGAAGGAAGCTTAGAGGTGACAGAGCTCAACTTCCTCATTTCACAGGAGGAAACTGAGGCGTATCAGTATTGGTGCCGCATTTTCCTGACCTTTTGAGTGCTGGGCTTTCCTACCACACTACTGAGGGAACTGTTACTAGGAAGCATTCTTCTGAGGAAGCACTATTATACTTCTCCCCTTTCTTCAGTCTTTAAGCTATTTTATCTCCAGGCTCTCTGCATCAGTTCGATCTGCACCTCTCAAGGCCTGGTAGTAAATCTACAGCTCTCACCAACTCCTGTTTAGAATTTCTCCTCCAGCTCATTTCTTTGGCCTTTCACAAATGGGGACTTGATTTACCTGAGAATGAAACAGTCAACTGCAGGTCTGTTTTAACAGGTTCCAGGTGGAACTGAGGTATACAAAGTCAAAGGATGGGACTTGGGGAACTAGAGGTTCTGCCGGGGCCTGTCGGCTGAGGAGTCACTGTGGCCACAGAAGAACTGACATAACTGTGTGTGGAGCAGGCGGTGGGCAGAAAGGGCTGAAGAGGAATGTTGGCAGCCAGACAGGCAGGGCCCCCGGGATAAGTCTGTGAAGCAAATATTCCAATCTCAGAATGGAGTAGCTTTCTAGTGCATTACTGCCCCCTCTTTTTTATGTATGTATGTATTTATTTATTTTTGCATCATGAGAACGAAAAGCAATACCCATTGGTAAACATAAGCAAAAGGGTAAATTAAGTAAATTAAAAGGTAGCAAATGATAAAATCTTGGACTATCAGTTATACCATATTAGTAAACCAGGAAGGGAGCATAAAACTTACTTTCACTAGCCACATGATTAGCTGGAAAATAACCTTCCTGTCCCTTTCCTACGCTGCCATACCACCAGTCTTCATTATCTTTGAAAAACACTCGGATAATGTCTCCGCGATGCATGGTTAGTTCATCTGATCGATTCGCTGTGTAGTCATAAAGAGCCACTACCTACGAGAGAGATAAGACCACCACAGCTTTATCACAACTGTACCACAGAGAAAACCCCCAACATTCACTTCCTCTTGCAGAAGAGCAGCTGAAACCAAAGCAGTACTTTGGTAAGTCTGAGGCTGTCTCAAGGCTTGCTAATGGGATCGGGGGTGGTGGGAACACAGCAGGAGAAGCAAGATAAAAGACTGTGGGATTGAGAAATGGTTAAGAGCATTCAATACACTAAGATTAGCTTCAAAATAGCAGATGTTAATTTTTTTACAAGTGAATTACTTGTGAAGCAAATAAAAAAAAGGCTCACACACCATTCACTTTCTTAGAATTGTTTTATACTACCTTTAGATCCCATTCTCCCATCTCTAAGCAGATGTACCTGAAAAAAAATTCTTCTGAATGTCAACAATTTTATAAAAAGGAAAGAGCAATGAAACAACCTGATTACATAACTTCATTGTGATCACTTGGTTTACTGTTTATGTTTCTTTTTAACATATATTTCCCCACAAACACATGCTTTTTGGTATTTTATATCAACAATCTAAATCTTTTGACTACTTTTAAAATACTATTAAGGTTATTTTCACTAGATACAATTTTTTTTTAAAGATTTTATTTATTTATTTGAGAGAGAGAGAGAGAGAGAATGAGAGACAGAGAGAACGAGAGGGAAGAGGGTCAGAGGGAGAAGCAGACTCCCCGCTGAGCAGGGAGCCCGATGTGGGACTCGATCCCGGGACTCCAGGATCATGACCTGAGCCAAAGGCAGTTGCCCAACCAACTGAGCCACCCAGGCGCCCTCACTAGATACAATTTTAAGAGGAAAAACCTTTCTACAAGAATTCTCTTCTCTGTATTGTACAGTAGTCACTGTATTTGATTTTTTTCCTTTTTTAAAAGCTAAAATCAAAATGAATGAGTGCACAGAAACTTAAGAAATTCCTTATAGCAGTTATAAGGGGGAGGGAGACCTTAATCCATCTTATATGTCATGCATTGTATAATGTAGGACATGGTATGTATACTAAAGAATAAACTACTTCTTTTCCTACTTAAATGGGATTTGAAAATTAACAGGGGTTGCCTGGGTAGCTAGCGGGTTAGGCGTCTTACTCTTGATCCTGACTCAGGTCTTGATCTCAGGGTGGTGAATTTAAGCCCCCAACTGGGCATGGGGCCTATTTAAAAAAAAAAAAAAAAAAAAAAACCAGGTTATACAACTATATATGTAATGGAAAATTATCATTACAATCCTTTGCATTTAGGTTGAGTACTAATTCATTTACTTAACAAGTATTTACTGAAATCCTAACGTGCCTGGTACTAGGCTGGGGGCGAAATATACAACAATACAGGATCCTTTCTAGAAGGGTTACCTCATTTAGGCTCTGCAGGAGAATACAGGATAATCAGGAACTGGCCAGGAGAAGAGATGGAAAGCGTGTCTCAGGTAGACTGTACTGCATGTTTTAGAGTCCAGGGAACAGAAACCCAAAATAGTTCAAATTGGTGGGAGCCTGAATTAGAGGTAAGAGCCCAGCTAGCTGGGTGGAGGAAGGTGAGGCTGCAGGGGTAAGTAGGGACTGAAGGAACATGCATGCTGCAGGAGCTCATACTCATACTATGGGCAATGGGAAGAGACAAAGGTTTTAAGTAGGAGATGCCGTAACAGTTCACGAAACTCTGGATGGTGCCTTTTAATTAATTTACAATATTTATTAACACATTAACCAGGAAATTTTAATGGATAAATCTGGAATTACCTGCTGTCACTATATGGTGTTAGGGCAGTAATAATAATTCAAGTCAGATATGGTACAACTGCCATTCCAACTGTACTGCTTAGAACAGTCTGTAATTCACGACATGTTCTGCAGGATGTTGTTTCAAGTTTACAAATTTCTTATAACTTTGAGTGCACTGATGCCAAATCATTTCTGTAAAAGCGGAACTTTTAACTCTTCCCTTCCTTCTTTCGTCTCCAAACCTTTTCTCCTTTATTCTCCTACTTGGTACTACCACAGAAGAAGAAAGCTAATGAAAATGTTCTGAGTGCCTGCCACGTTCTAGGTACAGTGCTAGTGGCTTACGTAAGTTCTTACACAATCTGTAGGCAAATCCTGTGACGGCATGAATTCTTACTCCAATTTCATAAATGAGGAATTTTATGCAGAGAAATTTAGTAATTTGACTAAAGTCAACTATGAGTTACACTTTTTATTTTTTCAAAACTAAATACATTTATAGGACATCTCAGTCTAGAATCAAACATGGGGAAGCAGCAGCAGAGAGGAAGGGAGGGACAGAGATCCTAATCCCTCATGAAAGATCAGACACGTTTTTGGGTGGCACTACTTAAGCGGTTGGCTGTGCTGACAGGACCAACAATCCCGGGTCACCTGCAGGCCCACTGTGCTCCTTCCAGACACCTGCAACCCAGTCCTAGAAAACTAAGGATCTGCCCCTGCTGTTCCTCATCCTGGCTCTGGTACATGGAAACAGCACAGCTCTGATGAATCTTACAGAAGTAGGAAGTCCGTGTATGCTTATTTCTCTGGACTCAGAGGTGGCTGCTGGGAAGAAGAGCAGGAGAGATTCAGCTTAGGCAAGAGAATCGTTCAGGAAGTCCCACATCAGGCTTGTGTCCTTGGGTGGACTTTGATAATGTGGAATTCATCAAACTGGAGTCAGAAAAACTTTTCTGAATTGTCTACCAGGGTCGGATGGTAAGAGTTCCTTCAGAGGTACAGGGGTCCAAAAGACCTAGAATATCCTAGATTTCCATTTTCCTACTAAAGTATCCACGGATTACCCGTCTCATAATACAATCAAGCATAGCACACCAGTTCTACATGGCTTTCCAGTCCTGGCAAATATGTTCCACCCTCTATATCCCTGTTATGGACTGAATTGTATGCTCCCCCAAATTCATAGGTTGAAGCCCTCACCAGGTGACTGTATTTGGAGATAGGGCCTTTAAATATGATACTTAAGGTCAAATGAGGTCATATGGGTGGGGCCCTAATCCAATAGGACTTGTGTCCTTATAAAAAAGAGGAGGAAATAGCAGAAGCACAGCCAACCGTGCAGAGCAAAAGGACACAGGAGGACACAGTGAGAAAGCAGCTGTCTGCAGGGCCAGGAGAGCGGTATCAGGAGAAACCGACCCAGCGGGCTACTTGATTTTGGACTTCTAGTTTCTAGATCTGTGAGCAAATCAATTTTTGTTGAAGCCCTCAGTTGACAGTACTTTGTTACAGCGGTCCTGGCAGACTAACACAGTTCTACAACCTGATGGTGTCAGATGAATCATTCTCTACTGCCTGTCTTGGCACTGCCACTCACCAATACCTCACTTATAGCCATTTTAGGTCCTTACCAGCTTACTGTACTGTGTCCAACACTATTATATTATCTCCTAATGTAGAAACAATGGCCTTGTCACCAACATCCTTAGGAGGGTGATGGTTGGGGAGGCCACATCCCTCCAAGCGAAGGAACAGTGTTTGGAGAACGTCATCATCATACCATTCCTGACATGTAAGTGCACAATCGCTATACAGTGAGGAATCGGTGTGCTTCACATGCCAACTCTACGTTCTGGCAGTGGAGTTACGACCATTCCTTCATCATCATACTGAAGGTACATGACCAAAGCCACGTGGCTTATGATAACCTGCTTATATTCCAGTGTTCGTTTTCATCCAACATGCCATCTCATTTGAGGACCACTTACTCTCTTTGAGCATCTTAGTATACACAGTAAACTTCTCTGCTTATTTTGATTTGCAGTGGATTCTGCATAATTGCCTTCCCCATCTGCAATTACATTTTGCTACAATCTCACTGTTTTAGGGTAAAGTAAAGCTCCATAAAAAAGTTGGGAGGGGTGCCTCAGTGGAACAGTCAGTTGAACGTCTGACTCTTGGTTTCGGCTCAGGTTGTGATCTCAGGGTCGTTAGATGGTGCCCTGCATGGGGCTCTACGCTCAGTCTGCTTGGGATTCTCTTCTCCCTCTGCCCCTCCCGCTGATGCTCTCTCTCTCGCTCTCAAATAAATAAATAAATAAATAAACCTTTAAAAAAAAAAAAGTTGGGAGACACAATCCCATCAAGAGGTTTGTTTTAAATTAATACTGTATCTATTTTTTGTCTTCTGGTAGGTCTTGTCATGTGTCTTGACCATTCTTGTGATGAGTATCTTTTATAACGTACCACACGGTGCTCTGGCACTTATGCGACAGAATATCCTCGGCAATATCTTTGAGCTGACACAGGAGTTATGACATCTTTCTGCAAAAGAAGTTCAAAAACATTCATTTATGTGCCCACGTTGGTAATGACAGGTCTGGGAAATGGTCAAATTTTGTCCACGACTCACATACTTGAAACAGTGTTCCTTCTTCTCCGCAAAGCTTGCCGAACTGCTTGGGGGCAGTCATGAGGGAAGTGGCACTGCGAGCTTTTATTTATTTATTTATTTCCTGACATTCATTTTTCAGTCTTCAAAGCAGGGCTTGCCAGAGACAATTTCTTGGTTTAAAAAAGCAGAGTCTGCCAGGCTGTTATAAGACATTTAGGTGAATTCTTCTTTATATTATCTTCTGAGAGATTTTTCATTATTATTGTTATCTCTGAAGAAGTCTCAATGGTTCTTGAAACCAGTGTACTGAAGGAACCAGTATTGTTCAGCAGCAGAGGTTTCTTGCAACTTCAACTATAATATAAGAATCAATATTCATAATGGTCCCAAGTCATTCAACAGGCTGTTATGTTGAATAAACTCAGACACCTGAGTACTTTCTCCTCTAGTACTGACTGCTTCAGCTGGATCTATGGTCACTGGGGAACTTCTTTGTGCGAGGCTGCAGCCAATGTTCATCTGGATCCCACCACCTTCCCTCTGCTTTCTTCCTTGCTTAACTTAATTTCAGACTTCTGGCCTCTAGAATAGTGAAAGAATAAACTTCTCTTGTTTTAAGTCACACCATGTTTGTGGTAATTTATTATAATAGCCCTAGAAAACTAATACATGTGAATTTTACTGTGGTGAATGCTGGATTTTCTTGTATTCCCTTATAGAGTGTTGGACCTTTTTCTGGCATGTAGTTACTTGAGATTAGTTTGATCCTTTCCAGGTTTGATTTTAAGTTTTGTTAGAGCAGATTCAGGAGGCTTTTAGTCTAGGGCTCAGTAACCCCCACTACTAGGGTGTGATCCTCCTGATAATTCTACCTGATGCCCCACATATTAGAAGGTTTTTCCAACTTGGCTGTCAGGAATGTGAATTGTTCCCATTCTGCTATGTAGCCTACTAATTCCTCATGGTTCTTTCCTTATGGAGTTTTATCCCAAGTGTGGGCACATCAGTACTCAGCCAAAGACTTATTAAGGGTACTTTTATGGTTACTGGCAGGATTATGACCAATAAACATAAGGTGAAACAAAAAGTAACATCTCAGTAATTATTATTTTTTTTTGCCAGATGCCTTGTGACAGTTAAAAGCACATTAACTAAAATGTGTACAGTTTTAGTGCTCATGATAAAGGCACTTATGACCTTATTATACATTTGGCATTCTTTAAGAAAGCACATTAAGCTTTTATAAATAAATATTTAGGTTACATAAACCTAACTTGTACACAAGTGATAATAAGACATTGCTGTTTAAAAAAATTTTATTTTATATATTTTATCCTCATGAATGGCCCTCTCCTCTATCCTTAGAGTGACCTCTGGCTATGTGGTTAGTCTTATGATTTTAGCACTCTGGAACAGAAAGTGACTTACATGCTCTTGCCTGTTCTTACAATTAATTGGAGCCAAGGGAGAAGATATTTCTTTTCGCAGATTCCATAAGGACTGTGCAGAAACAAGTATGGTTTAAGCCAGGCAGCTCCACTTACAGCACTGTTATCTACGTAGTTACAACATGATGGGACTATAGCTTTTTAACCTACGAAACAGCCTGAAAGACTGTACCTTCCAGCTGAAACAGAATGTTTATGATAGATTGTGTTTCAGATGCTGTTTTCTGCTGCTTGGACATTTAGGAAACATTCTTAATGAATTTGTAAAACTCTAAGGACAGGGGTTCCCCCCTCCCCGCCTTCTTTCCAGTTCTAAACTTCTTCACTATTTAGAAGAGGTCTGGGTATAACTGTAGCACTTCAACTGCTTTCTGAGAGAAACCATTTCCATGGCCACTGAAAATATTTCTCATATAATCAAAAAACTGATACTTTTTTTTTTTTTTTTAACTAAACTGTGTGTTTCTTTGGAGTTAAAATGGCTATGACAGCCTCATCACACACTGTCTTCAATCCTTTCTGGGTTAAAGCTGAACTTTCCACATGGGAGCTCCTGTCTCTTTTGCTAGTTTCTGTCCTTGTTCTACACATACAGGTTTTTCTTCCGTATTATTCAGTCTTGCTACAGCTGTGGGGTCACCTCGCAGATCAGCCTGAGTTCCTATTAAACGAGGCACATTTAGTGTGTACTCCCTAAGTTCTGGTGCCCACTCCTCCTTCACATTTTGAAATGAGGCCACAGAGCAGCATAAAAGGAAAACAACAGTCATTGGATAAGATGAAGGCCTCAGATGATAGTTCTCCTGTGTGACCATGCCCGTTGTGTCACAGAGCCTCGGGAGGTGCTGCCTGGTCTCTACACTGAGGCTGACTGCACTGAAGATGGTGGGCACCCCTCCTCCAGGAAGGTGTCAGTGGCACAACTCATGAGTAAGCATGTCTTGTCCACCACCCTGTCTCACCAAGCACCATGCACTTGAGCGTCAGTGTGCCAGCTCATGAGCCATGCTGCAGCCAGCCAGCCTCTGGGTGGGCCCCCTTTCCTGCCCTGCCTATGCCTGTCCACTGCCCCCAGTAATTACTTAACAAGTAAAATAAGCTTTAAGAAAGTCTCATTCCTCAATAATGTCAATTACAGAATATTTGGTCTTTATTATGAAAACAGAAAAAAAGAACAACTTAAAAAATGTTAGTAGAAAACCAAATTTAACAATAAATTCTGAATTGCACAGAAGCACATTACTGAATATCCAAAGACTACTAAGAGTGACATTGGGCCTATATTTTATTTCATGCAAGGAATAAAGAAACATACAGCCCTATTTCTAGCATCACGTGGTAGGAATGTATATGGTCTCTTATGATTATTTCCATAAGTACTATATAAGATACCCGAAACATATTTATAAAAAAGAAACCAAGGTCCTGTTATTTTTAACTGATCTTATCTGGATAATAATAAATTAAGAAACAGAGATAAAAAAGTAAATAATTGCACAAAGTTTATTGTCCCTGTACCAGACAAACTCTGTTTCTATCCTGCTATATAATGCTAGTATATGTGAATCTTATATACTTCATCAAACAAATATTTGAAAATATTTAATTCAAATACCTTCTGGTAAAGTAACTAGGGCAATGGAAAGAATACCAAACAAGGAATCAAAACACTGAGTTTCCAGTCTTGTTTGGGGCCTCCAAGGCTGAAGTATATCATAAAACACTCAGACTGGATGTCTGTAAACTAAGGGGTTTGGATCAGATCCTATGTGGTATACCCTCCAGCTTTAAAATTCTATTACACCAGGTACTCCAATAACTATTCCAAAAGAACAGCATTCATAGATTTTAAAGTAAATTCAAAATATTAATTTGTTGGATAATAGTGTAGCTGTATTAGTTGTGATCATCCATGAACTGGAAAAGCTTGTTTGATTGCTGCAACACTACACAGGAAAAGCCTCCTGGTAATAATAAAGAACAACAACAATAAAACACTTCTTCTGACTTATCATTTGGAAATACCACTTTGACAAATACGAATGTCTTGACCTTTGGACTTCACAAATAAAGCTACTCATTTTATACGATTATTATTCACTTAAAACTTTTCTTACTGGAAATCATAATTCATACATTTTGTTACAGTGAATCATTAGTGCTTCATTTAAAAAGTCTCCAAAATGTATCTTTTAATCGAGATACGTTTTAAAAAAATCAAGAGAATGATGCAAATTTTTATAGACTGGACTACAGATTTTTTGTTGTTGTTGTTAGTTAAGAAAAATGACAGTGTACTTTAATTTTCTTTCTTGGGAGAGATAGCAGAGGGAGATTTATGAATCACTTGTTTAGATTAGGGTCTCAAAGTATGGTCTCCAGACCAGCAGCAACAACATTACCTGGAAATTTGTTAGAAATGCAAATTCTTGGACCCCATTCCAGAGCAACTAAAATCATACATTCTGAGGATGGGCCCAGCAATCTGTTTTAACAAGCCTTCCAAGTGATTCTAACATACCTAAAGTTTAGTTAATACTTTATTTCAATAATCTACTTTATAAAATATGCACACTTATTTTTTGCACATATCAAGTATGCAACTGATTGGGTAAGAAATATAAAGCTAAATCTTATAACAAAGTGTTACTGGCAAAACTTAAAAAAAAAAAAAAGTAAACCCGTTCCTCCTTTCCTATTAATTTTACTTATCTTGCTTAGCTTTCCTCTTGTCTCACTGAAATGTTGACTATCTCCAGATTTGAGTAATTCAACATCTATTTTGTCATTTTATCAAAAAGCACAAGCTCAAACTGCAACTAGGAGTCAGGGCAAACATTTCTTAGGTTTCCCTACAATCTCTTGAGGATTAGTGAAATTTTTAAAATAGAAAAACAAGCAAAACTGAAAAATCAAATCTGTTCACCTAGCAATAATCATGTCGTACCTACTGTGCTTACTGTCTCTTACAGGGTAGGGAGACAGCAGTGAACCATACAGACAAAAATCCCTGCTCTAAGAGAGTTTCTGTTTTATTGGATGTTTCATTGTTTTTGGTCTGGTAGCCCTTTTCAAAAAAGGGATACTTTTAGTATTTGTACAAGTTACTCTTCTGTTTATCTACTTTAAGTTGCTAATACATAGTATCAGGGTGTATGCTCATATTAAATTCTAAAATAATAATTTATAATTCCTTCTGAAAAGTATGATGAATTTCTTTAAATTCTCTTAATAAACCATGAGCTATGAGTAAATATAAAATTATTAGTAAGAAAGAACTAGATGTATATTTAAACAAAAATAAATTCAAGTATTTGCAAAGAACATATTATGCACAATTTATAGACACAATTTTAGTAGTTATAAATTTTATACTCCATGGTTTAAGAGAGATTATAGATAGAAATATCTCTCTTATGATAAATGAATGTTCTTCCTTTTACTGTACTGCATTTATTACTTGGTTTTGATCTATGTGTAGATGCTACTTTCCTGGCCAGGTGTTTCCATAAGCCATAGAATTGTGAGAGGTAGTAAAAAAAATTTTAAAAATACTGAAACATGAAAATTTATAAATATTAAAATGAAAAAATGTATTAACTTGTGAAGAATATAAAGACATAAACAGATAAATGTTAAAAACTTAAAAATAAATATAGATAAATAAGTTATGAAAGGGTCTTCAAATAGACCTGTATTGCTACCAAACTACTTTGGAAAAGTCCCCTCTAAACTTGAACAGGCACCTACAGGAACTCTAAAATGTCTAAGTGAGCTGCAATTTCTATTGTTTTCTTTTAGAGCAAAGTACAAGTGTAAGTCTCTGGGCTTAAACATGCATTATAGAGGTAACAGACGTATTACTTTAAAGAAACCTAAGGTCTGGAGACAAGTCTTCAGAGAACAAAATTTAAATCTCTTTTTGATGCTTAATGGCATCTTCAGGATTTCCTGGCCACCAACCCTAAGTGCAAACAGCTGCAGTCCTTGATATTTCAAGACAATCTTTTGAGAACTACTTAAGAGCACTTCTAAGAACATTTGTTAAACTTATTAACAGAATTCATTAAAATTATAAACAATTTCTAAAAAGATGAATTAATTAATATCTCATTCATATAATAAGTATCTCAAGTGTGTTCTATATGTATGGCAGTGTACATAGTATGGGAAATACAAAGAAATGCAGCCTATGGTTCTTGACCTGAAAATGCTTAGAATAAAATTAAGAAAAATATACTGTTTCAAACATTATATGCTAAAAATCTTTATTTTAAAAGTTTAGCAGAAATTAATACATTTATAATAATCTGCTCTGTTTTATGAAATATTTTACATAAAAACACCTCATTTAGATGTCTTAGTTTTATTCAACCAAGGTTTTAAATTTACAAGTTCTAAAACAAATATATAAATCTCAGTTTGGGTCTTTATTCAGCATTAATGTACATCTGTTATTTAATAATCTGTTATGCTATAAGTATGTGTGTATTACTCTAGATATATCTAGAAATATATGTATCTACCATTTAATATTTACTATATGCCAGGGATGTGCTAAGCACATAGTGTATATATGCGTATTCTTTTTTTTTTTGTTTTAGAGAGAGAGAGCAAGCACATGAGCAGGGGGAGGGGCAGAGGGAGAGAGAATCTCAAGCAGACTCCCCACTGAGTGTGGAGCCTGAAGCAGGGCTTGATCTCACAACCCTGAGATCATGACCTGAGCCAAAACCAAGGGTCGGACACCCAACCAACCGAGCCATCCAGGTGCCTTAAAGCATATTCTATGTATATGTGTGTGTGTGTGTGTGTGCACATTTGTAAACATACACATGTATTGATAACTACTACCCTATTTAGTATTTATCATGCCTTTAATTTCTTTAATTATAAACTCAAAGAATTATTATTTGTCTAAATCACACAGTTTGGAAGATTCTAGATAGTAGCAGGTCTGCTTTTCTCCTAAGCCTATGCTTTTAATCTGTAAATTTACATATTTAATTTTGAAGTTAGAGGCCTTCATGGAACCAAGTAAATATGAGGCTGCTTGGTTCACTGTGACTTTCCTTAAGATTATGCTGAAAGGAGGGTGTTAAAAACTTGGTATTTCTATTAAAGAAGGCACATGAAGAAGGTCATCAAAGGATTTTCTTCATATTAGCTTCTTAGTCACAATTTGTTGAGGATACCGAACTGGGAAGTTAGGTGGGAAACTGAAACTGGGCCAAGGTGACAGCTTATATATGTGTATTAACATGTGTGCCCATTTGATTACTACAGTTTATATTCAAGGGTGGAGGGAATTATTGAAATGACTACAGGCAGAGTTAATTAGGAAAGACTGTGCAAAAGAAACCTGAGTAATCAGTTTATAAATGTAAAGAGAAAAGCTTTTCAGGTTGCTAATAGCCAGACATCAATAATTCACTACTCATCTTAAACACTGATGCTCGTCTATTTCCAATTCTAATGTCAATCCAAATATTCTAGGGAAAGCTCATGTACACACATATGAGCATTTGGTTTAGTGGGGAAGAAGGTAAGAATAACAGAAAGATAATGAAAAAGCTTAATGGAAAACATCCCTATGTTACTATATAATTCTAAATGCGTTACATATGGAGATGTACACATATAAGTAAGATGCTATAAAATTTCAGTATTTCAAAAACAGTATTTCAAATGGAAAAACAGGAATCGGCACATAGAATTGTTTTTTTTTTTAAAGATTTTATTTATTTATTTGACAGAGAGAGACACAGCGAGAGAGGGAATACAAGCAGGTGGAATGGGAGAGGGAGAAGCAGGCTTCCTGCGGAGCAGGGAGCCCGATGTGGGGCTCGATCCCAGGATCCTGGGATCATGACCTGAGCTGAAGGCAGACGCTTAACGACTGAGCCACCCAGGTGCCCGGCACATAGAATTTTTAAGATGCAAATGGAAAACTTGAGCACATGAACAAGTGAGTAGAGGAGAAGCACTTTTGGAATGCGGGAGAAAATTTGGCTCTTCCATAAAGGCAAGAACACTGACAAAAATGGTCAAACCCAACTTTTTAAGAAGTATGAAAATTAGCCAAAGCCCTACAACAATCCAAGGAGTATGTATTTCCCCAAAAAACCAGTTGAATCTTGGCAAAAACTGCAAGCTTTGTGGAGTTTTAACCTGTCCCATTCCCATTAACCTCTTGCCAGTTTCTATGGCAGCCTTAAAAACAGACTCACAACGATGGTAACCAAAACCTAGCAGGCTAGCAGTCACCAGATAGGACAGAATGGGTTCAGAGTGCCTCCAAAGCCTTATATCCAGGGAAGCACCACTATATGACCTATGTGGCAGCCCTAAAAAGTCTGTAAAGTTCCATTCTCTGGCTTGTCTTTATTTGGTGTGACTCAGAGCCAGCAGTGTGAACACTGTATCCTGAGGGCATTTGTCAAAAACAGTCAGTGGCAACTTAGACGATGATATGAGTTAGGACAAATAAGGAACTGGCCAAAAAATTAAAAGGAAAAATTGGGAAATGACATGTCTATAGGATACTTTGAAAAGCTCCAACCTTCCTGGAAACGTAGAAGGCCATGTGCATGTGCAGGACTGGGTGTATGCCCAGAGAAGGCTCTAATTTTTCATCTCTGGTTAACCTTGACAGTTTGTGCAAGCAGAAGGTGAAGTGTAAGTAAGGCAGAGTTATAAACTGCCTATTGAAGCAATGAAAACATATCCCAACACACACAGAACCCCTCGGAAAAGGTTGCAGAACTTGGTTCCAGGCATTTAAGGAAATTGTCTAACCATTAGCTGACCAAACAGACACCTCAGTGGTCAAACACAAAAAATACAGACTTTATATAGAATTACTCCAGGAAAATCACCAACTAAATAGATATTAACAGTAACAATAACAAAATGACAAGCCATGGGGAGTAGGTGTAGAAAATCTAATTTCCAGATGTGCCACATTATACCATTTCAAATGTCTAGTTATCAACAAAAAATTATGATACACAAAAGGGAGCAGTAAAGTATAACTCTACACAGGAATCAAATAAGTCAACAGAAATTGTCCCTGAGAAAGCCCAGACATTAGATTTACTAGATTTAAAAAATATATATATATATATCACAGCAAATAGAAAATGTCAATAAAAAACAAATTATTAAATAGAAATTCCAGAGTTTAAAAGTACAATATTAACTAGAAGGGTTCAGGAGATTTGAACTAGTAGAGGAAATAATCAGTGAACTTCTAAGATAAGTAAATTGGGATTACCTAGTCTGAGGAACAGAAAGAAAAAAGAAGAATGTCAGAGCCTCAGAGATATACAGGATATCAACTGTACTATCATATGACTAATGGGAATCCCAGAAGGAGAGAAAAGAGAGAAAGGGGAGAAAAATATATTTGAATACATAATGGCCCTAAACCCCCCAAATTTAATGAAAAACATTAATATGCACATCCAAGAAGCTAAACAAACTCCAACAGGATAAACTCAAAAAGATCCACATCTAGAAATATCATAGTCAAACTACTGAAAGACAAAGACCAAGAATCTTGAAAGCAGCAAGAGAAGAACAACACATCATACAGGATTCTCGGTAAGACTAACAACAGACTTTGCATCAGAAATCTTGGAGGTCAAAAGTTAGTAGGAATAGGCTTTCAATATTTTGTGCTAAAAGAAGACTCAACCTATCATTCAATAAGTAGCAAAACTATCCTTTAAAAAGGAAGGAGAAATTAACATATTCCCAGATAAATGATAACAGAGAGATCATAACTAGCAGATCTGCCCTTCAAGAAAAACTAATGGGAGTCCTTCAGTTTGAAACAAAAGGGCATTTTGACAGTAACTCAAATCTATATGAAGAAATAAAGAGCAGTAGAAAAGGTAACTAACTACATAGGTAAATATGAAAGACAGTATTTTTTTTTTTGGTACCTCCTCCAACTGATTTAAAAGACAACTTCATAAGGAAATAATTACAAAAATGTATTGATAAGCTTACAATGTATAATGATGTAATCTGAATAACAATAACAGCATAAAGGAGACAAAAGGCAAAAGAGCTGTATTACAGCAAGGTTTTAACATACTACTGAAATTAAGCTGATATTAATCCAAACTAGATTGTTTTAAGTTAAAAGGTTAACTGTAATTCTCAGGGTAACTACTAAGAGAACTCAAAGAAAGTATATAAAAAGAAAAAGGGAATTAAAATGGTATAGTGAAAAATATTAATTTAACTAGAAAAAGTGAGCAATAAAGGAATAAAACAACAAAAAGATACATCAGACATAAAGAAAACAAAACTGGGGGGTGCCTGGGTGGCTCAGTTGGTTAAGCTTCTGCCTTTGGCTCAGGTCGTGATCCCAGGTTACTGGGATCAAGCCCTACTGGGATTAAGGCCCACTGGGCTCGCTGCTCAGTGGGAGTCTGCTTGTCTGCTTCTCCCTCTCCCTCTGCCCCCACCCCATGTCCTCTCTCAAATAAATAAAATCTTAAAAAAACAAAACAAAACTGGGATGCCTGGGTGACTCAGTCAGTTAAGCGTCCAACTCCTAATTTTGGCTCAGGTCATGATCTCAGGGTTGTGAGATATGTGAAATGGAGCTCTGCGTCAGACTCCACGCTGGGCATGGAGCTGGCTTAAGATTCTCTCTCTCTCTCCCCCTTGGTTCCTCCCCCTCCGCTCTCCCTTAAAAAAAAAAAAAAAAAAGAAAGAAAACAAAACTACACCGTAGACTTAATTCTACCCAATCAGTAATTAATTTGAATGTAGACAGATTAAACACTCCAAACAGAAGATACGGATTACCAGAATGGGAAAAAAAAATGATCCAACCGTATGTTGTCTATAAGAGACATATTTTAGATTTAAAGACAAAATAAAAAAAATTATAGAGGATGAAAAAAATAAACCTCACAAACAGAAATCAAAAGACGGCTGGAGTGGCTATTCTAGTACCAGGCAAAAGAGAATTTAAGAAAAAAATTGTCAGTAGAGACAAAGAAGAACATTTTTTTTTTAATTTTTTAATTTTTTTATTCTTATGTTAATCCCCATACATTACATCATTAGTTTTAGATGAAGTGTTCCATGATTCATTGTTTGTGCATAACACCCAGTGCTCCACGCAGAATGTGCCCTCCTCAATACCCACCACCAGGCTAACCCATCCTCCCACCCCCTCCCCTCTAGAACCCTCAGTTTGTTTTTCAGAGTCCATCGTCTCTCATGGTTCGTCTACCCCTCCGATTTCCCCCGCTTCATTCTTCCCCTCCCGCTACCTTCTTCTTCTTTTTTTTTCTTAACATATATTGCATTATTTGTTTCAGAGGTACAGATCTGAGATTCAACAGTCTTGCACAATTCACAGTGCTTACCAGCAAAGAAGAACATTTTAAATGATAAAAAAAGTCAGTCAATTAGGAAGACTTAAGTATGTATAAATATATGTGCACCTAATACAGCCTCTAAATACATATGCCTCTAAGTACCTATGGCAAAACTGGTAGAACTAAAATGTGAAACAGTTCCACAACAATGTTTGGAGACTACAATACCCCACTTTCAACAGTGAGAAGAACTAAGCCCAGTATCAACCTGGGAACAGAAGACTTGCCAATACTATAAACCAACTAGATCTAACAGACATCTATAGAATGCTGCACCCAAGAAAAGCAGAGTACATATCCTTATGTGCACACAGAACATTCTCTAGGATAGACTATATGCTACGCCATAAAATAAACCTTTAAAAAAAACCCTGAAATCATAGAAAGCATGTTCTCTAACCACAATGAAATGAAAACAGAAATCAGTTACAGGAAGACCTTTGGTAAGTTCATAAATGTGTGGAAATCAAACAACACACTCCTAAATAACCAATGGATCAAAAAGAAATCAACCAGGGAAATTAGGAAAAGATACACAAAAAAATAAACATGATATGCCAAAATGTATGACTGCAACAAAAAGCAGTGATCTGAGGAAATTCTGTAGCTGTAAATGCTTTTATTGAGAAGAAAGATATCAAATCAATAATCTAATTTTAAACTTTAAAACTAAAAATATAAAACTAAATGTAGAGTAAGCAGAAGGAAGAAAATGATAAACACTAGCATAGAAGTAAATGAAATAGCAAATAGAAAAAGAGAAAAGAAAATTAATAAAACTAAAAATTGGTTCTTTGAAAGATCAATAAAATTAACAAAACTTTATTTAGATTGACCATGGGGTGGGAGGTAACAGTCAAATTAATAAAATCAAGTATGAAAGAAGAGATATCAGAACTGGCCTTAGAGAAATAAAAAGGATCTGAAGGGAGCGCTATTATCAACTGTATGCTAACAAATTAAGTAGTCTAGATAAAACAAATACATTCCTAGAAAGATACAAAACTGACTGAAGAAAAAGAAAATCTAAATGGACTTGTAACGTGAAGAGACTGAATTAGCCATCAAAAAACTTCCCACAAAGAAAAGCCCCCACACAGTATGCATCATTGGTGAATTGTACCAAATGTTTAAATACAAAATAACATCAATCTTTCACAAACTCTTCCAAAAAATAAAAGAGAAATGAACACTTTCCAAATCATTCTATGGAGTCAGTATTTCTGTGATCCCAAAACTAGGCAAGCAAACTACAGACTAAGATTTCTTATGAATATTGATGTAAAAGCATTAATAAAATACCTGTAAACAGAATCCACAACATGTAAAAAGGATTATCCACCATAACCAAGTGAAATTTATCCTAGGAATGACAGGTTAGTTTAACATGAAAATCTGTCAATGTAAAAGACCATATATATATATATATATATATATATATATATATATATATATATATATATATTTTTTTTAGAGAGAGGGGTGGGTAGAGGGAGAGGGAGAATCTTAAGCAGGCTCCATGCTCAGCGCGAGGCCAATCTCATAACCCTGAGATCATGACCTGAGCTGAAATCAAGAGTCGGACACTGAACACACTGAGCCACCCAGGTACCCCTAAAAGACCATATTAAGGTGTTAAGGACAAAACCCACACAATGATCTCAACAGATACTGCAAAAGCATTTAACACAGTCTAACATCCTTTCCTGATAAAACACTCAACAAAGTAAGAACACAAAGGAACTTCCTCAACCTGATACAGGCTATGTACAAAAAACACAAGTACTAAAAACATACTTAATGGTCAAAGACTGAAGGTTTACCCCCAAAGATTAGGAACAAGACAACTTCAACACTGAACTGGAGATTCTAGCTAGGATAATTAGGCAAGGAATAAAAAGGCATGTGGGTGGAAAGGAAGAAGTAAAACTACCTCTATTAGTAGATGACATAATCTTGTGTATAGATAATCTGAAGGTATCTACAAAAAAACCCCCCAAAACATCTTTTAGAATAAAGGTTGCAGAATACAGTATCAATACAAAAAATCACGTATATTGCTATACCTAAGGAATGAACAATCCGAATATAAGGCCAATTCATTTGCAGTATCATCAAAAAATGAAGTACTTCAAATAAAAGTCTGAGTTAAATACTGAAAATCATAAAATATCATTGAAAGAAATTAAAGAATATCTAGATAAATTGAAAGATCCATGTTACCAGATTGTTACCAGATTGAAAGATCCATGTTACCAGATGAAAATACTCTTCAATTTTGATCTATAGCTTCAACAGAATCCCTATCAAAAATTTTACAGAAACTGAGAATGTGATTGTAAGATTCATATAGAAACACAGAACCTAGAATTGCCAAAACAATCTAGAAGAAGAATAAAGTTGGAGGACATGCCCGGATTTTAAAATTTACTACAAAGGTATAGTAATTAAAATAGTAGATTATTGATACAAACACAGGCATATGGAATTGTATGCACTATAATTAATAGCCCAGATATAAAGCCTCACATTCACAGTCAACTGATTTTTGACAAGGGTGCCAAGACCATTAAATGGGGGAGGAACAGTCTTTTCAATAAACGGTGCTGCTAAAACTGGATAACCACATGCAAAAAAAATAAAGTTGCATTCCTAATTCACACCATATACAAAAACTAACTCAAAACAGATTCTAGAACTAAATGTACAAAACTCTCATAAGAAAACTGGAGTCAATCTTTGTGACCTTGGATCAGGCAATGGTTTCTTAGATATGACATCAAAACACTGAGTGACTAAAGAAAAGAATAGATAAACTGGACTTTATAAAAATTTTTTAAAAGATGTTTTGCTTCAAAGGACATAACCAAGGAAGAAAAAAGACAACCTATAGAATCGGAGAAATATCTGCAAATTATATATTTGATAAGAGACTTGTATTCAGAGTATATAAAAAACTCTTACAAGTCAATAAAAAGACAAACCCAATTAGATATAAGTAATACAAATCTATTTACATATTTATATTTATGTATAATTTATATAGTTATGCAATTGATGTATACATAATATGTATATATTTATACATCATATGCCTGGCACATAGTTAAGTACTCAGTAAGCATTAGGCATAACTATTACTATTTAACTCCTAAAGTTCTTTGAGTTATTATAGAGGGATTTTGTAATAAAATATTTCTGAGGATGCCCACAGTTATAAATGTGGTCCTATTTTCCAAATTAAATATAGATTTGCTAACTTCAACTTGATCTGTAAAAACAACAATTCATTTCTACATTTGGCATAATAATCTCTCAATCCAATATATACACATACATATATAACATATTCATTAAAAAATCTTTAATTTATAATATAGTAAAATATAATTAAAATTTGCCCAATTAGGAAATGGGCAAAGGATTTGAATAGATTTTCCAAAGAAGATACACAAATAGCAATTCAAAAGATGCTCTATCCTTAGTCACTAAGGAAACAAATCAAAGTCACAAGATACTACTTCCCACCACTAGGATGGCTATAATAAAAAGGACAATAACAAGTGTTAGTGAGGATATGGAGAAATTTAAACCCTCATACATGCCTGGTGGGATTGTAAAATGGTTTAGCCACTTTGGAAGATATTTGGGCAGTTCCTCAAAATGTTAAACAGAGAGTTACCATATGACGCAGCAATTCCACTACTAAATTTATGCCCAAGAGAACCGAAAACATGTCCACACAAAGACCTATACTCAGATGTTTACACAGTATTACTCATAAGAGCTAAAAATGGAAGAAACCCAAATGCTCATCAATAGATTAATGGATAAAGTGAGGTATATCCATGTAACAAAATATCATTTGGCCATAAAAAGGAATGCAATTCTAATGCATGCTACAACACGGATGAACTTTGAAATCATTATGCAGAGTGAAAGAAGCCAGATACAAAAGGTCGCATATGATATGACTGCATTTATATAAAAATGTCAAGAATAGGCAAATCTATAGAGATAGAAAGTAGATTAGTATTTGCCAGGGGCTAGAGAGAGAAGGCGATGGTGGTGGGGATTACTAATGAGTATGGGATTTCTTTTTTGGGTAACAAATATACTTTAAAATCAGAGTGGTGATGGTTGTAAAACTGTGAATATACCAAAACCCACTGAATTATAGACTTTAACAGGGTAAATGTTTTTTTAGTTTATTTGGAGAGAGAATGAATGATGGAGAGAGAGAGAGAAGGACCAGGGGGAAGGGCAAAGGGAGAGGGAGAAGTAGAACTCCTTATTGAGCAGGGAGCCTGACTAGGATGAGGGGCTTGATCCTGGGACCTCAGGATCATGACTTGAGCTGAAGGCAGATGTGCTTAACCGACTGAACCACCTAGGCGCCCCTATTAGGGTAAATTTTATGCTATGTGAATTAAATCCAAATAAAGCTGTGGTTAGGGCGCCTGGGTGGCTCAGTCGTTTAGCGTCTGCCTTCGGCTCAGGTCATGATCCCAGGGTCCTGGGATCGAGTCCCACATCGGGCTCCCTGCTCGGCAGGAAGCCTGCTTCTCCCTCTCCCACTCCCCCTGCTTGTGTTCCTACTCTCACGCTCTCTCTCTGTCAAATAAATAAAATCTTTAAAAAAAAAAAAAAAAGCTGTGGTTAAAAAAAGAGCATCACAGAAATTATGGTTATGGAAAGTAAAATTGGTTACGATGAATAAAACAACAGATTCAAGCAAAAATACAGAGACCACAGTTCTCCATGACAGAGCAGAGAGCCCTGATTCTGGCTATGGAAATGGACAAGAGAGGTTTGACTGTGGAAATATAACGGAAGAGAAAGAAATACACGTGGGACATAAGAGAGAGAGAGCTAAGCGGAATATGTATATTACCAAGGTTTTGCTGGTAAGCACCAGGGATAGAAAATTACAGTGGAAAGGCCCAATGAAAGTCTGGGAAGACAGGAATTTTATTGAGCTGTACTCATTTTTAGGTTAGGTTTTAGGTTCTTTGGGTTAACAATTAATTATTAACAGCCTAAGTACTTATAAAGATTTTTCTAGCAGAATGGAGAAAGGAAAGAATAAGATCAGAAACATCAACTGAGGAATCAGTCATACTTAGGTATCAGCTGAAACTTGTGTGTATACAATGAGCTTTACAGTAAGTCTCAAGGAAGAAGCGATGAAGCCCAATCACCTCATTCTTGGGTAATAGTTACAATTACCTTCTCATTCCTTCACTCCAGTTCTTCAAACAGCTGTCTGTGGCATGTGGGTAGCACAGTTTGAAGTGCAGCAGGTGTTTGTAATTTCCTTTCTCAAGGTCACAGGTGACTCTGCCAGTGTACTCGATAAACCACAGCTTCTGGGCCCCTTTCTTCCCACCAAACCCCAAGATCCCCTTCTCACATCCAGATTACTCTCTGCTACTTATATGACTTTAACTCATGCACAGCTATTAAAATTGAATTATTTCCAGAAAATCTACTAAGACTCCATCCACTAACCTCAAATCATATCTGATTAAAACTTCCTGGTGGGTAGATGGATATTTTCCAAAATATTTTTTTTTTTGAAATTGGCTTTCTTAGGTAACTTCCATATTAGATTTATTCAGAGGGAAGAGTCCTATATGGCTAGTCCTTTCCTCAAATCCAGGCCTTCACGACCCTTTTTAGCTGTTATTTTGATCAGCCTTTCCAGTAGTGCTCAGCTGCCCTTCATGATTACCCCTGGCCAATCCTGTTAAATGTTACAGTGATGACACAAAGATCAGATGAAATAATATACAGTACACAGCAGCGCTCCTAATAAACAGTACATCAACTGTTTTCATAAGTGCTAACTGATGTTAACATTACCTGAACTGCTCCCAATTTCCAGAGTCTGCCTTGTGCCACTGAGTGACACTAGTATGCAAAGGTTTAGTCACGTTAACGGACTCTGCTCTTAGGGAGTTTATATTTTTGCTTCAGCTACCATAGTTCATTAACATATTCAATTTAAATGTTTCTAGAAGATGCTTAAAGACCTTTAGTGTTCTAAGACATTCAAATGAGAGAACTTACATAAAACACTCTGCACAGTGCCTGGCATACAGTCAGTGCCCAATAAATGATAGGTATAATTACTATCATTCAACTCCTAAAGTTCTTCAAGTTATCATAGAGGAATGGTGTCTTTAGTAAAATATTTCTGCAGAACACCAACAACTATGAATGTGACCACGTTTTCTAAACCAAATATAGATCTACTAACTTCATTTCCCAAGACAAAAATTTATTTCTAGGTTTGGCAAACAAGCTCTGAATCCAGAAAGTGCCCTCAGAGAAGTCTGCTCATGTTGCCATAAGATATGTAATACCAGACAGACGTATGGTGATATGAAAACTTTATGAAGTTTCATTAAAGACACAGAACAAGAAGTTTCATTTCTTTTAGGAATTTATCTCACTTAATCTTTATGCATCAAGCCAATCTGGGACCCAATCGTGTGGTTATACCAGGAGGTGTCCGCACTACTGAATGCTGTCCTGCTGTTTCTGCCGAAGACTGATCTCTGGGGACCCTGAGGTAACGGCAGGATAAAGAGCAGGATCAATTCCAGAAGAGGAATGTGGATATTTTATCTAGAAAAAAAAGGGATCTATGGAATATTAATAGTGGCAGATGTAAATGTCCATCTAGGCAGGAAAAACAGAGCACTAGTTTGATAACTTTTGATTAAATTGCCCCCAAAGTGGAAAATAATATTGTTAGATGATGAGTGTTAAATTTTTTCTTTTCTAAATGATTGCTTCCTTCATTTTATGGCATGATCAACACAAGTTTTGGTTTCTGCTATGGACTATATTAATGCTTCCTTAAGAATCAAATTTTATACTGATTGGAAGGAAAATTTCAAGTAATCACCAAATCTTATTTTAAAAGACGTGCAAGTAAATGCTTTGCTAAAGTATATAATGCAATGTAACACTGAAATTGCTTTTAAATAATAATATGTCCCAAACAAAATGACTTACAAATAAAAACTTAAACTGCCCACATGTAAAGAAATTGTTGCTGTTTTGATTTTGTTCACTGTTCAGTATTTTTCTAATGTTTTGAATAAATACAATCAATAAGCGGCATTATAAAATCTGTCAATGTTACAGAGTTTGGGAAAGAGCTATTATCATACATAAAAAAAATTCAAAAGAATTCTGGCAGGCTGGATAGTGAGTCAAAAATAAATTGATGAAATTCAACAAGGATAAATGAACAACTCTATACTTAGGGTTAAATAATATTAAGCTAATACCTGAAAGATTACCATGTGCTGGACACTGTACTCAGTACCTGAAACAACAGAATAGCACTAAATGAGGTAGGTATTAGTATTAACTCCATTCTAGAGATGAGGATACTGAGACACAGATCTGTAAATAATGGGAAATATGTTTTGACAGCGCATCTTTAAAGCTTCAAGGAGTTATGGTAGGTCACAGTTCAGTATCAAACACAATATCCAGATTACAGAAACCAATAATAACCACTACATTTTTCATTACCATTAGAATATTAAGTCCAGTTCTGGATACCACTTTTCCTAAGAATGGGAACAAACTGGAATGGAATCAACATCGATTAAGGTAAGTAGAAGAAAATGGATATACTTAAGCTAAAAAAGAGAAGATCAAGATAAAATCGATGCTCTTGAGCATCTTAAGAGCTGCATTTATAGAAGAGGAAGCTGATTTGGCCTAAGATGATCTAGAAGCAGAGCAGAGCTAAGATACTAGTTATCTGCAGCAAAAGTACAAAACTTGAATAATTAATGAAAACACAATGTTTATAAGGTAGAACTAGTTTCGAGGAAACAATGTATCCTGGAAACAGGATAAAGAGACTCCTTTATCAAGAGACTTGTTTTCCAGGAAATAAGTAAAGAGACTTTCTTTAGTAATTGCTGGCATATCATTCTCATATGTTGACGCTAAAGAATACAAATATGTAGGGACGCCTGGGTGGCTCAGTCGGTTAAGCGTCTGCCTTCGGCTCAGGTCATGATCCCGGGGTCCTGGGATCGAGTCCCACATTGGGCTCCTTGCTCGGCAGGGAGCCTGCTTCTCCCTCTGCCTGCCTCTCCCCCTGCTTGTGTTCTGTCTCTCTCTCTGACAAATAAATAAATAAAATTAAAAAAAAAAAAAAAGAATACAAATATGTAGAGATTAGAAATGTCTCAACACTTTTATCACAATATCCCACTAATGTTCACAATAAAGCATTAATAAATTAAATAATAATTTGATCAAATTCTTGGGGATTATTAGGATCAGCAATATAATAATAGCTAGTAATAATATGTGCAATGCCCTGTAGAGTACTCAGATTGTAGTGCTGAACAAGATCATACAAAATCCCTCTTTTAAGAAACTGGTGGTTGCCAGAGGGGAGGTGGGTAGGGAGACGGGCAAAATGGGTGAAGGGGGAGTGGGAGGTATGAGCTTCCAGTTATGGCATGAATAAATCATGGGAAAAAAAGGTACAACACAGGAAATATAGTCAATGCTATCGTAATAGTGCTTATAGTAACAGATGGTAGGTAGCTACATTCGTGGTGTGCACCGCATAACTACAGGGTTGTTGAATCACAATGCCGTATACCTGAAACTAATGTAACATGGTGTGTCAGGTACACTTCAATTAAAATAAAATAAAATAAAATGCCAAATTGGAAGGAGAGGTACTAAAACAAACAAACAAAACCCAAACCAAAACCAAACCCAAAAAATAAAACACCAAACTCCTTCTCTTGACGGATTATATATTTTAGTAGGGGAGATAAATTCCTTTATTTTCTTATATGCTTTTCTGCTATAAGGCTTCACATTCTGTAAAATTGTGAATTAAATGTAACAGGGTTTATGGAAAAAATCTGGTTGTTGCAGACTACTTAAAATCTCTGGAGCTCTGTGACTAGGGCACTGACAGTCACAATCCTAACCAAAGTACTAATGTGGTGTTAAATCTGTGCATTTGCGCCCAGTGTTATTTTCAGTCAGTCCTGAGACTCTGCAGCCTTACACCCTAGCATCCATGAGACCTCGTCTGAAAGGTAGGTACTTAAACAGATTTACTTTCAATAGAGACCAGTTTATCAAAATTAAAACTCCAATCCAGGTTTTAGACTTCATCCATCAAACAAGAAAATTTTTTGAAATTAGGAGAAATGTCTTAGCAGCTTCTTCATTTGTATTAGCAGCGACTAAAGTAGCCACTAAAAGAGCTACTTTAGCTTTTAAGAAATTGCTCTGTCTCTCCATTTGTGAGAAAGGCAGCCTCTGATTGCTTTAACACTTAAACCATTCAGAAAAGAATTCCTCTGCTTTCATGCTTACATCATTCATCTACTTATTAATGCACACAGGCTGACTGATATCGCAGAAACACAGACTGCACTTACAATGGCGGTAAGTACTACAAAGAAACAAGGTTAGGGGGCTAAGCAAATGTTTTGGGCAGGGCATATCACCACTTCCCCTTTATGGCATTAAACGGAGCTCCCGCCTTCTGGCTCCTGTCTTCCTAGGTTAAGTTTGTAAGGGAGCAGACACTCTTCGAGCGCTTGCTCTTTTTGCTGCGTGCAGGGGAAAAATGACCAAAACAACTCCTCTGGAGCAAGGTCTTATGGGAACCATGTGTTCATACTTCTAGATATCTCATTGGGTTAATTAAGAAAGTACCTCATCTAGAGTCTAAGCTAAAATGATTTCAATTTCTTTGGTTTTCAAATGCTTTAGATTGTATATACTGTTTTAAAATGTTTAGGCTCGGGGCGCCTAGGTGGCTCAGTCGTTAAGCATCTGCCTTCGGCTCAGGTCATGATCCCAGGGTCCTGGGATCGAGCCCCGCATTGGGCTCCCTGCTCCGAGGGAAGCCTGCTTCTCCCTCTCTCACTCCCCCTGCTTGTGTTCCCTCTCTCACTGTCTCTCTCTGTCAGATAAATAAATAAAATCTTTAAATAAATAAATAAGTAAATAAAAAATGTTTAGGCTCTTTTGAATTGTCCTTGAGTCATGGTTTTGATTAGCCTATTCCTCAAGTTCCCCCAGTTTGTATAACTGAACGTGCCTCTTTCTGTGTTAGGAAAAACAGAGTGGACCAAAAAGACTAGAGGGTAACGTTCCAGCGGAACCCTAGGCAGCCTGGCCAGGGCCTCTCCCCCACTGTATTGCACACACTCCCTAGCCCACCTGTTGGCTAACTTGCACAGATGCCTGGATGCCATCTTCTACTGCTTGGCATCCTTTCACCATGCCCTGGGCTTGGGAAGGTGGAGAGATTTAGTCCTATAGGGAAGGGACTTAGTTTTTGATCTGCTGAAGACAACTAAGCTGTGTCCACCACTTAAGCGGCAGGAAATTTCCAACAGCAATGATGGTGATGGGCATTTGTTACATGACTTGGTGGGTACAAATGCCATGTGTGGAATATAAGGAAGTGTATTCTAACTGAATCCCGAGAAGGAGATGAATGAGACAAATGATGGGTGAGAGCTTAAGGGGTGACTGTCACAGACTTGCTTAGATTTTCTGCTTTATTAGTTCTTTTCGAACTGTAAGGGCAGCTGACAAAGATTCATAGAACTTTAGACCCAAAAGTGGACTTCCTCAACCCTCCTCATTTTACCAACTAGATAAGTCTCTTGGCAAGGGGTCTTGCCACCACTGCCCTACCCTACTCCTTTGCCAAACGCTAAAATCCAGCCTGCATCTTTCTCTTGCCCCGTTTATATTGCTGGATCTTTTCTTCTATCTGAGAAATATTTATTTTTAATGTAATACTATTGCATAAATACCCAAATTTAATTTTTCACTTTTGAAGAACATGGAAAAACATTTACTTTGCACTCTATATAGGTTCATCTTGTGGCAGCCCTTTTGGTTAAATGCTTTCTTTTGTGAAATAAGTCAGCAACATACACACAAGGCTGAGTTAATTTGTATTCTATTTTCCATCCTCTTCTTGTGACAGGCTTCCTGAATTCTTCTGGTTCATCATACCTCCGCGTAGGACCATCTGGCTTCCTTTCTAGGGCACAGTTCCCATTCTCTCAAAAGTTGTTACCTATGATAGAATAAAAACTCCCTCCGTTTCCGTACTCTCTAGGCTTCCAAGATGCTCCGTTATTCCTGATCTCTTATGACATTCTTCTCTCTTTATCTGTCTTCTGTGAAGGTTTTTCTTCCAACCTTTTGAACATGGACATCCCTCAGGTCCAGCCTCTTTGCTCTCATTTATCCTTAGAGTATCAGCATATTTTCATTTATTCATCTAAGCAGTAAATAATGACAGTCTACTAGCAATGGTAAGAGACATAGTCCCTACTTTCATGGAACTTAGATCCTATTGAGGAAGACAGGTGATAAACAAGAGAACAACTAAATAGAAAATTACAAATGGGGATAAATACTAAGAAGGAAAAAACGAGGTACAATAATAAAGATTAAGAAGGGGAGTATCTACTTCAGATAGAGTGGTAAAGGAAAATCCTTTGAAAAGTTGACATTTACTGGGATCTAAAGAAAAAGACTGTTAGGCAAAAAGCCTGTGTATATTCCTGGCAGAGAGACCAAATGTCCACAGGCCTATTGGTGGATGGGAAAGAGCTTGGCTGTGTTTGAGAAACTCAGAGCAGAGAGTATCGTAAGGCTATGCTGAGGAGGTAGGCAGAAACCAGATCATGCAAGGCCCTACAGGTCCTGGGTTTTATTTTAAACATAGGAGAAGTTATTGAAGAGTGTTAAGCAGGAGGATAAGCCATTATGACTCACATTTAAAAAAAGATCACCCTGGCTGTCATGACTTATGGAACGATGAAGAAGGTGATTGCACACTGAGGGCTGCCTAACAGTCCCAGTTTAGGCCTTTTGTCCTGGTGTAACTAGACTTCCACATCAACTCCTTGCGAGTCACAATACACAATAAATAAATACATACTAAAACAAACTTTAAAAAATGAACACAGAAAAACAAAGAATGTTGGTCAAGACACAGGCAGGCCATTGTGGCTAAGATTCCCTTGTTCCTGATGTCCCTGACCCAGCTGGGACCCTGGGGTCCTCCCTTTGATTCTAGACTTAGTTTTACTTATTATTATTAGGCTTGGGATATGTTCTGGTCTTTAACATCTGGCCATCTCTTGTGATGAAATAATATTCAATACCTGGTATACAAAAATATATTGAGTGGGATGTAATGCATCTTAACTCATTTATTCCTCACAATAATCCTTGAGGTAGGTATTATTATCCTCAAATATAGATGAGGAAACTGAAGCACAAAGAGCAAAAGAAACTTGTCTAACGTCATGTGGAACAAAAGTAACTGAACCAGGATGTGGAGCTAGGTAATGTGTTTCTGAACTCAAGTGTTCCTTGCCCCTCTTCTAATACTGTTTTGCAATGAGAGAGGCACAGATGTGTCTAGGGAACTGCAAGTAGCTCAGAGTATTGGGAAAAAGCTGGAAATAAGTTTAGAAAGATAGTAGAAGGATGTCAAATTATATGCTAAATAGCTTAGTTTTCAACTGGTTGGAGATGGGGCTCACCGCAGGATCTTAAATGTGTGACCATATTTGCACGTTGGATAAATAGCTCTGTAGAGAATGGATTTGGGAGGTGAGTTGGAGGAGACTCGTTTCTGATTCAGCTTATATTATAAAGACTGGATACATGCCTTTTTCTTGCACGGGGCTTCTGGATGCCTGTTGTAAAGAATCTGCTTGCTCCCTGCCCATGAACACAGGACTTTCCACAAGCTACAGCTGAGCCTTCTGACTCCCGCATCGCCCTTCCGGACGTCAGAGCTGTCAAGCGTGGCTCTGTCAGGCACAGCAAAGTCAGATCCCCACACTCATCCTCTCTTCTAAAATCCAAGCCTATGTTCTCAGTTCTCTGAACATTGGTACTTGTTCGTGGTCTCCAGTTACTTGAAATTTAACATGTCTAAAACTGAATCCATTATTCTCTAAAAATCATAAAGTCTAAAGAGAATTAGGGAAAAAAAGTCTAAGAAACACATAAATGTCAGTGGATATGCTAACAGGAGAAACCTACATAAAACTTCATAATTTACAACATCTGGAGAAACAACCAATGTCTACGTACTTAAGAAAAATGTTACATTATGGACAACTCACAAACCATCTTAAAGGAAAACCTATTTTGCATTTGTATTTGAATTTCAACAGGACTGCTTTGAATTGCTACTTTATTGATAAGTAAAAACAGGTTCTTTTATGACAAGTTATAAAAGCTTATAGTTTATCGGTTCCCTCTCCACCCTGCAATTATCTACAGGAAGAGATTGGTCATAGGTTCTATTTTATGAGTTTTATAGGGGCACATTCACCCCAGTTTGCATACTATGAATTCCTGGAAAATTCTGTAGTGCTTCCTTTGGATCAAAGACATTTCACTGAACTCACGTATTTATCCATAAAAAACTGCCCCAAATATTGTGTGAAAGACATATTTTACATAAATATATATAAAAGGCATACTATACTAGTGTGTAATATTAGAATATGTAGCAGTCTTGTGAACTTAACAGAGGGCTACACAGTGATACGAATCTAACAACAAAGACAACTTAAAATGTTGTAGAATAAGTACAGATGATTATATAATCCAAAAGGGTCTCAGAATAAATTTTAATTTGTATGATTCAGATCAATACCTTTATGAATAAGTTTAAAGGGCAAGCAACATCATGAACATCTCAGATATAATATTGTAATATTGTAAATAGAATAAAATATTGTAAAACATATTAAAGTTTACTACTGATGAAAATTACATGACAAAAATTTATCAGTCAGACCCTCAGAAACCTAGGAGTATAACTTCAACTTTTAACGTTGAAGAAAAATGAATCAATATTTAAATTTCCAATCAGCCTAGGATATTTTAACTCCTAATAACTAATGAAATATTTAGATGAAAGGCAAAAGTATCCCGTAACTGGTATAATCTTAATGAGAGAGCCTGAATTTTGTTTCAACTTGCTGTGACAGATGTGTAGGCTTCTGTGAAAATGCAAGCTGTAACTTTATAAACTGTCAGGAAATCCATTTGTTAAAAGAAAATTTGTTCTCATTAATGGGGTTTGTGGGATCAGAGAGTAAAAGAAGAAGAAAGGAGTAATATTAGTGTTATAGGTTTGGAATGCAGGAGCTTTACAAAAATCAGAAATTGATTACAAGAGGCCATGCTGATGTTGTTTGAATTTTAACATATCAATTTTCACTAGAAGAGACTTGAAAACAATTCTTCTCAAATCACTAAAAATTCTGTATATATTCAACATGGCTTACCATGTTTTAATTCCACCAGAAAATATAAAAAGCTATGGGAACTCTTATGCATATAGCAGGTTATAGGCAGATTTGTAATAACCTAAATAAGAACAAATATGTACAAAGACTTCCTTATGCTAGCTGCTATTTCTCTTTGATTTGCAAATGAGTCTTTCATGTAAAGTAAATTATGAGACTCAAGCCTGTGCTGACTTAACTATTAACTAACTTTTACACCTGCCTTTCAGGGTTCAGACAATGACCTCTGATTAATCCGAGTCTGATATTATCTTTAACTTAACAGCAACTAGTTCTTAAAGTGGCATGATCTAATTATTTTCATATAACCTAGTATTATGATTATCTAATGTCTTATTTGCTTTTCCTATAATAGTAAAGTGTTTGAGTGAATACCATTCAGGACAAAAACTCAGTGTCCTAAATACCTAATTCAGGACAAAAAGAAAGACACACATTTAACCATCAAATCTGAACTAGGACATCAGGCACAAAGAAACTAAAATAAAATCTACAACACATGAGTGAGCAAAACAGGCTACCAATGCAAAAGAACTGTTAGACTGATGTCCAATGTCTCTCCCGAAACACTAAATACCAGAAGGCAAAAGAGGAACAATTTCCACTATGTTCTCAGGGGAAAAGTTTATGTCCAAATACTTAAAACTCTGGCAAACTATCTTATTCAAAGACAACTGAGATATTTTAAAATATGTAGACTCAGATAATATACCTCTAACTTGATATTTTTTCAAAAAATAACTTGAGGGGAGCCTGGGTGGCTCACTCTGTTAAGCATCTGCCTTTGGCTTGGCTCATGATCCCAGGATCATGGGATCTAGTCCCGCATCAGGCTCCCTGCTCAGCAGGGAGACTGCTTCTCCCTCTGCTGTTCCCTCCCCGACCCCCCCTTGTGTTCTCTGGCGCTCACGCTCTCTCTCTGTCAAATAAATAAATAATAAAGTCTTAAAAAAATAACCTGAAAATGTACTCTTAAATATGAGCAGGGGGAGGGGAAAGATGGTGGAGGAGTAGGGGACCCTATTTCAACTGGTCCCCGGAATTGAGCTGGATAACTACCAGACCATTCTGAGCACCCACAAAACCAGCCTGAGATGTAAGAAGATCTGGATCTCTACAAACAGAATATCGCAGGCGGTTGGTTTTGAGGTACGAAGCGGAGAGCCGTGATCCTGCGGGCAGATATCGGAGGATAAACGGCGGCAGGAGGGTGCCTGGATGTGGGGATCCTACACCACCGTGAGTGACAGTCTCGCACGCTGCGGACGGGGCACAGACTCACAGACCGGTAGCGTCGGGAAAGAACTTCAGGGCAGCCCCCAGGGTGGAAAACAAGACCGGCGGGGTCGCGCACACGTGAACTGCAGGCCCCCGGAACAGAAACCGGAGCGACGGTCCCACGCACGCGAACTGCAGCTTCCGAGATGGAAACGCGGTGCGCCCGGGTCGAGCCGGTGAACTGCAACCCCCAGGGGGTGGAAACCCCAAGCGGCGGGGTCGGGCACCCCCGAATTGGGAGGGGCTGGCGGTTTTAGAAGCACAAAGGGCAGAGACGTGCCCCGACCTGGAGGCAGGACTGGGAGCGCTGCGGAGGGGCGCACAACCCAGGACGCTGCAGTTTATAGCAGCACGGACAGAAATGGAGACAGTGTGGCCTGGAGAGCTCACTGAAGAACAGACTGAGGTCTCTCTGCTCTGAGGCAGAGGGTTGGAAACGGTCTCTTCGGCTCTGACTCGCGGAAGAGACGCGGAAAGCCGCCAGGGAAAGGCGCCAGAGAACAAAAGCCCCAAAGACTGATTCCCACTGAGCCCATCCCCTGCACAGGGGCGGCAGGGCAACTTGGCCCAAACAGGGTTGCCTGAGTAACAGCGTGGCAGGCCCCTCCCGCAGAAGACAGGCTGGGAAAACAAGAGGCCAGCAACCCTAAGGTCCCAAGAAAACAGGTGCATCTTGCTTGGGTTCTGGTCAATAATTTGGACTCTATACATTCCCTCAAACACCCATCAACAGAATGACTAGGAGGAGGAGCCCCCAAAACAGAAAAGACTCAGACATTATGACTTATGCTGCAGATTTACAAATGGATGCAGACCTAACCAAGATGTCGGAGATGGAATTCAGGCTAGCAATTGTGAAGACAATGGCTAGAATGGAGAAATCAATTAATGGCAACATAGAGTCTCTAAGGGCAGAAATAAAAGGTGAATTGGCAGAACTTAAAAATGCTATCAATGAGATCCAATCCAATCTAGGTAATCTAACAGCTAGGGTAACTGAGACAGAAGAGAGAATAAGCGATCTGGAAGACAGTATAATAGATAAAAAGGGAAAAGAGGAGGCCAGGGAAAAACAACTCAGAATCCATGAAAATAGAATCAGAGAAATAAGTGACACCATGAGGCGTTCCAATGTCAGAATAATTGGAATCCCGGAGGGAGTGGAGAGAGAGAGAGGGCTAGAAGATGTATTTGAGCAAATCGTAGCTGAGAACTTCCCTAATCTGGGGAATGAAACAAACATTCGAGTCCTAGAGGCAGAGAGGACCCTTCCTAAGATCAAGGAAAACAGGCCAACACCCCGGCATGTAATAGTAAAACTTGCAAATCTTAGAACCAAGGAAACCATCTTAAGGGCAGTTAGGGGGAAGAGATTCCTTACGTACAGAGGGAGGAACATCAGAATAACGTCAGACCTATCCACAGAGACCTGGCAAGCCAGAAAGGCCTGGCAAGACATATTCAGGGTACTAAATGAGAAGAACATGCAGCCAAGAATACTTTATCCGGCAAGGCTTTCATTTAGAATGGATGGAGAGATGCAGAGCTTCCACGACCGGCAGAAGTTAAAGAATATGTGAACCACTAAGCCGGCCCTGCAAGAAATATTAAGGGGGGTTCTATAAAAGGAGAAAGACCCCAAGAGTGATCTACAACAGAAATTTACAGGGACAATCTATAAAAACAACGTCTTCACAGGCAACATGATGACAATTAATTCATACCTTTCAATAATCACTCTCAACGCGAATGGCCTAAACGCTCCCATAAAACGGCACAGGGTTGCAGATTGGATAAAAAGACAGGACCCATCCATATGCTGTCTACAAGAGACTCATTTTGAACCTAAAGATACATCCAGACTGAAAGTGAAGGGATGGAGATCTATCTTCCATGCCAGCGGACCTCAAAAGAAAGCTGGGGTAGCAATTCTTTTTTTTTTTTTTCCCCCAAAGATTTTATTTATTTATTTGAGAGGGAGAGAATGAGAGAGAGCACGAGAGGGAAGAGGGCAGAGGGAGAAGCAGACCCCCTGCCGAGCAGGGAGCCCGATGTGGGACTTGATCCCGGGACTCCAGGATCATGACCTGAGCCGAAGGCAGTCGCTTAACCAACTGAGCCACCCAGGCGCCCTGAGGTAGCAATTCTTACATGAGACAAATTAGATTTTAAACTAAAGTCTGTAATAAGAGACACAGAAGGACACTATATCATTCTTAAAGGGTCTATCCAACAAGAAGATCTAACAATTGTAAATATCTATGCCCCCAACATGGGAGCAGCCATATACATAAGCCAACTGTTAACCAAAATAAAGAATCATATTGATAAACAATATGTTAATTGTAGGAGACCTCAATACTCCACTCTCAGCAATGGACAGATCATCTAAGCAGAAAATCAACAAGGAAACAAGAGCTTTGAATGATACATTGGACCAGATGGACCTCATAGATATTTACAGAACATCCCACCCTAAAACAACAGAATACTCATTCTTCTCGAGCGCACATGGAACTTTCTCCAGAATAGACCATATACTGGGTCACAAATCAGGTCTCAACCGATACCAAAAGATTGAGATTATTCCCTGCATATTCTCAGACCACAATGCTCTAAAACTGGAACTCAACCACAAAAAAAAATTTGGCAGAAATTCAAACACTTGGAAGCTAAAGACCACTCTGCTCAAGAATGTTTGGGTCAACCAAGAAATCAAAGAAGAACTTAAACAATTCATGGAAATCAATGAGAATGAAAACACATCGGTCCAAAACCTATGGGATACTGCAAAGGCGGTCCTAAGGGGGAAATACATAGCCATCCAAGCCTCACTCAAAAAAATAGAAAAATCCCGAATTCACCAACTAACTCTACACCTTAAAGAACTAGAGAAAAGGCAACAAACGACACCTAAGCCACGCGTTAGAAGAGAAATAATTAAAATGAGAGCAGAAATCAATGAATTAGAAACCAGAAACACAGTAGATCAGGATCAACGAAACTAGAAGTTGGTTCTTTGAAAGAATTAATAAGATTGATAAACCACTGGCCAGACTTATCCAAAAGAAGAGAGGAAGGACCCAAATTAATAAAATTATGAATGAAAGGGGAGAGATCACGACTAACACCAAGGAAATAGAAACAATGATTAGAAATTATTATCAACAACTATATGCCAATAAACTGAGCAATCTGGATGAAATGGAGGCCTTTCTGGAAACCTATAAGCTGCCAAGACTGAAACAGGAAGAAATTGACAACCTGAATAGGCCAATAACCAGTAACGAGACTGAAGCAGTGATCAAAAACCTCCCAAAAAACAAGAGTCCAGGGCTTGATGGATTCCCTGGGGAATTCTACCAAACATTCAAAGAAGAAATAATACCTATTCTACTGAAGCTGTTTCAAAAAACAGAAACAGAAGGAAAACTTCCAAACTCATTCTATGAGGCCAGCATTACCTTAATCCCCAAACCAGGCAAAGACCCCATCAAAAAGGAGAATTTCAGACCGTTATTCCTGATGAATATGGATTCCAAAATCCTCAACAAAATCCTAGCTAATAGGATCCAACAATACATTAAAAGGATCATCCACCACGACCAAGTGGGATTTATCTCCGGGATGCAAGGGTGGTTCAACATTCGCAAATCAATCAATGTGATAGAACACATTAATAAGAGGAGGGAGAAGAACCATATGGTCCTCTCAATTGATGCAGAAAAAACATTTGACAAAATACAACATCTTTTCCTGATTAAAACTCTCCAGAGTATAGGGATAGAGGGAACATTCCTCAAGCTCATAAAATCCATCTATGAAAAACCCACAGTGAGTATCATCCTCAATGGGGAAAAACTGAGAGCCTTCCCCTTAAGATCAGGAACACGTCATGGGTGCCCACTCTCACCACTGTTGTTCAACACAGTACTAGAAGTCCTAGCAACAGCAATCAGACAACAAAAAGAAATAAAAGGTATTCCAAATTGGCAAAGAAGAAGTCAAACTCTCTCTTTTTGCAGACGACATGATACTTTATGTGGAAAACCCAGAAGACTCCACCCCCAAATTACTAGAACTCATCCAGCAATTCAGTAATGTGGCAGGATACAAAATCAATGCACAGAAATCAGTTGCTTTCTTATACACTAACAATGCAACACTAGAAAGAGAAATTAAAGAAACAATTCCATTTACAATAGCACCAAAACCCATAAGATACCTCGGAAAAAACCTAACCAAAGAGGTAAAGGATCTATACTCTAGGAACTACAAAACACTCATGAAAGAAATTGAAGAAGACACAAAAAGATGGAAAAATATTCCATGCTCATGGATCAGAAGAATAAACATTGTTAAAATGTCTATGCTACCCAGAGCAATCTATACCTTCAATGCCATCCCGATCAAAATTCCAATGACATTTTTCAAAGTGCTGGAACAAACAATCCTAAAATTTGTATGGAATCAGAAAAGATCCCGAATTGCCAAGGAGATGTTGAAAAAGAAAAACAAAGCTGGGGGCATCACGTTGCCCGATTTCAAGCTATATTACAAAGCAGTGATCACCAAGACAGCATGGCACTGGCAGAAAAACAGACATACAGACCAATGGAACAGAAGAGAGAACGCAGATATGGACCCTCAACTCTATGGTCAAATAATCTTTGACAAAGCAGGAAAAAACATGCAATGGAAAAAAGACAGTCTCTTCAATAAATGGTGCTGGGAAAATTGGACAGCCACATGCAGAAGAATGAAACTTGATCATTCTCTAACACCACTCACAAAGATAAACTCAAAGTGGATGAAAGACCTCAATGTGAGACAGGAATCCATCAAAATCTTAGAGGAGAACATAGGCAGTAACCTCTTTGACATCGCTCACAGCAACTTCTTTCAAGATACATCTCCAAAAGCTAGTGAAACAAAAGCAAAAATGAACTTTTGGGACTTCATCAAGATAAAAAGCTTCTGCACAGCAAAGGAAACTGTCAACAAAACAAAGAGGCAACCCACAGAATGGGAGAAGATATTTGCAAATGACACTACAGATAAAGGGCTGGTATCCAAAATCTATAAAGAACTTCTCAAACTCAACACCCAAAAAACAAATAATCAAGTCAAAAAGTGGGCAGAAGACATGAACAGACACTTCTCTGAAGAAGACATACAAATGGCTAACAGACACATGAAAAAATGTTCATCATCATTAGCCATCAGGGAAATCCAAATCAAAACCACACTGAGATACCACCTTACACCAGTTAGAATGGCCAAAATGGACAGGGAAAGAAACAACAAATGTTGGAGAGGTTGTGGAGAAAGGGGAACCCTCTTACACTGTTGGTGGGAATGCAAGTTGGTACAGCCACTTTGGAAAACAGTGTGGAGGTTCCTCAAAAATTTAAAAATAGAGCTACCCTATGACCCAGCAATTGCACTACTGGGTATTTGTAGTGAAAAGAAGGGCCATATGCACCCCAATGTTCATAGCAGCAATGTCTGCAATAGCCAAACTGTGGAAAGAGCTGAGATGCCCTTCAAAAGATGAATGGATAAAGAAGATGTGGTCCACATATACAATGGAATATTACTCAGCCATCAGAAAAGATGAATACCCAACTTTTACATCAACATGGGTGGGACTGGAGGAGATTATGCTAAGTGAAATAAGTCAAGCAGAGAAAGTCAATTATCATATGGTTTCATTTATTTGTGGAACATAAGGAATAACACGGAGGACATTAGGAGAAGGAAGGGAAAAATGGGGGGGGGGGAATTGGAGGGAGAGATGAACCATGAGAGACTATGGACCTGAGAAACAAACAGGGTTCTAGAGGGGAGGGGGGAGGGGGGATTGGTTAGCCTGGTGATGGGTATTAAGGAGGGCACGTACTGCATGGAGCACTGGGTATTATACAAAAACAATGGATCGTAGATCACTACAACAAAAACTAATGATGTACTGTATGGTGACTAACATAATAAAATTAAAAACTACAAAAAAAAATATGAGCAAAATTAAGAAAAAAAAAATGAGTAGTGATTATAGCCAGTTAAGAAGGTTTGATTCTGTTTGATGGAGAAGGTCACACCATGTGGGGATATTCTGTTTTATTTCTATTGAAGGCATCTCAAAAAACATACGGTATTATTTATGTCAGAAGAAAAAAATACCAAACAAAAAAATTAAACCTCATGTAATAAATGAAAAAAAGAAGGAAACAAGTAAGTTAAAAAGAGAGTGGGAGAGGACACAGAACAAAGACAGAGGTGGTTTTGTTCTCAGGCTAACCTATACTTACTTAAAGAACACCGCATCACATTATAGTGCTACAGGATCAAACTATCCTCTGTAACCATATATTTATGGAGAAGTTCATTCCTACTTGGAATCTGAAGAAACACAGCTTTCCCTGTTATGGAGGCTTCAGAAAGTCTCCTTTACTTCCCCTGCTGAACAGCTGTAATTAGCATCTAGCACTCCCCTAGACCCAAGCCATTCATGGCGGAACTTGGAGCAAGAGGGATGTGGGGATGATAACATGTAAAGAGGTAAGCTGGAGACTGATGGTTAGGAGCCAGGTGAGGAAGTCACTCAAGAGACCTGGCCTCAGCCATTCTTGACCCTGGGTCCACTCCCTTCTTATCTTTTCTCAGGCTCCAGAAGTAGCTTTCCTTTTTGGGCTAGTAGAGTACCACATTTGAACTTATAAATACCCTACTTTGTTACATTTTTAGACAGACCTTTTCATTTATCTCTAAATATTTGTTTTTAAACCCTTTAAGGAAAACAAGGGCACACACATACAGAGGATGGAAATTAGGTAACATTATATTTCTGTGAAAAATCAGACTTTTCCTGTCCTGGGGACCAGAAGACATTGGGTAATGAACAGGCCTGTAATTCTATTTAGCGGTTATGGAGAAAGGGCCAAGGTTAACTGTCAGCAAGCTGAGGGACTATGTAGGAGTGACGGGCAGTAGAATATCTTTAGTTTGTAGTAAAGAGACAGAAGGATTCAGAAAAATGTATCAAAAATGCAGCTTGGCTCAAGCAAGAACCTGGAAAACTAATGAGTGTTTGGGGTATACCTGTATAAACCAAGTATATTAAAACATACGGACTTTACAGATCGGAAATGTTATTAATATATTAGGAGTTGTCATTTAACAATCTAACTGAAAAAACATAAACAAAAGATCAACAATACCTAAACTCTTATGTATTAGATTTTGTTCCTGGTTCTTTGGAATCATTCTGAGGTCATTAGAGCACTGCTGTAAACATTAATGCCATTATTTCTCACGATAGCAAAGAGAAGTCAGTTCTACTATTTTCCTCATTTAATTAACATGGAAACCTACAATCTGTCTACGGGGTTAAAAAAAAAAAATCTCTGGGGGCGCCTGGGTGGCTCAGTCGGTTAAGTCGGTTCTTGATTTCAGCTCAGGTCTTGATCTCAAGCTTGTGAGTGGAGCCCACTTAAATACACCTCTGCCAGGCTGTAACTTTCTGAGTTCTAGAATGTACAAAAAACCCCCAACAAAACCTGAAGTATAAACACAGGTGCTGCAGGAATGCCTATAGAAATAAAATGAATTTCAAAAGTCTGTAAAATAATCCAGTGAGTATCTTTTTCAAATACATTAAGGGGTTCCAGTTCAAGATGGTGACATAGGAAGATCCTCAACTTACCTCCTCCCACAGACACGCTGAGTCTGCAGCTACCTATGGAACAATTTCCTCTTAAAAAACCTAAAGGCTGGCTGAATGCTGACTACACCTCAGGCAAACAAGAAGAAAACCATATAGAAGCACGTAGGAGAGCCTGAGGTACAACCTTGCCATAAACCCCCATTCTAGCCAGTGACCTGCAACCAGGAGAAAAAGTAAAACCTGGAGTTTCTCCTCAAAGAGCAAAGGGTTCAAACCACACATCAGGCACCTCAACTTTTAAGACCTACATCTGAGAGAAAAGAAATTATTTTCCAAAATTGCTAGTCTTCATTTTTAATATTAAAGGACACAATTTACATAATGTTGTATCTACTATTTTAGCATACTTATGAAAGTATAACTACAATACACACCATAGCCAAGTATTTATCTTTTCTCTTTTTTTAAAGATTTATTTATTCGACAGAGAGAGAGAGAGAGAGACAGAGAGAGAGAGAGAGAGAGAGAGAGAGTACAAGCAGGCAGAGCTGCAGGCAGACGGAGAGGGAGAAGCAGACTTCCCGCTGAGCAGGGAGCCCAATGTGGGGCTCGATCCCAGGACCCTGGAATCATGACCTGAGCCGAAGGCAGCTGCTTAACCAACTGAGCCACTCAGGCGCCCCTAGCCAAGTATTTTTCATGATTATAATGGTGTTTAATTCCTCCAACACTACTCTTTTCCAGAGCCCCACATAATAAATTATCAAACATGTTGACTCAATCATGTGAATCTATTACAAACAGAAAATGGAGTCAATCTGCCAGTGAGGAAAATATTATCAATAAGGTTTAAATATAGTTTAATATTGCCTTTATTTCCCTAAAATATATTACCAAATCTTTCTAACAGGAAATGATGAATTCTATGGAGTATTTGAAAGACTTAATGTACAGAAAGGATAAGAGAAACAAGATTATGCTTGGTGAAGAGTAAAATATATGCTAGCCTATATCGTCCTATCAATTTTTCAAGTGGGAATTGGCAACTGGTACATATTTCAATCTATTATATTCAGAGATTAAAAGGGAAATTTGATTGTTTTCCTTCTACATTATCTTGTATAATTATTTTTAACATAGTAAACAGGTACCATAATTGTTAAATGTCTTTTGTTGTCTGGCAGTAATAGAAGAGGGATAAAAGATTTCACTTCTATAATAATAAAGCATAGTCATCCATAAAAGAAATGACACATAATGGCTTTCTTTCACAAAATATTCACTCTAAATAATGATGCTAGTGCACAAAATAACACTCCTTTTAAAAAGAGTGTAAATCAATTTGCATAAAGATTTATATTAATTTATTCAAAGTATGAAGTATTTTTAAATTAAAATCATTAACATTAATATAAATAAGTACCTGTAAAAATGATACAGTATTGTCCTATATCTTGGCAAAAATTAGTGTGTTTTCCTCATTAAGTAAGAAAACAGGGTGCCTGGGTGGCTCAGATGGTTAAGCGTCTGCCTTCGGCTCAGGTCGTGATCTCAGGGTCCTGGGATTGAGCCCTGCGTCGGGCTCCCTGCTCAGTGGGAAGCCTGCTTCTCCCTCTCCCTCTACTGCTCCCCCGCACGTACTCTCTCGCTCTCTGTCAAATAAATAAAATATTAAAAAAAAGAAAACAGGGGCGCCTGGGTGGCTCAGTTGGTTAAGCGACTGCCTTCGGCTCAGGTCATGATCCCGGAGTTCCGGGATCGAGTCCCACGTCAGGCTCCCTGCTTAGCAGGGAGTCTGCTTCTCCCTCTGACCCTCCTCCCTCTCATGCTCTCTCTCATTCTCTCTCTCGCAAATAAATAAAATCTTAAAAAAAAAAAAAAGAAAACATGCGGTTAATTTTCTGAAAAGGATATAACTTTTGGCAAAAGGGAGGTTACAAGCTTTTTCTACAATGGCATTTTGTGTCACTATAACAAGTATCAATTTGTAGCTTATTCGTTTTAACAATGCAGAAATAGACTGCCTTACCGTTGGTGCTGTATCTACAGGACGGTTACAAGGTTTTCTTTCCATGCTGTTAATCCCTATGAAAAGAAAAGATGGTGAATATTTGCTTATTATACTATCCATTTTATTTTGAAAACATTTAAGTCAGTAAGAGGTGACTCCTACAGCTTACAAGAAAAAAAGCCTCACTTGAATGGCAGGATCCTTTAAAGTCGTATCATGAATTCTTTGGTCAGAAACAGTTGGAGAGTTTAGCTAACTAAGAGACCCAACTCAAAGTGAGCTGAGCCAATTTTCCCATTCAAGTGGTGTTTAGCAATAGTGCAAGATTGTCCATATCCTGCTCTTGGCTCAAAAATTATACCATTATCTCCACTCTGCTGCATTTCTTCCATTTAAGTTTTATTTCTGACTTGAGGTCATCAAGTTTTCATAAGGAAATATCACAAAGGCTATAAAAGGAATCACTTCCTTATTTTCTCAAAAAGAATAAATAAATCTACTTGAATTTCTCTTTGATCATTTGACTTCCTACCATGCCATCTTCTTATTTATTCAATCACCATGGAGTGTCTGGAGAAAAAAAAAAAAAAAAGTTGCCCTGATTCTCTCCTTTAAAATAATATTGACTTCTAAACTTCAAAAAATCCTTTTATCATGTGTGGATTTATCTTTTTGTTCCCAATGTCCTCTACTGCATTTCTTTGTAACAAACAGCTTTTAAGGATATAACATTGCATCTCATCTGTAGAGATACTGGTTCAAAGTCTAGCTCAAGTTAAAAATGAACACAGGTGTGGGTCTCATTAACTTTACAGTCTCTGTCCATCAGTAAACTGATACGTGAGTTAGGACATTAGAATAGTTTGTTCAAATAATGGTACAGGCTGTCACATGCAGGTCTGGTTAGAAGTGAGAACTGCAATGTACTGTCAACAATTAGCACAATTTCTAGTTGAAACAAACACTAGCTCTCTCATTTACAGGCATTTAAAACTCATTTTTCTTCAAGTATGATAAGGGATTAAGTGAGAGCATCACAAAACAATCACTTTTTATCTGTGCAAGAGTATATTAAAAATGAACAAACTACCATAAAACATGATTTTAAAAAAACATGGTTTTTGTTGCATTTAAAAAATTTTCTCTACATCTATTAGCAGCCAGTGAAGTAGAAATACTACCTATTCAATCAAGTAATATTTACTGAATGGCTATACTTGGCATCAGTGATAAAAGATAAATTATAAAGGATAAATTGTAATTTCTGACCTCAAGACTAGAGAAAACAGAGATGTCCTTTTTTGAAAAAAATATGACAGAGCAAATTAACAGTTTTGTCTTAAGAATAATAAAATCTTTAAAATGATCTTTATGGAAAGACACATTTTAATCATAGAGTAACACTGGCCTTGAAAAAAAACTTTTAAAAACCCTGAGGGAACATATTAGAAAATGTTCAGATAATGCTGATCCTTACTGTGAGAGTTTAGAAATACAGAGGTCTACAGAACAAATGGTGAAATCCCCACTTCCCTGGCGCCCACACTCCTACAGCCCTCTTTGGCCTCATCCACTGAGAAGTCTGGCATACACTGGCTTTTAAATGAGAGTGGTCACACCACGAGACTCAGGAATTAGCAACATTTGACACGTGTGTTCTCACTATTGTAATCTGTTATAAAATTGACCTAGATTGATTACTAATTTTAAAATTCATATCCAATTAGAAAGTAACTTCAAAATGTTGAAAATAAAAAACTAAAAAAAAAAACAAACCCAAAATCTATACCCTCAGCTTATATAATTACAAAGAAAAAAAACTACGTATTTTACAGTTTCAATTTCAGGATAAGAAGGTGATAAAAACTAAAACTTTGAAAAGTGGATTACCCAAAGATAAAATCTTAGTTTTAAATTTAGATTGCCTATTGAAATAATACCATTTGGAAATACAATCAAACATGTTTGTTCAATCTTTTGGTAAAGAATATACAGAAAAAATAAGCTTAAGAAAAAACATCCCCAAACAACTATTTTAAGTAAATTTTACCTAAAAAAAAAATCTCTATTTATATGTTATTTCATTTTTATTAAGGTATGATGATAAGTGAAAGCTCATAATAAATAGATTGCTGTGCTAGTTATTTTTGTGTTTCAGCTTGGCTAGGCCACAGTACCCAGGTATCTGGTCAAACATTCCAGATGTTTCAGTGAAAGTATTTTTTGGATAAGAAGAACACTTAAATAAAGAGACTTCAAGTAAAGTAGATTGCTCTCCATAATGTGAGAGGGCTTCATCCTGGGGTGGAGCCTTAAGAAAAAGACTGACTTCCCCTAAAAGAGAAGGAATTTTGCCAACAGACTGCTTTGGGACTTGAACTGCTCTTCCCTGGGTCTCCAGCCTGCCCACTAACCTTGCAGGTTTTGTAACCTGGCCTGCCTCCACAATCATGTAAACCAATTCCTCAAAATAAATCTATATATACATCCTACTGGTTCTGTTTCTCTGGAGAATGCTAATATGGTAACTTTCTGGGAAACAAAATGAAAATACAATTGTTTGTGTTTATCTAAATTAAATTTTTGTTCACTAAATATATTAATTGTCCAGTAATACAGTTAAAAGGTCCAACTCATCATGGTATATTTTAAAATGAGAATACCTCAAATGAACTTAAAGAATATTACATCTGTAGAGTAAATCAATCCACCAAATAAAAAATCAATCTGTCAATAAATATCTACCACTAGATTGTCCAGTCTGACAGTCTCTGCTTTTTAAGGTTTATTTATATTTAATGTGATTACTGATATGGCTATGTTTAAGTCTACCATCTCGCTATTTTGTTGCATCTATTTCTCTTCCTTCCTTCCTCCCTCTTTTTTCCTTTTTCTTTTGAAACAAATACTTTTGCTATTCCATTTTACATCCCCAATGACTATATTGTTAGCTACACATTTTTATATTTTTTTAGTGGTGAGAGATTGTATCACACATCTCTTATTATAGTATACCCCGAATTAAGATTTTTCTACTTCACCAACAATATAAGCATCTCAAAACAGTATTCCATTTACCCTTCCACCCTTTATGCTACTGTTATATTTTACCTCTACATGTTATAAATCCCACAACATACTGTCACAATACTTGTTTTATTTTTTTTTTATTTTTATTTTTTTAAAGATCTTATTTATTTATTTGACAGAGAGAGACACAGCGAGAGAGGGAACACAAGCAGGGGGAGTGGGAGAGGGAGAAGCAGGCTCCCCGCAGAGCAGGGAGCCCGATGTGGGACTCGATCCCAGGACCCTGGGATCATGACCTGAGCCAAAGGCAGTCGCTCAACCGACTGAGCCACCCAGGCGCCCACAATACTTGTTTTAAACAGTTAGTAGTCTTTAAGAATGAAAAAGTTAGCTTTTAATATTTACACATATCTTGATCCTTTCTTCATTCCTTCCTGCAGATCCAAGTTTTCACCTGAAATCAGTTCCATTATTTATTTATTTATTTAGAGATATTTCCATTTAGACTGAGGAACCTTTTGTATATTCTCTCTGTGGGTGACTTTTTTTTTTTTCCTGAAAAGTCTTTAGCAGGCATTCATATATGAAGGATATTTTTGCTGGGTATTGAAATCTAGGTTCATAGTCATTGTCTTGCAGAACTGCATCGATTTTATCCCATTATTTCTTACGAGGATGGAGCCATCAATTCTTCCTGTTATTCTCTGAATGTGACACATTTTTTCCTTTGGCTGCTTTTACGATTTTTAATTTAGTTTCATTTTCTTCAGTTTAATTAAAATGTACCCAGGTGAGGTTTCATTTATATATATCCTTCTTGGGACTTGCTAAACTTTTTATATCTCCTATATTAATGTCTTTTATTAGAGGTGGAAAACTCTTGGCCCATTATTTCTTCACCCTATCTTCTCTATTTTCCTTCTGGAATTCCAATTACACTTGTTTAGATGATTTGATGTAGTCACACAGGTTTGATGTTCTGTTATTTCCCTCCCCAACCCTGTACTTCAATTTGGATAATTTTTATTGTTCTGTCTTTGAGTTCACTGACCCTTTCTTTCCATGTGTACTATCAGCAGTTAGGCCCATTTAATGAATTTTTCATTTCATCTATTACACTCTTCAGGAATAGAATTTCCATTTATTTCTTTTTTTACGGTTTCCATTTCTCTGCTGAAATACTTCATCATACCCATGTTTGCTCAAGCTATTTAACATAGGTATAAGGTTAAAGTTGTCTGCAAATTCCAACATTTTGATTATCTGTAGTTTCCTTCTACTGATTGTTCTTTTTCTTGATTATGAGCCACGTATTGTGCTCATTCATATACTTCATATTTCTGACTGTAGCTTAGATCTGTTAGACATATAATTGGTAGAGAATGAAAGAGAAACATGCTTCTCAAGAAAGGGCTCACTCTTTCTTCTTCCTGAAAGCTTTGGTGAGGGGTGGATCTTTGTGTTCACATCTGGAGTTGGCCTGGGTTGGGGCTGAGCTGTTGCTTTAATTTCAGTATATCTATCTATTAAATATCCAAAGAATAAGATCAGTTCCTCCCTCTAGAAATTTGGAATTTAAGCCTCTAGAGAATAAGGGAACACTCTCTCTGCCTTTCCCATTTCCTATGACACTGCTTATTGGGGAGGTGCTGGGTGGAGAGGACTGACACATATTTGGGGTCTTTTGGATTCCAATCCATTATGCCAGCCCACATAGTCCTTACAAATTCAGCTGATTTGTCTGTTTTAGCAAAGTCATTCTGCCTATAAAAGGCTTGCTACTCTGTTCTCCTGTGTCATTGTCTTAATATTCTCAGGTTTTAAAGTGACTGCTGGTCTCTACTTCCTTATGGAGTAGGTCCTCTTTCAAAATTAATTCATGTACACTTCTTTGTGTCCACATCCCTCTGAAGAATTTTTATTTAAATTCAATTAGCCAACATATTAGTTTCAGATATAGTGTTCAATAATTCATCAGTTGCGTATAACACCCAGTACTCATCACATCATGTGCCCTCCTTAATGCCCTTCACCCAATTACCCCTTTCCCCCCACCTCCCTTCCAAGCAACCTCCAGTTTGTTTCCTATACTTAAGAGTCACTTGATGATTTTTTTGTTTTATATGAGGTCTACTTGATGTTGCACTAGGAGTGATGATCATCACCAACCTTGTACTTCCTAACTGGAAGCACAACTCCACTTCCATTTAGTTATATTGTTGTGTTTTATCTCTTATCTTGTTTTTGGTCAATTTCAGTGCATACCTTTTTTTTTCCCTTGATTTTCTACCAATATTTCAATGCTACTATTGGTTATCTTCCTAATTCTAACAGTAATAAGTACATTATTAATTATTTATCCAAATAAACTATCTAAACGTCCCTCTAACCAAGATACTATATTTACCAATATGTCCTTGGCTTCACGCAAGATTAAGCTTATAGAAGGATTTTACATCTCTAGTTTTCTACATAAATTATAGTTAAATTTAGGGGGCGGAGCAAGATGGCGGAGGAGTAGGAGAGCTGGATTTCGTCTGGTCCCAGGAATTCAGCTGGATAGGGATCAAACCATTCTGAACACCTACGAACTCAACAGGAGATCAAAGAAAAGAATAGCAATAACTCTCTGAACAGAAAAGCGACCACTTTCTGGAAGGTAGGACGTGCAGAGAAGTGAATCCAGGGCGATATTCGGGAGGATAGACGGCGGGGGAGGGGGCCTCCGTTGGCCACTTCGGGCAAGTGATAGAGCAGCAGAGCACAAAATCAGAACTTTTAGAAGTCGGCTCCGCTGAGGGATGTCGCTCCAGTGGCTAAGCCGGGGGTGGAAACCTCGTGGGACAGTGTGGTCTCAGGACCCTCGGGGTCACAGAAAGACCAGGGGTGCCTGAATGTGGCAGAGCTCCCAGGTATCGGAGCGGGGATGCCGGCTGCAGAGATGGAGCCGAGGAGCGGGCTCTCAGCTCGGGGTTGCCATAAACCGTGATCTGTGGCACAGTTGGGCCATGCTCCTCCAGCAGGGACCCAACAAGCGGCAGATCCGGGAGACTCCCCTTCCTCTCCCATGAGGAGTGGTGCGGAAGCGTACCGCAGGGATCTGCTGGGTTTGGAGACTCCACACGGGGTTGGGTGCCAGAGATAGAAACGCTTGGTCACAGGCTGAACACAGAGTGCGGCTGGAGACTGGGAAGACGGGAGTGATTGACTGCTTTTCTCTGCCGGCGCACTGAGGAGTGGGGCCCCGAGTTCTCGGCTCCTCTGGGGCGGAGATTGGGAGGCCGCCATTTTCACTCACGTCCTCCAAAGCTGTACAGAAAGCTTGTAGGGAACAAAAGCTTCCGAGAGCAAACCCGAGCATATTACTTAGCCCAGACCCGGCAAGGGCGGGACAATTCCGCCCCAGCAAAGACATTTGGGAACCACAGCAACAAGCCCGTCCCCCAGAAGATCAGCAAGAACAGTCAGCCAAGACCAAGTTTACCGATCAATGAGAACAACAGAACTCCAGAGCTAGGGGACTACTGCACATAGAATTCATGGCTTTTTTACCATGATTCTTTAGTCCTTCAAAGTTAATTTTTTTTTTAACTTTTTTTTTTTTTTAAGTTTCTTTTTCTCTTTTTCAGCCAACATCTTATCAATCCCTTCTTTAAAAAGCATTTTTATTTTTCATTTTTAGAGTCATATTCTATCCCTTTATAGTAGTTACCCTTATTTTTGGCATATATATATAAGTTGTTCTCTCTTTAAAATTTTGAGATACAGTTTCTTCTAACAGATCAAAATACACCCTAAATCTCTAGTGTATGGCTTTGTTCTAGTCTCCTGCCTGATCACATTCTCTCCCTTTTTTTTTTCAAAAATCCTTTTCTTTCTTTTTTCAAACAACTTATCTTATCAATTCCTTTTATAAAATTTTTTATAATTTTCATCTTTACAGTCATATTCCATCCTTTCATCGTATTAACCCTTATTTTTGTACATATATGTTTTTCTTTCTTTAAAATTTTGGGAGGCACTTTCTTCTAACAGACCAAAATACACCCAAAGTCTAGTGTGTGGCACTGATCTATGCAGCAGCCTGATCATATTTGATCATATTCTGTTTTTTTTGTTGTTGTTTTGTTTTTGTTTGTTTTTATCTTTTTCTTTTTTCTTTCTTTCCCTTTATTTTCCCCCGGTTTCAGGTCTTTTCTGATTTGTTTAGAGTGTATTTTCTGGGGACGTTGTTGCCCTGTTAGCATTTTGTTCTCTCATTCATCTACTCTCCTCTGGACAAAATGACAAGACGGAAAAAATCACCTCAAAAAAAAGAACAAGAGGCAGTACCGACTGCCAGGGACCTAATCAATACGGACATTAGTACGATGTCGGAACTAGAGTTCAAAATGATGATTTTTAAAGATACTAGCTGGGCTTGAAAAAAGCATGGAAGTTATTAGAGAAACCCTTTCTGGAGAAATAAAAGAACTAAAATCTAACCAAGTCGAAATCAAAAAGGCTATTAATGAGGTGCAATCAAAAATGGAGGCTCTAACTGCTAGGATAAATGAGGCAGAAGAGAGAATTTGTGATATAGAAGACGAAATGATGGAAAATAAAGAAGCTGAGAAAAAGAGAGATAAACAACTACTGGATCACAAGGGCAGAACTCGGGAGATAAGTGATAACATAAGACGAAATGATATTAGAATAATTGGGATCCCAGAAGAAGAAGAAAGAGAGAGAGGGGCAGAAGGTATATTGGAGCAAATTATAGCAGAGAACTACCCTAATTTGGGGAAGGAAACAGGCATCAAAATCCAAGAGGCACAGAGAACTCCCCTAAAACCAATAAAAATAGGTCAACACCCCGATATCTAAGAGTAAAACTTACGAGTCTCAGAGACAAAGAAAATCCTGAAAGCAGCTCGGGAGAAGAGATATGTAACCTACAATGGTAGAAACATTAGATTGACAACAGACCTATCCACAGAAACCTGGCAGGCCCGAAAGGACTGGCATGATATATTCAGAGCACTAAATGAAAAAAATATGCAGCCAAGAATACTATATCCAGCTAGGCTGTCATTGAAAAGAGAAGGAGAGGTAAAAAGCTTCCAGGACAAACAAAAACTAAAGGAATTTGCAAACACGAAACCAGCCCTACAAGAAATCTTGAAAGGGGTCCTCTAAGCAAAGAGAGAGCCTAAAAGCAACACAGACCAGAAAGGAACACAGACAATATACAGTAACAGTCACCTTATGGGCGATACAATGGCACTAAATTCATTATCTTTCAATAGTTACCCTGAATGTAAATGGACTAAATGCCCCAATCAAAAGACACAGGGTATCAGACTGGATAAAAAAACAAAACCCATCAATATGCTGTCTGCAAGAGACTCATTTTAGACCCAAAGACACCTCCAGATTGGAAGTGAAGGGGTGGAAAACCATTTACCATGCTAATGGACACCAGAGAAAGCTGGGGTGGCAATCCTTATATCAGACAAATTAGATTTTAAACCAAAGAATGTAATAAGAGATGAGGAAGGACACTATATCATACTTAAAGCATCTATCCAACAAGAAGATCTAACAATTGTAAGTATCTGTGCCCCTAACATAGGAACAGCCAATTATATAAGCCAATTAATAACAAAAGCAAAGAAACACATCGACAACAATACAATGATAGTGGGGGACTTTAACAACCCCCTCACTGAAATGGACAGATCATCTAAGCAAAAGATCAACAAGGAAATAAAGATTTTAAATGACACGTTGGACCAAATGGACTTCACAGATCTATTCAGAACATTCCATCCCAAAGCAACAGAATACACATTCTTCTCTAGTGCCCATGGAACATTCTCCAGAATAGATCACATCCTAGGTCACAAATCAGGTCTCAACTGATACCAAAAGATTGGGATCATTCCCTACATATTTTCAGACCACAATGCTTTGAAACTAGAACTCAATCACAAGAAGAAAGTTGGAAAGAACTCAAATACATGGAGGCTAAAGAGCATCCTACTAAAGAATGAATGGGTCAAACAGGAAATTAAAGAATTAAAAAAATTCATGGAAACAAATGAAAACAAAAACAAAACTGTTCAAAATCTTTGGGATACAGCAAAGGCAGTCCTCAGAGGAAAGTACATAGCAATACAAGCCTTTCTCAAGAAACAAGACAGGTCTCAAATACACAACCTAACCCTACACCTAAAGGAGCGGGAGAAAGAACAGCAAATAAAGCCTAAACCCAGCAGGGGAAGAGAAATAAAAAGATCAGAGCAGAAATCAACGAAATAGAAACCAAAAGAACAGTAGAACAGATCAACAAATCTGGGAGCTGGTTCTTTGAAAGAATTAATAAGACTGATAAACCCCTGGCCAGACTTATCAAAAAGAAAAGAGAAATAACCCAAATCAACAAAATGATGAATGAAAGAGGAGAGATCACAACCAACACCAGAGAAATACAAACAATTATAAGAACATATTATGAGCAACTCTATGCCAGCAAATTAGATAACCTGGAAGACATGGATGCATTCCTAGAGATGTATCAACTACCAAAACTGAACCAGGAAGAAACAGAAAAGCTGAACAGACCCATAATCACTAAAGAAATTAAAGCAGTCATCAGAAATCTCCCAACAAACAAAAGCCCAGGGCCAGATGGCTTCCCAGGGGAATTCTACCAAACATTTAAAGAAGAATTAATACCTATTTTTCGGAAACTGTTCCAAAAAATAGAAATGGAAGGAAAACTTCCAAACTCGTTTTATGAGGCCACCATTACCTTGATCCCCAAACCAGACAAAGACCCCATCAAAAAGGAGAATTACAGACCAATATCCTTGATGAACACGGATGTAAAAATTCTCACTAAAATACTAGCCAATAGGATCCAATAGTACATTCAGAGGATTATTCACCATGACCAAGTGGGATTTATCCCTGGGCTGCAAGGTTGGTTCAATATCCGCAAATCAATCAATGTGATACAATACATTAATAAAAGAAAGAACAAGAACCATATGATCCTCTCAACAGATGCAGAAAAAACATCTGACAAAGTACAGCATTCTTTCTTGATCAAAACTCTTCAGAGTATAGGCATAGAGGATACATACCTCAATATCATAAAAGCCATCTATGAAAAACCCGCAGCAAATATCATTCTCAATGGGGAAACAATGAGAGCTTTCCCCCTAAGGTCAGGAACACGGCAGGGATGTCCACTATCACCACTGCTATTCAACATAGTATTAGAAGTCCTAGCCACAGCAATCAGACAACAAGAAGAAATAAAAGGCATCTGGATCAGCAAAGAAGTCAAACTCTCACTCTTTGCAGATGATATGATACTTTATGTGGAAAACCCAAAAGACTCCACCTCAAAACTGCTAGGACTCATACAGGAATTCAGTAAAGTGGCAGGATATAAAATCAATGCACAGAAATCAGTGGCATTCCTATACACCAACAACAAGACAGAAGAAAGGGAAATTAAGGAGTCGATCCCATTCACAATTGCATCCAAAACCATAGGTACCTAGGAATGAATCTAACCAAAAAGGCAAAGAATCTGTACTCAGAAAACTATAAAATACTCATGAAAGAAATTGAGGAAGACACAAAGAAATGGAAAAACGTCCCATGCTCATGGACTGGAAGAACAAATATTGTGAAGATGTCAATGCTACCTAGAGCAATCTACACATTCAATGCAATCCCCATCAAAATATCATCGACTTTTTTCAAAGAAATGGAACAAATAATCCTAAAATTTGTATGGAACCAGAAAAGACCTCGAACAGCTAGAGGAATGTTGAAAAAGAAAAGCACAGCTGGCGGCATCACAATTCCAGACTTCCAGCTCTATTACAAAGCTGCCATCATCAAGACAGTATGGTACTGGCGCAAAAACAGACACATAGATCAATGGAACAGAATAGAGAGCCCAGATATGGACCCTCAACTCTATGGTCAACTAATCTTCCACAAAGCAGGAAAGTATGTCCAATGGAAAAAAGACAGTCTCTTCAACAAATGGTGTTGGGAAAATTGGACAGCCACATGCAGAAGAATGAAACTGGACCATTTCCTTACACCACATACAAAAATAGACTCAAAATGGTTGAAAGACCTAAATGTGAGACAGGAGTCCATCAACATCCTAAGGGAGAACACAGGCAGCAACCTCTTCGACCTCAGCCAACTTCTTCCTAGAAACATTGCCAAAGGCAAGGGAAGCAAGGGCAAAAATGAACTATTGGGACTTCATGAAGATAAAAAGCTTTTGCACAGCAAAAGAAACAGTCAACAAAACCAAAACACAACCGACAGAATGGGAGAAGATATTTGTAAATGACATATCAGATAAAAGGCTAGTATCCAAAATCTAAAGAACTGATCAAACTCAACACCCAAAGAACAAATGATCCAATCAAGAAATGGGCAGAAGACATGAACAGACATTTTTCCAGAGAAGACATCCAAATGGCCAACAGACACATGAAAAAGTGCTCAATAACCCTCTGCATCAGGGAAATCCAAATCAAAACCTCAATGAGATACCACCTCGCACCAGTCAGAATGGCTAAAATTAACAAGTCAGGAAACGACAGACGTTGGCGGGGATGCGGAGAAAGGCGAACCCTCCTACACTGTTGGTGGGAATGCAAGCTGGTGCAGCCACTCTAGAAAACAGTATGGAGGTTCTTCAAAAAGTTGAAAATAGAGGTACCCTATGATCCAGCAATTGCACTACTGGGTATTTACCCCAAAGATACAAATGTAGGGATCCAAAGGGGTACATGCACCCCGATGTTTATAGCAGCAATGACCACAATAGCCAAACTGTGGAAAGAGTCAAGATGTCCATGGACAGATGAATGGATAAAGAATATGTGGTATATATATACAATGGAATATTATGCAGCCATCAAAAAACCCCGAAATCTTGCCATTTGCAATGACGTGGATGGAACTGGAGGGTATTATGCTGAGCGAAATAAGTCAATCAGAGAAAGACATGTATCATATGACCTCACTGATATGAGGAATTCTTAATCTCAGGAAACAAACTGAGGGTTCCTGGAGTGGTGGGGTTTGAGAGGGACGGGGTGGCTGGGTGATAGACATTGGGGAGGGTATGTACTATGGTGAGCACTGTGAAGTATGCAAGACTGTTAAATCACAGATCTGTACCTCTGAAGCAAATAATACATTATATGTTAAAAAAAAAAAAAAGAAGAAGAAGATAGCAGGAGGGGAAGATTAAAGGGGGGAATCGGAGGGGGAGACGAACCATGAGAGACTATGGACCCTGAAAAACAAACTGAGGGTTCTAGAGGGGAGGGGTGTGGGAGGATGGGTTAGCCTGGTGATGGGTCTTAAAGAGGGCACGTTCTGCATGGAGCACTGGGTGTTATATGCAAACAATGAATCATGGAACACTACATCAAAAACTAATGATGTAATGTATGGTGATAAACATAACATAATAAAAAAAATTATAGTTAAATTTAAATGGATAAAAGTGCATAGGAATTTGTACAAGTGCTTAGTATGAATCTATAAAACAAAAAAATACTGTAAGAAAAAAACTTAAAGTTTCTTTTATGCCTAAAAGAGAAATTTAATGTTTTTCCATGTATCTTGAGGATACAGTTGTCTTTTGATTAGAGTACTCTCTAAATCCTTGTATATTCAAATATGCCTTCCACTGTTAGCAGATGTATGATGCTTTGTTTGAATAATGGATTTTTGGATAAGAAATCCTTTATCTTGGTTGTCTGGACAGGTTATTCCACTATCAGCCAGCTTTTAGAGTTTTATTTATTTTTTATTTTTTAAAGATTCTATTTATTTGACAGAGAGAGACACAGCGAGAGAGGGAACACAAGTAGGGGGAGTGGGAGAGGGAGAAGCAGGCTTCCCGCCGAGCAGGGAGCCCAATGCGGGGCTCGATCCCAGGACCCTGGGATCATGACCCGAGCCGAAGGCAGACGCTTAATGACTGAACCCCGCTTTTAGAGTTTTAGATGAGGAGTCCAATACCCATTCAACTCTCTTTCTAGGTGAAGAACCTGTTCTTCTGTACAGGCTTGTGAGATTTTCCCTGTATCTGGGAAATCAGGAATTTCACCAAGGTATATCTAACTGTGTCTTGGCTATAATTAATCTTTCCTGAGATGTGAAAAACCCTTTAATCTGCAGAGTCTTATCATCTGCTCAGGTGAATTTTATCCTATTATTTCTTTAAATTTTGCAGTTCATTTTATTTTACTTTCATAACTTTTATCTTTATGATAACCATTCCACTTAATCTTCTAAGCGAGCATCTTCTTTTTCACTTTGTTTAATGATTTTAAAATCTGAAATCATGCAGTTCAGTTTAGTTCCTTCTAGAGGCCTACAAGGACTAAAGCAAGTGGGATGGCAAACCCTGGAGAATATATCAGAACACAAAAGTTTTTCTCTGGAATCTCAGTATCAGTGTGTCATGAATGGGAGTGGGTGGCAGGATTTGAGTGTGGGGGGGCTCTGTTCTCCCTGGTGCTGAGCATGGACCTGTGCAGGGAAAGCAGGTCTCTTCTAAAGGGGTGGGCAAAAAATGGGTTTTTCAGAGTTCACTGAGGGCTCTCAACCTGCAGAAGCTATAAATGCTCTGGGTAACTGGCTATCTCTGTCATTTTAATGTCTGTAGTATAATGAGGGCCTGGCAGACCCTATGCACCACAATGGACCTATAAGGGGCCTACATGCAAAGGGACCTACATAGCTAGAGGTACCTAGTCCCAGGCCCAGTCACTGGGAGATGACTGTAACTTGCAACTGATAAGACTTGAGAGGAGAAGCTTACCCTGTGCCTCGGCAGAGAGGTGTTTTTGTGTTTTGCCACAGCTCAGACCTCTATCGGTATAGTTGGGACCACAAACCATTGAGCATGAACAGAAAGCCAGCAACTCACATAAGGAGTTTCAGTAAAGAACATGACCAAATAACCTTCTAGAACTGGTAGTGCCACTGATGACAGAGGAAGAATCAGAGCATCTTTTAAAGTAAAACATCACAAAACAAACAAAACTCAACAACTGTTAAGGATTTTAAGAGAGTTAATGAACAAACCACAAAGGTAACTCCATTTTAAAGGAAGGAAACGGTAGTGGCTTCCAGAAAGTAAATCAGAAGATGTGTAATATTCCCAAAGTCCCACAACCAATGAGCAGCAATACCATGACTGAAACCTACGCATCTAAGTCATAAACACTCCAGACCCATTTGTGTGTTTGGCCCCTGTGGTAAGGCCCTGATTTTATTCATCTTTCCATCTATAGTGCCTAGTCCAAATGCCTAAAACCCAGGAGGCCATCAACTCTTGAACTGAATAAATGGAATCTATGCCATATCCGCTGAGTTCATGTGCTACAATGCATTTTTAACTGTGTGCATTAGTGATCAGAATGTTTGAGTTAATCTTCTATGACTATTTTCAAAACTGTTAATTTACTACTTCCTTTGGTAATGTGTCTAAACTTACTGTAAAACTGAAATATGTTACTTGAAAAGTTCCCTAATTTTTCAGATACTACACACTCTAGAGAAGATAATGGAAAAAATTTTATGCTTTTTGGGAGATGGTTAGGTATTTTATTTTGCAGAAAACTAGAACATGACATCTTACCCCATTGTACTTGACTGACCTACTCAGGAGAATTATATATTTTTTAGTTTCCCTAAACTCTACCAAACTTAACTCAAGACCATGATCAAAGGAAAAAAAGAACAAAGATGATCAGATTTATTGCAAAAGCAAAAAAAGCAGGAATATATGCCAAATTCTAAAGCCAGAACATATATCCAGCAACGTTATGTATCATCACCAAAAATTTATGGGCTACCCACTAAGCACAAGGCACTGTGCTAGCGACAAGAGAACCCTGATTCTCTCTTTCATGACATCTCTTTTAGGAGTCATCTGCTTCAGGCTACACTATAACTATGCATCCTATTTGAGTTCTGGAGATCACCATTAATCTCTATATAAGACAGAGAGAATTATGCTTTGATTACTTCTGGCTAGGAAAAAAATGAAATAAAATTTATTATATTCCAGTAGAATACAGTTTTAGGAGGCAGGGTTCTTTCCTGCCAAATTTAATATAAAGTTGTCTGTGCAAAGCTTGCAAGCATTCTTAACGACTAGAAAAGAAGTAAAACTGTTTTTCAGATAATATAATTTTATACCTAGAAAATACAGAAGAATCACTGCTAAAAATAACACAATAACAGAACTAATACATCAGAAAGTTATCATAGTATAAGGTTTAATATACAAAAATCAATATCCTTTACATATTCAAAGAACTAGTTAGACAATATATGAAAAAGAATACCCCATTTTTAAGAGCAATATAAAAGAATACTCTTGAATAAATACAAGAATCAATATGAATGTTAAAATACTTCTGAAGGACACAGAAGACAAAAAAGACGTTTGTTCAAGACAAATAGAAACAATTTCTATTGTTTGAACAACAACAAATTGAACAAACAACAGAACAAATAGAAAGACATCCCTTATTCTGCAACAAGACAATGTAACTTACAGGCCAATTCCCTCCAAGATAATACATGAATTTGGTTTGATTCTGATAAAAAGTTTTTTCCCCAGCACAAGCTGATTCTAAAATTCATATAGAAGTATATGCAAGAATACCTAGTAAAATTCTGGGGAATAAAAAGAGCAATGATTGGAAATAAACATTACTAAATACCAACTTATATTATAAAAAGCCTCTACAATTAAAACAATGTGGTAATGACACAGGAATAGACATGTAGGCCAACAGAATACATTAAAGTGTTCAGAAAAAGATCCAGTTACATATGGAAATTACATGGGAAGAGGAAGAGATACTTTCTAATACATGGTGTTGGGAAGGAATGGCCGTTTTGAAAAACAAACTGGGTCTTGGGGCACCTGAATGGCTCCGTCAGTTAAGCATCAGGTCAGGTCACGATCTCAGGGTCCTGGAATCAAGCCCCATATTGGGCTCCCTACTCAGTGGGAAGTCTGCTTCTCCTTCTCTGCTCCCTCCACCCCGCTCATGCTCTCTCTCTCTCAAATAAATAAAATCTTAAAGAAAAAAAAAAAGAAACTGGATCCGTATCTCACACCATAAACAAGGAAAATAAATTCTTAATGGGTCAGATTTAAACGCTAAAAATGAAGCTATACCAATCTTAGAAGAAAACAAAGTAATCTGTTTACAAACCCAGGTATAACGAAAGCTTTTCTAAAAATATTGTGCTGTGAAGTCGAAAGCCAAATGTTCAACTTGGAGAAAACATCTGCAAATTATTGACAGATAAGTTTCCCTAATATATAAAGAAAAAACATACAAATATACAATAAGGGTAATTTAAAATTTAAATTGGAAATCATAGTATGAATTCACTGATTTTTTAAAACTTGATGATTTCCTAAATATGTCCAGTGATAAAGGTCTAAGATGCAATGATATCCCAATAGTAATGAGTATACTTAGCCCCCCAATTTTAGTTTCTAAATTCCACTTTCCACTAAATAGTACCAGGGCTTCTTGGAGAAATGACTGATTCCAGTGTTAGGCCAGGGAAATTACATGATGCACTGAGGATACTGCAAGCATGAAGTACTCTAAACTAAATGGTTCATATCAAAGGATACAGGAATAGACAGGAAGGGGCTCTCCTTTGCCAGATTAGTGGACAACTTCAGCAACACAAAGAAAATGACAGTAAAGAAGTATAATAAGTTAAATGAAAAAAAAATCCACAATACTCAAAGAGATAGGCAAGAAAAAAAAGAAGTTCTCTTCTTGACCAAACACCAGCCAACAGATGTAGAAGCAATGATAACGTTAGAAACCCACCATGCAGGGGCGCCTGGGTGGCTCAGATGGTTAAGCGTCTGGCTCAGGTTATAATCTCCAGGTCAGGTCATGATCTCCAGGGTCCTGGGATCAAGCCCCATGTCAGGCTCCCAGTTCAGTGGGTAGTCTGCTTCTCTCTCTGCCTCTGCCTCTCCCCCTGCTTGTGCTCTCTCTCTCCCAAATGAATAAATAAAATCTTAAAAAAAAAAACAAACAAAAAACCCACCATGTCGAATCCCCTAACCATTGTTAACAGTTCATTTAGGCAAGGATCATTAATGGCTGCTGAAACCATTAAGTAAGGTTGTTGGGGAACAGGCTATTCACATGGTCTCAAAGTAATGACCCACAGAATACCCAGCAATTACAAAGGGAAAAGTTTATCTTTACAACAGGATCTTGTGTTCACTATGTTAATCAAGGATTACATTTAGCAACATAAGTAGTGGGACAACCTGACATTACACGCCACCTGATGTGATGTAAAAAAGTACATACTACTTATAGCATTCTTGCCAAAAAAAAAAAAGTTTAACCTGAATCTAATCACAGTGAAATAGATAAAAAACACTGGATAGTCTATAGAACTGGCTCAGCCAGACTCTTTAAAAAAGTCAGTGTCATGAAAAACAACAAAGGAGTCTAGATTAGCAGAGATTAAATGAGACTAAAATGACGTAACAACCAATGTAAGTGTGAATCTGGACTGGATGCTGGACAAAATAAGCATGCAAACAAAAAACTGCTTAAGATATTTTAGACACAATTAGGAAAATCTGAATATAAACTGTTTTTTAGATATTACAGAATCATTGTTAATTTTTCTAGATGTGATAATAGTACTATGATTATAAAGAGAATATCCTTATTCTTAGCAGATATATGAATGAAGTTTTTGAGGGGAAGAAGCAAATGGTACAAATTTAGGAGTTTTATCTTTTTTTTTCAACTTTGTGGTTTTAAAAATTTCAAAATACACTTGGGGGAAAGGACTATAGATCCTTATTAAGACATTTAATGATTGTGTAGCAGGCAAGCAAATATTCAATGGTTTTGAATATTTGAATCCATGTAAGCAGAATAAACAGGGTTTAGGTTTTCACTGAAAAAAGTTTCTCAGCATTATTTAAAAACAGTCAGTGAAAACCAAACACTTCTCCCAACTCTGGATTTATTGGAGTATCTTCCTAAAAATAAGAGAAGGCTCCAAAATTAATGCACAAATGAATAAATAGCTACTCTAACATATATCTATATTTTACATATTGATAGCTTCACTCAAAAAAATCTCTGTTTATTGAGAAATCATAATTTTCAGGGCAGGGGTGCCTGGGTTGCTCAGTCGGTTGATTATCTGCCTTAGGCTCAGGTCATGATCCTGGAGTTCTGTTCCGGGATCAAGCCCTGAGTCGGGCTCCCTGTTTAGTGGGGAGTCTGCTTCTCCCTCTGCCCCTCACCCTGCTTGTGCTCTCTCTTGCTCTCAAATAAATACAATCTTTAAAAAAAAAATTTTCAGGGAAAATTCCTGTCCCAAATCAGAAGTGTGAGTTATTTTAATTCTCTATTATTAGTTTTTGTCTCTTTACCATGAAAAAAATGCATTTCAAAGGACAATTTAACTAGTATAATATATCCTGACTCCGGAGCCATTCTGTATATTTTGGAAGACTGGCTCTGGTAATTGTTAGCTATGTGACCTTGGGCAAGTTATTTATCCATTCTGTGCCTCCATTTCCTCATTCCAGCACAGGGGAAACAATACATATTTCATAGGTTGATGGGAGAATTAATTAGTTTACTAATATAAGAAAAAACACTTTAAGTCACACCTGGCATACTATGTATGTTTGAGATATATATATATTAGTTTATTTTGACTTTGATGTTTAAAATATCCTATATTTGTGTATTTTTTCAACAGCCTTTAAATACATGTAGAACTGAAGTTTTAAAGGAATAAAATACAGTAAGCATTATGATTAAATACTTATATGACAAAGGTTAGACATTCTAACAGTGAGATCTGCTTAAGAAAACTTAATGGCTTGTTTCATACAACCTGAGGTGAAAATAATCATACCTTAAAAAGATTTTTATTAAAAACTGGGGCACCTGGGTGGCTCAGTCATTGAGTGTCTGCCTTCGGCTCAGGTCATGATCCCAGGACTCTGGGATCGAGCCCTGCATCGGGCTCCCTGCTCAGCGGGGAGCCTGCTTCTCCCTCTGCTCCTCACCTCGCTCACTCTCTCTCATGCACTCTCTCAAATAAATAAAAAATTTAAAAAATTTATTAAAAACTATATACAGACATATATGTGTGTTATGTGTATACATACATACCTATATATACATATATGTGTATATATATGTATAAAAAAACCCTGCCCCTCCTCTCTATCCCACTCCTTAGCTCGGACCCTTTCTCCTCATTTGGATTATTGGAATAGCTTCCTAACCAAACCTGCTGACTTGCTCCATGGGCTTTCCAATGATATCCCACACTGCCAGACAGAATAGCTCTTCTAAGGAAAAATTGTTATCCTGTCATTCTACAGCATAATCTTCAGGATAAAAATCACCCTCCTTGAGTGTTTAACTCAAACTGCTTAACTAAAAATGGCACACAAAGCCCTTCAGGGCGTAGCTACTACCCAGTTCACTAATAACCATCCCTTGTCATTCACCCTAGCCATTCCTCCAGCTGTTCTTTCCTCTAATCAGAGTGCACCTAAGCCCTCTCCCTCTCTGACACCTCCTTCCAAGCTTAATTATTTCCTAGACATCCTTTAAAGCTCAGGTCAAACACTGTGTCCTCTAGGAAAGCATTTATGATATTCTTCTCTTGACCCCACTGTGATTCATCAGCATTCCTGTGCAATCCTCTATCAAGCATTTTAGTTGCATGTGTCATACAGTTCACATTCAATAAAGGCCTGTTGAATGCCGGAATACACAAATACAGAAAACGAGAGTTAAAAACATCTTGTGGCAAAAAAGATTCTCCAGTGGTACAGTCATTCCACATTCTAAATATTTTTTTAAATATTCATCTAAAAATAAATTTTTAGTAAATGTGAATCTTAAAGGGACTTTTCCTCATCTAGCCCAGTAAAATGTTAATATTTATTTTACAGTGGACTTGTTCAGGATGCTATGGGAAGCCCTCTATTTACTGGGTACATATTTCAGACTGTGGAAAGAGAACATTCTTTGAACAATATGTTTCCAATATTATATGAAAAAATTCTCCCAAGCTCATAAACATCAAAGGCTGAGGGCCCTGAGTCTACAAAGTTTGGATGTCTATACAGACCACAGAGGTAAAGCACAGTGAATATACAAAACCACAAATCAGTAGGCTTTCCTGTGTTAGTTATGGAAATAGGTGGTGACCCACTCATCAAGGGTATGTAAACATGAATGAGTAGGTAGAACACTGAGAAGGAGGGAAAGGGGTCCCTAACATTTGAGATTGGTAAATTAATGCTTCTGAAAAAGTACAAAGCAAGCAGGGAAAAGTGAATAACTCTATGGTGTGGATTGCATCAATCAGGCAACATGGCTCCTGATTTTAGCCCCGCTACCAAAAGTGAGGATAATTTAGTCTTTCTGTGCTTCAGTTTAAGCCTCACACATTTTGGGAAGGTCTCTTCAGTCTCCATTGATCTGTGCTATTACTCCCAAATATTAATCAAAATGAAATTCACTGATCCAATGAACATATAATGTTAGTATGTCTTTAACTTTTAAATAATTTAATTGTGCTAACCAATAATTACTCAAAATCCTATAGTAGTTATTTACTACCAAAAACTGCACACAATTTTTAGTTTTTGACAAATATCTTCAGTAAACTCTAACAGGAAACTGAAGTCTGTCCAAATCATATCCTTTGTGACATGCTCTAGATATTCAATCTGAGAATAGCTATGTTTCTAATATAATTATGTTACATATTTATTATATACACAAAGCCAAAATATTCAATTCTGTGTGTTCAATCCTTAAAATATAATTTAATATCTGTAAGTCTTTAACACTAATATTATTTTAGCAATAATGTTATAGAATCTTGAAAATCACAAGTATAAGCTACAAAAAAGATAAAATGTATACTATCATAATTCAATTTTTTTAAAATTCAAATTTATTACTGCAGTGAAGAATTAAAAAAAAAAGAAATACAGCACCAAGAGAAACTTCTTGTAATTGCCTGTGTCCTCAATTTTTCCTTGACTGTCTTTTGGGTAGTGAGCATCCAAGCCATCAATCTCATGGTCATCCTAATGGTTCTTAGTCTCTTGGCCTCTTTTCATTTAATAGCCTCTTCCAGTTTATCTCGTTAATTCCAGTGGATTCAAGGACTACACATATACCATTGACTCCTTAATCTCTACTTATGCTCCAACCCCATATTTCAAAGCACACAGTCTAGTTCCTAGCACAGGGCCTGACTCATAGCAGGACAGTTAATAAATGAGGTCCAAATGAATGAGCAAGCTACTAGATATCTCGCTCTGGATGTCTTTCAGGCATCTCAAACTCAATATATCCAAAATATAATTATCTTTTCCCAATATTTCTAGATTTCCCTATTTTTGTCAATGGATTGCTATCCACTTATTCACCAAAATTAGAAGGCTTAGTTATGCTTAAATTCTACTTCTCTATCCCTTACCACTCTCACTCCAAATCTCTAATACTTAATAACCTAATATCTCTATTTTCTTACTGCAGTCTCATTCTCCCACCTCAATTGTAAAATCACCTTTTAACTGACCTTCCTAGCTGGAATGCCCTAACACCTTTTACTTATTTATTTTTTTAAAGATTTATTTATTTGAGAGACAGAGAAAGAGAGAGAACAAGAGCAGAGGGAGAAGCAGAATCCCCACTGAGCAGGGATTCCCAACGCGGGGCTGGATCCCAGGACCCCAGAATCACGACCTGAGCCAAAGGCAGATGCTTAACCGACTGAGCCACCTAGGTGCCCCCCCAACACCTTTTATGATTATTAGTCTTCTCATCTGGTAACAGTTTAAATAATGCCTTCTCTGAGGATTTGTCACTACATCATATATACGCTCCAGTTCACTTTATTCATTTTTCTTATTTAGAAAGGATCAAACTGTAAGATTCCATACCCCACCCCCCCTTTAAAAAATATGTCTCTTGTGAATTCTGCCAGTGCTAGGGAATGGGTAGTGTTCTGCACTTCATTTAGACGGGATTCTGTGCAATCTGGCCCCCTGATACTTCTCTGGCCTCACTGTCTTCTACTTCCCCTTCATTTCCTTTACTTTAGCCATACTGGCCTCTTTGCTCTTCAAAATGCACACCAAGCATATTTCTGACTTGAGATCTTGGCTGGGGATGATATTCTCTCAGATGACATGGCTTTCTTTTATCTTCAAACTTCTGCTCAAGTGTCAGCTTCTGTGTGACATTTTCCTTGACCACCCTATTTAAAACATCAACATAACCTCACTCCCGAGTTCACTTTGTCCCCCTTCCCTCTTTTGCTTGTTATTTATTCTATACTTATTTGCTTATTGTCTGCCTCTCTCTCTAGAAGGTAAGCTGAACAAGGGTATGGATTTTTACCTGTTTTGTTCATTGATACATTTACATAACACCTATAACAGTGCCTGAGACAAAGTAAGTACTCACCGGGTACTTATTAAATGTATGAATGAACCTTGCATTCCCAGTATCTGCATATCTAAGAATTAGACCCATCCTTTAGAATTAAAAACAAAACAAAAAACCCCAAAAGAACGAAGTTAAAACAAGAAAAGATTTAATAAGGGAAAAAGTATTTTCATCTATTACACTGTTACAGTATTGAGAGTGTAGGAAGGGGAGAACTCATTTTCTCTGGTCTATCCATAAAATATATAATTTAAATTCTAGAGAGAGGTACTAAATTTAGATTTTGAACATAAGCATGATAATTTATTTTTTTTTTATTTTTTAAAGATTTTTAAAATTTATTTATTCATGACAGAGAGAGAGAGAGGCAGAGGGAGAAGCAGGCTCCCAAGGAGCAGGGAGCCCGATGCGGGACTTGATCCCAGGACCCTGAGATCATGACCTGAGCCGAAGGCAGACGCTTAACCATCTGAGCCACCCAGGCGCCCAAGCATGATGATTTAGAAGACATTTTCCATAACTCAAAGCAAAGAGAAGTCATTTTTAAAAAATATGCTTATTATGCTGTATCAACTTTTTCCTTATAAAAGCTTCATGAATATTAAGATTACTTTGCCTGTTATATTGTTCATTTATAACTGCCTTTAACATTAGCTGCTAATTTGTTTTACTTTCAATTCTGTTAAATCTTCACTTGAAAAAACACAGATTAAAAAGATTGAGATGACATTTTCAAGCCCTCATAATGTTACTACAAAAATAGAAATAAAGAAGAAAAACAAGAGACCCCTACCTCTGCACCAAATAAAAACACCCCAAACTTTATTGACTCTGAATTGGCCAAAATGCAACAGCTGCTCACTACCTACTTTGCTTTGACAAAACTTAATAGCTGTGAGATGTAATCTGATTCCTTTCAAAAGAAGGGCGAGTATACACAACACACACAAAACACACAACACACACACACACACACACACACACAGAGTCACACATATTAATAGGAAAGAAACTAGAGTGCTTTATAAATATTCACTCACTTATTCCCAGAACACCCTTGGGAAGCAGAGTTGAACGATACAGTACAGTAATGCAGGTTATTACGTGACTTGTGACACACTGGCTTTGTAAAAGGTCAGCATCAAAATTCAGACTCCCAGTTCTAAACTATTGTTTGGAGGAGTCTTAAATAGACAATATAGTTCCATATTGAGTAGGCAACATGGAATGCTAAGCAAGGCCATGAAACTAAGTGCATTTCATAGGGATAATAAATTTAAGCAGACTGATTTCCTGTCTGTGCTCCCTTAGCGTTTTACGCTTATCTCCTGTTAACTCAACCCCATTATAGTATAACTATTTCTCTGCCCGCTGGATTCTTCAACTGGACTGGGAGGACTCTGAGGGCAGTCTTTCATCTCCATTTCTCCCAGAGTCTGGCACAGTCCCTGTCACACAGTAGGCTCTCCACAAACACTGGTTGATGAACTGCATGAATTAGTTTTTGATAAAGTATACAAAGGTTTTTAATTTTTTAAACTAACAGATTTTGTTAGGATACTTCTGCTAAAATACAGTTTTTCTGGTTCTGCTCAAAAAGATGGACACTGGTCAAAAAACCATTCTCAATTTTTACTCTTTATAAAATTATAGTTGAATATTTTTCAGGGGAGAAAGTTGAGAAAAAAAGTAAATTGCCTGAAATTAGAACATTAGAACAATGCTCTACTTTTTACTTATTGGACATTTACAATGTAAAAACTTCTTAAATTATTTTTAAAATATGACCAGTCACTCCATTTAGTCATTTCTTAGTTGTCATATTTGTCATCAACTTTGCTCTCAGACTTGTAGGCAAGTTGCTGACTAAGAACAACACAGAGAGTGATTCTTCACATTTTCATTCACTTTTCATTCAAGGAAAAAGCTTCCTGAAAACACACATTTAAAATTCTGGAAAATACAAATCAACATTATCTAGACATTTCTATCATTACCGGAAGGACTGGTTCCTAAACCTAATTTCCATTGTTAGGTGACATTTTCAATAAGTGATGGATATTCATTTCCAGAAAACATTACCAGTAAATTCTATGATATCATAGACTGTTCGCTATCCAGACCAAACTGACTAAACCACAAAATGCAAAAGTATGCACTTAGCTAGTCTAAGGGAAACCTGAAGGCTATTCTGAATATAGTCTTATAAAGCATAACCTAAGAGTGAATGAGAACTTAATTCAGATAGCCCTCTTCCTCCAAATTTCCAGTCTTCCTCTAAATTTCTAGAGCCTTTAGTAGACACAAACTAAAATGTTTAAAAACTGAAGTATGTCTTGTCACAGACTTAATTTTTTTAAAAGTTACTTAGGGACACTGGAATTTACAAAGGAAACAAAAATTATTACTGTTATGCTATAAATGATATTTCATTTCCCCCAACCAAGGGAGTACACATGGGGAACTGCTTCCTTGGTTCTAAGCAGTGCCCACCCTAAGCAAAATTAATAAATAAAAGAATGATTACTAGTTGTTAAAATTCATCACTCTTCCCAGAATCATAGAACATGGAGGCTGAAATGAAAGTGATGTGGAACATATGCGGGTACAGCAAGGGCAGGAATGAGCAAACATGATTAACGAGGAGTCAAATTTGACCTTTTATTTTAAACATGAATTAAAAATATTTTTTATCGGGGCGCCTGGGTGGCTCAGTCGTTAAGCGTCTGCCTTCGGCTCAGGTCATGATCCCAGGGTCCTGGAATCGAGCCCCGCATCGGGCTCCCCGCTCAGCAGAGAGCCTGCTTCTCCCTCTCCCACTCCCCCTGCTTGTGTTCCCTCTCTCTCTGTGTCTCTGTCAAAAAAATAAAAAATAAAATCTTAAAAAAAATAAATAAATAAAAATAAAAATATTTTTTATCATCAGAGGTATGCACAACATTTTGATATGCAGATATATTTACTATAACACTGAAAAACTAAAAATAACATCTACATTTAGAGAAAGATGTCAAAATTATGGAATACTTATTTCCTTCAAAACCATGCGTTAAGTTTATTATCAGAAAAGTTATGAAAAAATCTACTTTAAAAACTACATATATATAGAAATATACCCAACAATAACTTCATTTTGTATGTTTCACTGCCTTAAAAATGGAAAAACTGTCAATTTCGGTTTGTGATTATAAAAATAGTAAAATGCATCTTATGGTTGGTATTAAATAACATTAAATGCAGTCTTATTCTCAAACTATGTAAGAATAAAGCTATCCCTGGTCAAAGTAATTTATCCATTTTATAACCTGCCCTTCTCCCCTTGCGGGATACAGCCATATAAAGCTGTAATTCTTCCTTTAATCCTCACCTTTGAGTGAATTGATTACTGACAGTTTGATTTTACCCTGGAGGCACAGCAGTAAATCACAAACATTGACTACTTTCATCATGATGTAAATTATGTTCTGATAAAGAAGGTGAAATTTTCCACCTCTCCTACTTTAGAATTATATAATAAAAATCACTTTTGTTATGGAAATGCTTTAATCAGCATGCCTAGAAATTGTATTTTGAAAAAATATATATGTACTGGAGGAATTCGGATTTTAACATAAGACATTTACTAAGTCTAATTCTAAGAACATAGTGATTTCTCCTTTCTAAAATTTAGTGGGAAGTAAGGTAAATTAAAAATAAAAAGCTCAATGATTAAAATAGCTCGGAATATAGTCATAAAGATACTATCTATAACTCCTAGTGCATTTTAAGTCAAGCATAGGTTGGTATTTAAAAACTTTCACTTGCAGTGCACACTTTCCCATCTTCTATTTTCAAATGACAAGTCACTAAGATGAAATAACTTGCTCCAGGTCATAGCATAACTAACAGAATCTGGATCTAAATTCAGGTGTATATGACTTCTCAACTAAGTGCAAGCAGAATGTCATGTATTGATTTAAATATGAAGAATAAGAAACTTGTAGACCTCTTATTCAAATTAATATCAATACTGATTTTTTTTTAAAGATTATTTATTTTCGGGGGGAGAATGTGCGTGTTCTAGGGTACGGGAGGCAGGGCAGAGGAAGATGGAGAGAATCTCAAGCAGACTCTTTGCTGAGTGGGGAGTCTGACACAGGGTTTGATCTCATGACCCTAAGATCATGACCTGAACCAAAATTAGGAGTTGGACACTTAAAAGACTGAGCTACCCAGCTGCTCTGCCCCTCAATATTGCTTATTAATAACATTTCTATAGTTACAATGATGAAAAACTATGAAATTTTCAATATTATATTTAAGGAAGTTTTAATATTAAAAGCATTACGTGTATTAAAAAAAGAGATAATCTATTTTTTATATTGTAACATGTGATCAGTCTGGTGTCAAATAATGAAGATTCATATAGAAGTAGATTCTGTAAGTCTGAACTGTCCAACAGGATAACCACTGGCAACACACGTGGCTATTTATATTTAAAAACTGAAATGAAATATAATTAAAAACTTAGTTCCCAAGTCACCCTAGCTACATTTTAAGTATTCAATGGCTACCTGAGGCTAGAGAATACTGTACTGGACTCTGCAGGTCTAGAGTTCAGAAAAGAGGTCTGGGCTGAAGATACAACACTGGCATATAGGTTTTATTTAAAGTCAAGAGATCACCAAGGAAATGGATATATATGTGTATATACGCATTCCATATGAATATATATATACATACTCATATATATATATACACACATATATATGAAATAAAAGGGGATCAGATTGCAGTGGAGCAATCTAATAAGACACAGAAGAAAAGAGGAAGAATCAGCAAAAGAAAATGCAGAGTGGTGGCTAATGAGATAAAAGGAAAACCAAGAATGTGGTGTCCCAGAAACCAGTGTATTAAGAAGCCATCAAATGTGTCAAGGGCTGCTGATAAGGAAGATAAACACAAAGAGTTGACCATGGGAATGAGCAATGTGAAAGTCACTGGTGAGCTTGAAAAAAACAGGTTAGAGATTTCAACAAATTTATAGAAGATGAAAAGTGATTAGAAACATCTGCCTGAAAACATTATGATGGGCTGCAGTAGATACCAGAATCTATCTGGACAATGAAAGTCAAGACCTGTGAACACAGAAATAGCATCTTTGGTAGGGGGCAAAACAAAACAAAACCCAGGAGAAATAACTGAACGTTAGTATGTAAAACACTTAGGCCAAACAGGCAAAAAAAGATTAAAAATTAAAAAATAAATCAGTGGAATTGTCCTTAAAAATATTATTGACACACCACTTGGGAAGAGTGAAGACTTCTACAGTGAATACTACTGTCCCCTTATTCTCATTCTGGCAATAAGTCTGATAGCCTGACAGGTGGATTCATTTATCTTGCTCGCTTACCCTAAATATAAGCTGCCAGTTAATATGTCTTAGCCATAAATACAAAGTTCTCAAGAGATTTCTGCTAAAGTAAACAAAATAGTGAGATAATAGAGCTATTTACACAACAGAAGAGGGACACTATATTTGTACCCAGTCCTTCATTTTTAAAAAGAGATAGACACCAAGGATCATCAGATACAGAGGAAAAACCATTGGCATGAAAGAAAAAGATAGGATACATAAATAGATGAAAAAACTGAGCACAAAGGAAAATATCAATTCAGAGAAAAGAACTTAGAGAGATTTAGGAAGATGTAATGACACCCACAAAACTCTGACACTAGAAAAAAGGAACAAACAAGATAAGAAAGAGATCATAAAGATCAAAAGGACTCTTGGTGAATTAAGATTTAGAATAAAGAAATGAGAAGGCTCTGAGACTAACTAGTTAGAGGAAAGGATAAGGAGTCAAAGATGGGTCCACAGTTTCTACCTGAAAAATGGTAATGCTGTCATCGGAAATGAGACAGGAGAGTAAAATACAGAAGCTTCTTTCAGGAAATTAAAGCTCATGCATGACGATGATTACGTTTCTGTCACATATATGACAAAAGTGGTTAGTTTACATACATCTTGCTATACAAGCTTGCGGCTGAATATCTTTTTCTGAAATTAGTTTTCATATTTCAGAACCATCTGTGCTACAGCAGCTCTGTTTAACTTTGCCTATGCTCTCAAAAGATTTACTCATGATCTTTTAAAAAAGGATGCTATATGCAAATATCGTCTGTAAATCTTCAAAATATAAAAAAAGACAAATTAAGAAGTTGTCAACTGGAAAGTTTTAGAAAAGGTAACCATCAGAATATCTATAAAATGCAAATTCAGTGGTCTGGCAGGTAATCTGGCTGCATTAGGATAAAATTATATAGTTTTCATTTTTAATAAATCAATAGGACCTCATTTTAATTTCTTGTAGTTAATGGCTTTCCGTTGCCTTCTTTTTACTATTCAGTGAATATTAATATAATTATTTCACCTTTAAAATTAACCTACTGGGCAAATGCTACAATATATGTCAACGACTAAATTTAATAGGTTCTTAAACAAAACACACACCCACACACAGAGAAATGTGGCTATTTTTAACAGATGGGGAAAAGGTTGAAAATTGTAAGGTTGGAACCTATACACCATGTAAATATCATGTAAAATAGCTTCTTAGAAAATAATTGGGTAGGAAATAGTGGACAAATTTAAGCTCATTCAAATCAAGAGATTTAAATGAGGAGAAAAGTTTGTATTCATATTCTCTCTTCAGAGGGTAATAGGAGAAATGTAGTAACTAGACGGGGACCTTAATACTAAGTGTATATCCATGTGAATGATGAACCACTAAGTACACTAATATTTACTAGAGTTGATAGAATAATTTTTATTTTTTATTTTTTTTATTTTTTTTTTTAAAGATTTTATTTATTTATTTGAGAGAGAGAGGATGAGAGAGAGGAGAGCACATGAGAAGGGGGAGGGTCAGAGGGAGAAGCAGACTCCCTGCCGAGCAGGGAGCCCGATGCGGGACTCGATCCAGGGACTCCAGGATCATGACCTGAGCCGAAGGCAGTCGCTTAACCAACTGAGCCACCCAGGCGCCTGATAGAATAATTTTTAAATTAGTAAATGATAAATATATAGGATATACTTTATCAACACAAACACTTTAATAATTCAAGTAATATTTATTATTCAGGAAATATAGGAGCTTCTATTACAAGTGAGGATAAGTTTTAGTTTTAAGTTGGATCACTGGAGAATCACTTAGTAAAATACTGATATTGGTGGCTAAAATGGCACCTTATATCTTTAATGTACCAAACATCAATTTTAGAGAACGCAATTACAAGCGACAACAACCAAAAAAATCTAACAAATGAAATCTCAGTCTTTGTGGAAGGGGAATATAAAATAGTGATGTGTTAAAGAAAAAAAATCCATGAAATCAAGGTCATTTGCTCAGTGTCCAGAAAAATCCAAATATGAAAATAGTCCCACACCTCCAGGGCTTTTGTGTTGACTGGTACTTATGGGGAAAGCCAAAGTTTCAAAAGCTAAGTGGGTTCCAGTGGATTAAGTCTGAGATGCTTGTTTGGAAACTTTCGTCTTAAAATTACTTTATTTTAATATCTTTTTTGGCATGCTTCTGAAAATTCCAGATCCATTATTTGCCTCTGTGACATGTTCTTTTTTCTATACTATCACTTAACACATTTTATTAATTCATGTCTTAAAATAAGACTTCCTCCATTCCTTTGACCACAATACAAATTGCACGATTTCAAACTTAAAAAAAAAAAATCAAAAGAATTTCCTAGGAAAGCTCACGTTGTTTATGCCTACAGTTTCTTATGGATTTCAAAGTATTAAAATATTTTTTCTGATCCTCATAATTCTATGAAGTAGAAAATTCATATGAAGTAGAATATAGAGCTAATACACCTGGAGAGATAAAGGCAGTCAGCCGAGGTAACAGCTGGCAAGTGGCACAATTAGGGCTCAGGTCCAGCTCCCCTGTCTCTCTGGACCCCAGGTCCAGTACTTTCTGCACCATAAAGCACACATGCTGAATTCAGAAAAGTGGTTGTTCTGGAAAACAAATTCTTGCTTTTAGGAATTGTATAATAAAAACATTTTTGATTCTTTTTAGTACCATAAAGCACATTTAAGGACAATCTGTCTACAGAAAATCAATTCTGTAGACATCTTTATCTGTGACAATGAATTGATTCCTTTCACTCATCCCACCACCTGAACTGAAATCTTGGAATTCTGGAAGTTTGAAATCAGAATAAAATGTGCTTTTCAACTAACAGTTTAAATTTCATTAAGTAATATTATCAGAAAACTGCCAATTTTGAAAATATGAGAAAGTTCTTTGAAGCTCATTTTACCTTCCTTAAAATGGAAACCCCCTTTTGCCATCAGCTGTGTTTATTCAGGGTCATTCGAACTCCTAATTTTTGCCAAAATGTTTTCCTTCCCTTCCTTTGAAATACAAGAAGCATCATGTTTCCAACTTTGATGTAATCTACCTCCTACAATGGGTTATATAAGGATATCACAAAATCTCTGGTGAAACTATGACCCAGGATTCATTTTAGATTTCAGTGATATTATTTTCAAAGTTTTACATTTTTCTTTTTCTTTTTTTAAAAGATTTTACTTGCTTATTTGAGAGAGAGAGAGGGTACAAGCAGCGGGGAGGAGCAGAGGGAGAGGGAGAAGCAGACTCCCTGCTGAGCAGGGAGCCCAATGTGGGACTTGATCCCAGGACTCTGGGATCATGACCTGAGCTGAAGGCAGATGTTGAACCGAATGAGCCACCCAGGCACTCCAAAAATGTTGTATTTTTCTATAAAAAATTAAAACCTTAAGAGATACTGAAACCTTGAAAACAATAAAAATAAACTTTAACTGGAAATTGGCTCCTAATTTTAAGAGCTGGTCAAAGGAATAAGTGTGTAATTGTCAAAGACATGCAAAACTCAATGGAAAAACAGAGTTCTTCAAATATTAAACATGTAGATGCACAGAAGTTAATTTGACATCTCTTAACCAATACTGAAGTCATCTGAATCATTTTATGATTATGTTTAAATCAAATACTTGGACTATTTAGGATGAGATAAAAAGTTAGATTAAACGGTTGGCTATAAAGTTTAATATATGTTTATACAGGCTAATAGAAAGTACAAACAAAATATGGAGAAGACAGAAGCTATTGATTATTTTTAAAAACCATGTCACACTCTGTTTTTCCCATCAAACTCCAAGTCCACAATTAAAAAAGATGCTATAAAAATTACATTAATAAAGACATATTAATAAAATGATTCATGTTTTGTATGGCAAGTTATCTACTGAATATGAAGTAAATTTAATTTCGAACCATGCTGTGAAAAGACCTACTAAGTACATAAAAATGAAACATGCTGTCCTTCAAATAGAAACATGAAAAGATGATACAACTACCCCCCGCCAACAAATATGCACTTCCCGCTAATTTCTGCTCCCTCCATAACAGTAACTAATTCTAATTTTTACTGAATAATCCACATCTTAAAATTTACTTCCATAAAAACTCTTGAGATGTTTCAGTGGGATCTGAGATTCAGACAAATGATCACAGAACAAAATTTCCCTGCAGAGAAACTCTTGATTTGACTGTGGCCTTAAATACCACAGTCTCACTGGAACCAAACCTTAAAAAAAAAAAAAATCTAATAACTAGCAAGCACAGAATTATATTTAAAGGTCAAAGAAAAATATAAATTCATTAATCCTCAGGAAATACCTTCTTGACACCTCAATTTTAACACCTGCACCTGTTCCACAGACGCGGTACTGTTCAGGTTATTACTCTACAGTAGATCATAGACCTTCAAAGCTGGTAACAAAAGATAACACCCCAGCCAAAGGGACCAGGGGGCAGAGTGGGAGGTCACTGGGCCAGGAATGAAGGAGTGGCTCCAGGCACAGCCTCACGGAGGGTCAGTCCACTCCACCTCGTGCACCTGTGCCCTCCTCTAGAAGTAGGCAGTTTGGTTCTGTAGGATGAGAAGGACTGAGTGAGGAGATCTTGCTTTATACACCACCAGCTATATGGACTCTGACAAGCCAGCCTCTCTGCCTCTCAGCCTCTCACTTTCACTCTAACGCAGCTGTGTAGCAAGTTCTAAGGTCCTAGAAGCTCTAGAAAGATTCCACTCCATGTGATTTTAATGTTTACCCTACTCCTTAGAAAGTTTTATTGAGGATCAAATGAGAATGTACATGAAAGCACTTTATCATTTTTTTTTACAAACACAAATTGCTGTTATTATTTTAGAGATCTTCATTATACTAAGGAAGTATGGACACAGTTTTGAAATGCAGTATTAGATGTTCTCTACATGGTAAGGCATTATGAGCTACACCCTACAATTTAACCTAAAATGTTAAAATTATAATTTTCTTTTATTCTGCACAGCTTTATTAAAGTATAATTGACAAAACTAAAATTTTCTTTCTCATAAAAGTTACCTGGGGAGAGATTTATAGTTTTAACTTTAATAGGATTAATAGGATTAGTGGACTGATTCCTTTGTAATTAAGAACCCAGAGTAATAGCCTAAAGAAGAGTTCTGGAAGTAAGTATCTCGTAAGAGTTGTATCCAGCTTTTTTCCTCTCTAACCCATTCCTTAGTTACCAGATGTGTTTTTTTAAAACACTTTTATCATATGTCTTTCATACTCATACCTTTAGACAGCTTTAGTTTATCTAAAAAATAAAATATGAATTCCTCAGTAGGACACAATTTGGCCTCAATCTACCTTTACAGACTCAGTTCTTCCTAAACACATCCACCTCAGCATTTCTTCCAGCTAACTAAGAGTCAACCTGACCCCTAGCCAAGTCAAGCTGTCGTCAAAGTGTATGCCTGGTTACCTACTTCTTGGCTCACTTGGCATGGCCTCCTGAACAAACCCCACCCCCACCAACCTACTGATGAGGCCAACATGAAAACAGAGACACAATCATGGAAGGTTTTATAAGACAGGGTAAGGACTCTGAGAATCATTTTAATTGTGATAGGAAGACAGTTTTTAGCACGGATGTAACATGATCTAATTCATTTTTTAAAGAATCATTTTGGCTGCTATGGGGAGAATAAGCTAAGAGACAAGAGTAGAAGTAGGGAAGTGGTGGGGAAAAACATGACTAAAAAATGGCTGCAACCTGAACAACTGGGTAAATGTGGTTAGAGTGCTGGGATTAGGAAGCCTTGGCGTGTAGGAGGAAAGTAGAGGTTGAAGAAGGGGTTTGGGGCATGAGTTTTGTTTGGACATATAAAATCTGAGAAACCTCAGGGTGCCTGGGTAGCTCAGGTGGTTGAGCATCCGCCTCTGTTTCAGCTCAGGTCATGATCTCATGGGTCGTGAAGCAGAGCCCTGCAGGGGGTTCTGCGCTCAGTGGGGGAGGGGGGATCTGCTTGAGATTCTCTCCCTCTGCCCCTTCCCCAGTGTGTGCGCACATGTACATACTCTCTCAAATAAATATATAAATCTTTTAAAAAAAATCTGAGACAGCTCTTGGTTGCTCTATCCCTCTTTATTCCAGTGACACTCTGTTTATACTGTGATTTTATAATCTATCACATGCTGACAGAATTTGTTCCATACTTATCACTCTCTCTAGTCAGACTGGCTGCTTGAGGGCGGAGACTGTAATATTTAGTCCATATCCTTAAGAGAGGACCTTCAACAAAGCAGCCACTTAAAGTGACTGTAGAATGAAAAAAGGTACTGTTCTAGAAACTCTGAGGAATGCAAACCTAGGAAGAAAGTTACTTTTCTAGCAGTCTCCATCATCTAGAACTTACCCCAAATCAGGGTTAACAGAAGTTACTGCAGACCATAAACCTGCCTCGGAGTCTAGCCTTCCAGCATGGAAACTCATATATAACATATATCAAATCAACCTGTGCTCTTCAGCCTCCTAACATGAGGGCTAGGGGGCCCATACTGATTAACTCTATGTCAAATAGCTTTTCTTTTTCTTTTTTTTTTAAGATTTTACTTATTTATTTGAGAGAGAGAATGCACGAGCGAGAGAGCACAAGCAGGGGGAGGGGCAGAGAGAGAGGGAGAAGCAGGCTGCCCACTGAGCAGGGATCCTGATGCAGGGCTCGATCCCAGGACCCTGGGATCATGACTTGAGCCGAAGGCAGACACTTAACTGACTGAGCCACCCAGGGACCCCTAAATAGCTTTTCTTTTCTTTTTTAAAGATTTTATTTATTTATTTGACAGAGAGAGACACAGCAAGAGAGGGAACACAAGCAGGGGGAATGGGAGAGGGAGAAGCAGGCTTCCCGCGGAGCAGAGAGCCCAATGCGGGGCTCGATCCCAAGACCCCGGGATCATGACTTGAGCCGAAGGCAGACACTTAACAACTGAGCCACCCAGGTGCCCCTAAATAGCTTTTCTTTATACTGTAAAAAGCCAAACATTTACAGATATGACTTAAATATTTACATAGGTTTTGAAGTAAGATTTTTATTTTTAAACATCCTATCTACATTAGTTTTTGTAGTCTTTTTTTTAAAGATTTTATTTATTTTAGAGAGCGAGCAAGCACGACTGCATGCACATGTTGGGGCAGAAAGGGAGAGGGACAAGCAGACTCAGAGTTGAGCGTGAAGCCCCACACGGGGCTCCACAGGATGTGGGGGAGGCTCGATGCCATGACCCTGAGATCACAACCTGACCAGAAATCAAGAGTTGATGCTTAACCGGCTTAGCCAACCAGGCACCCCAGTTTTTAGTCTTATTTTTCAGATTCTAATATATATAGATTCTTGTATTTCAGATTCTAATAGATTTCTTGTACAGTCAGGAACACTTAACTGTTTATCCCTTTTTAAAGCTCATTTGAATACCAAATAGAATCACAGAGTTTTTTTTTGAAGATTTTGTTTATTTGACAGAGAGAGAGAGAGAGGGACACGGAGAGAGAGAGAGAGGGGGACACGGAGAGAGAGAGCACACACGCAGGGGGAGCGGCAGGCAGAGGAAAAGGGAGAAGCAGAGCCCGATATGGAGCTCTATCCCAGGACCCTGGGATCATGACCTGAGCTGAAGGCAAACGCTTACCTGACTGAGCCACCCAGGTGCCCCTAGAATCACAGAATTTTTAAGACAGAAACTCACTAAATCCAGAGCCCTTGTTTATCTGTAGGGATAAGAAAACTGAGGCCTGAAAAAATTTCTCAAGATTCTACAGTCATTTAGAAATGGAACCAGGTGTAGAAACTACCTCACCTGTTTCCTACTGCATAATTCTTTTCCACAAAGATAAACTTCTTAATGAATAAAATGGATTAATTTGGCCATTTTGCAATGAACTACATATTCTGCTTTTATAATTTTTCTATACAGTGATATCTCAACAACTTTTATAGGAAGGCTATGCCTTAAAATGAGGTCAAGCATATTAATAACTAAAATAGTCAAGTGAGGGCTTAATGGTAGTGCTTCCGAGATAGTGTACACACATAGACATGCATGATAGAAATGCTACACTCAAGAGCTATATGGCCATGGAAAGCTGAAGGTGAGATGGACCAAAGCCTATGCATAATGGTGAAGTTTGTAAGACTTGCCATTATCATATCTGGCTTTCCCTTTATTCTTTATCTGTCTCAGTGGTAACCCCTCTTCCCATTTCAAAAGGCTTCCTATATATCCTTATTTTTCCCTTTATGGAATAGGAAAGAATTTTGTATCTATTATCTTCACCTTGTTTTCTGACAAACTTAAGACACTACTCGAATGAATTTTAATCAATATATTAACTCAACCAGACATTTACATTCTATGCTTTTGATCCTGAAGTGTGGAATCACGGATTTGTTCCCAGAAGAATTTTAGACCTCAACAGGGAGATGACAGGAATCAGGTGGTGGAGACTGGTTCTCTCCCTCCTAGTCATTAAAATGACATGATCTGAAGGCAAACCAAGTATCTAGGTAGGGTGTAGAGAGTAAGAGTCTAAAGGGGTAGCACACAGTGTGCCCTCTACTGTTTATAAGAATGACCAAAGCCATTGTTCCAACTTCCGACACACATCTGAAACACTAGAAATTTAAAATTTCTAAGGTTTGGGATAACTTCATTATTAGAGTGATTTGCAATTAGAATTGAAAGTATGGGGCGCCTGGGTGGCTCAGTTGGTTAAGCGACTGCCTTCGGCTCAGGTCATGATCCTGGAGTCCCGGGATCGAGTCCCGCATCGGGCTCCCTGCTCAGCGGGGAGTCTGCTTCTCCCTCTGACCCTCCTCCCTCTCATGCTGTCTCTCATTCTCTCTCTCGCAAATAAATAAAATCTTAAAAAAAAAAAAAAGAAAAAAGAAAAAAAAGAAAGTATGTTCAAAGCTAGCATACATACACTCATCACGTTTCTAAGTATGTTATATTCATATGGTACTTTATGTTTACCAAGTGTTTTCTTATGTGCTATGTGACTTGAACTTCAACAATATCTAATGTAAACATCATTTCCACTTTCAAATGAAGATTTAAGGTTCTCAGATAATAAGGGTAATAAAAGGCACAGCCAGGACTGAATATAAGAATTCTTAATCCCAGTATGCTCTCTCTGTAATGTGTAACTTATACAGCAATATTAAAATACAATAATATTAAAATAGCTTGTGTATGTAAACTCCAAACACTTTTAAAGTAGAAAAGTAATATGGTCCCCAAATTTCTAAATAAATTATGTTGATCTTTTGAAGCTCAAATTTATTATAATCTCTTTGACAAAGATAATTGTTTTGGTCTCTGCTGTCTCATCTTTCTAAAAGAATTCAAGAGAAAAAATACTGTGAAAACAGACAGCTAAATGAACAGAAATAGTCATCTTTAATTACCCAAAATATATGTTTCTCACTTTGATGCTTTTTCTTTGACGTCCTTTGAGAATCTTATTCAAATAAATTTAAAACATTAGCCTAAAAATTTGCAACTGTACCGTTCGTTTCAACTCAGTGATTTATGTAGATTTTTGTAACTAGCTTCTTTGCATATTTTATTAATTTGCCAACTTTGAAGAAACAACGGTATCACTGGCAGGCTGTATCCTGTTTCTCCCAAATGCATTTTACTTTGGCTTTTCTTGAAATGAGTTATAAAATGGGATTACCCATCAACTATGGTTCCTTTATCCAAGGGAAACTGAATCAGATTTAATATTACACAGATTTAAAACTCACATGTTTTGCTACTTTAAAATTATTTTCTGTTCAATAAAACAGAGCTTGAGAGTATCCACTATTAACGTTACCAAATTCAAATTTACTTTTGAAATAACTTTAGTGATTATAAAGAAAAAAGATGCTAGAACGTCGTCCAAATGTGAAAACTGATCATTACAAAGCTATGGGCTATATTCCTGAAGTGAAATAAATGACATTCATTAAAAAAAAAAATCATCTGAACATTTAAAAGAATACTCAAAATAAGAAAGGGGCTCACCGGTCTGAGTGAAACCAAACTGATGTAGAATCTGATGAGCGGCCAGCATGTCCGACTGTTTTAACTTAGACTGCTGTGAGGAGGCTGATGTTGAAGTAAACGAGAGATTTTTGTTGACCTGTAATAGGAAAGGCAAATCAGAACCAAAGTGTAATTTCCTGGGTTACTGATGCAAAAACTGGATGAGAAATATTTGCTTACAATGCAAACCAGGCCACATGGTAGGTCAAAACAAATGGTAAGGACTTATATGCTTAGTTTTAAAAGTTTACGAAACAGAATAGTTTTTATCAAGGAAGGAGTACAGTGGTAACGAAAGCATCACTATAGGAAAGCACATCTGCCTTACAAAATCAAATCTGCTTTTCATAGAATTGACATTATTAACTTAAAATAGAGTGTTCTTACAAGTTATGCAAAGACGTGAAAATTAAAAGTGATCCCACCCCCGACTTTCAATTAAGAAAGTTAAAATGTTTCATAGCCACATTTCTTTAGCATTTTGTGAACCAGCAGGTCCTTCCTTTTCAGAGAATGCACAGAAAACCCCTATAATATCTATGTTTACATACATCATGGTGACCCAGGTAACAGAGCTGTAACCTCACTTGCCAAGTGGAATAGCTCCCATTGCATCAACACCCTTATTCTTAAGACACTGTTTAAAAATAGTACTGATACAATGATCAAGCAAAATTTCTGTAAGTAAATACGATGCTCTATTAACACAAAAAGCTTACTATGACTGTCTGAATACAATACTGTCTTCCAAAAATGATACCTGTAACAAGTACAACAACAGGTCACAAAAAAGTTTTAAATGTATATTAGTAAACTTATCTTGTAACTTAGAATTAATTTTGGCAATGATCTAGTCTCTTGTTCAATTATTAAATTATTCATTATATATTTATTATTTTTTGAAATATCTTCATCTTCAGAAATCATGATAAAATGTGATCTAATTCTGAAAAATTTGGAAGTTTGAATTTCTAATTTACTGCAAAATGTAATCTGTGACTTGCCAACTGTTAAAGGATAGTTTATGGCATATATATACTAATATATGAAAATAGCTGCCTTCTCTCTTTTTAAAGAATAATCGAAACCACTCAGGACTACCACTGTATTAGCATTTAAAGATTCCCTTTTGGTGCTCTACATGGTAGTGGACTGTGGTTATTACATGTCCTTTATCTGACTCATCATTTACATAACGTTTGTAAATGCTTCTCTTCTTTCAAACAGTGACAGTAAATGGTGTATCTTAGATTAAGCTTTTTCTCTTAAAGCAAAGGGCTTTTACATATTTGGTGAAAAAGTCCATTCATTAAGACCATATGACAATATAGTTCTAAAGTTGGTAAACTGTGGTGATATCATTTTATAAAAAACAAATATTTTTCAAAGTAGTTAAATGGGATCAAATACCACACCAGTGCTAAAAATACTATCTAGCTTTAAAAATTCTATCAGAATCCATTATTAAACACTGACCAAAATTAATGGTGACTATTTATATTAATACAATACCTAAAGTAACAACGAAATCATCTCATATCTTTGAGCTTTATTTCCATCTTTAAGCGCAGATAATAAAAATTTAAAAAAGTAGGTATGCTTCAATGGGAATGTGCTGGAGGAACAATAAAGATGACTGGTATCATAAAGTGCCATTCGCATATGCGAATACATAAAGCACTAAATAACGTATTAAGTAAAAAACAGATTTAAGTAGAGTATGTTGGCAAAGGGAAGCCATAGGCTACTACACAAATAAAGTTCTATAGAAATATTAGTTACTATTATTAACATCACTAGAAGTCAGAGTAATTAGGAACATGTAATTTAACATGATGATGCAGTACATATTTCAGAGTGCTATGCTTTTAAATGGAAGTACTATATACAATGATATATTTATCCCTTAACAATCTAATCCACTTCTCTTTTTAGAATCATTTTCAGTTTTACTTCTGTGTTCTTAAAAATTTTTATCCTACATGTCAAACAATCATCTGCATTTTGAAACCTGGTGCAAAAGAACAGGTGTATGCTGGGGATGGGACACACACACACACACAACGACACACACACACAACGACACACACACACACACAATAGGCTTTTCAGTCTTCCTCTTCAGATGTTTACTTGTGCTAAAACCAAAAACACCACCAGGAAAGCTAGAATAGGACACACACACACACACACACACACACACACCGACACACACACACAAATAGGCTTTGGACACACACACACACAATAGGCTTTGGACACACACACACACACACACACGGCTTTTCAGTCTTCCTCTTCAGACGTTTACTTGTGCTAAAACCAAAAACACCACCAGGAAAGCTAGAATAGGATACTTAAATGTCTCTGCTCAAACAGAAAGACTTTACAGTTTTTTTCTAAGCATTTTTAAAACTCTGCTCTTTCTTGACACATTTCTTAAGAGACTAGTATCTTTGAAGTGGTAAGTGACAACACACAGCGGATTTCAAAGGTCTTGGACAGTTGTTAATTATTACAGTGATTTGAAATTAGCACTCAAAGTATTTTCAGAGCTAGCCTATACATATGCACTACTTTACTTAGAGGGGGAAAAATAATAATAACCATTAAACAGAGTGAAGCAATATCTATTTTTGAAATACATGCTGTGGAAAAGAATTGCTTAATAATTTTACAACAACAGAGAGGTTGGCTAAGATAGTCTACCCTACACGAATCTGCCCTCTTTTCACAACACATTCTTCTGCTTGCTTCATGCAAAAACCACAGTCTGCCAAAGTCAGTTTAATACCTCCAAACTGGGGAAAATGAAAAGCATACAAATTTAATGAAATTCATAATAGAAAAAAAGAAAAAGTATCACCTGAACTTCGTGTCACGTTAATCACAAAAATGTTTTTGCCTACTCTTTCAGAGCAGAAGCAGCTTTGTACAAAATACGCAAATTCTAATTCCCTAAGAGAAGGTTAATTTTTTTTTTTTTGAGAAGGTTTATTTTCATATTAAAAAAGTCACTGTCTGGATCTAAAACTGAGTGCACAACACTGAACAAGCTAACAATTAGTTTCTTTTTTAGTGGTTAGCTAAACTATGAAACCTTTGGGAGATATATAACATTCATTTTCATATACATTTGCAAGCCTAATCATCTTCGCTGATTTTAGATTATATGCTACATTCACCTAAAGTAGAATTGTTTTTAAAATTTCAAGCTGTGAAGACATCTCAAATTGGTTTTAAATTATAACCTGAAAGATGATAATACTGTCTATATACTTATGTTTGTAAATTTGTCTCCCTCCCTCCTCCAGAAGGCTATTTTTTTCCATTAAAATCGAACAACAATGCAGATAATACTTCAATTTGAAGATGGTTCTGGTTGCAAAAAAACCCCCAATGCCCAGGAAACATTCTGTTGCAAATCAAACTTCTGTTATAAAAATTAGAATCCCAATAATTAAAGAACAAGTGAAACAGAAAACTTGAGCCAGAGATTCAGGGCAACTGAAGCCAGGTATCAACATTCTCGTACCATAAATTTAAAGCAGCTTAAGTTCCTGTGATTTCTAGGTAAGTAAAACCTAACAAATGAGGAGCCTATGGTATCATAAAGAGAAATTCAAACATGAGCTCTGCGTCTCTATATATTTTCCTTATAAATTACTACAGTGACGTGAGGGATTAGGAAGAAACACACTTCTTATTGGAAGAGAAATTTCTACAGTGGGGTGAGGTGCCAGAAAATCTCCCCCAAGTCAGTTCATCACTGCTACATGAACTAAAAAACCAGAATTCCAATTTGAATCAGTTATAACGAAGTTTTATTTTGCAGCACTTAATCCAGACTTTTTGAGCCTCTGATATATATACCAAGGACTGGTAGTGCAAAGATGATTAACAGGATTCCCTGTGCAAAGCTTAAAATTAAGATTTGGTGCTGGTTCAAACCACCTATCCAACAACATGCCTTAGTCAAAGTCAATTTAACCTCAATATATTTTGGTTTTCTCCAAACCTTTGCCTCTTTTCTTAATATATTTCCTTACTTCACAGAGAAAATTTGGTCTTCAACCCTCTGAAATCTTCATTTTCAAACCTATGAAAGAATATACCTCTTGCATCCACCCTCAACCTCTTTTCTTCTAGTGTCCTTCTGTTCAAGATTAATCCCTCCATCTGTTCCCTTGGGAATACCTAAAGTTCTTCCAAATTCTACTTTCAAATGCTCTATTGGCTGTTTCCCTATAGTATATAAGCAGAGATCTTTCTACTTCAGTATAAAAACAAATAGCAAACAATCAAAAATTCTCATGATTCCATAATTTCCTTAAGCTTCACTGAAAGCTAAACTCCTTGAAAAACAGCACATAACTGCTATCCATATAACTTAACCATTCAATTTCAACCAAATACAACTATGCTTTTCTCCACCAGAAGACTAAATTTGAAATTAAAGTCACCACACCCAAGACTTCAAATGGTCAGTTAGCAGATTCATTTAAGCGGTTGCGATCTCTAACACTGCCCATCACTCCCTCTCTTGTTTCTGGAAAACTATTTCTGTTGGTTTATCCTGCCACTGCTTATCAGGGTTGTTTGTTAGACCCACTGGACCCTCTCTTCCCTCACTCTGTGTGGTTCCCCTGGGCAGTAACGTTTGTTTGCATCACTTCATCTGCCATCTATGCTGACTTTTTTTTTTTTAATTTTTATGTTGTTAGCCAACATATATCAGTAGTTTCTGATGTAGTGTTCAATAACACCCAGTGCTCATCACAAGACGTTTCTTAAATCCAAAACTCTTCCAGTCACTAGGTTCAAGACTAAACTAACTTCTCTTCGACTATTTACTTCCTCAGGGAAAGCTATCTCTATCCACCTAGTTGCCCCAGCCAGAAAGGTGGGAATCCTACATTGCCATCTCACCCTCCACAGAGAATTAGTCACTAAGTCAATTAAATGCTCTGACATCTGGTCCCACTCTTTCTCCAGTCAGTGCTTTGGGTCAGGCTTTCCTCTCTGCTTGCAAACTACTGCAATCGTCCCCTGATTTGTTTTCCCTATTTCCTGTTTCTCTAATTATTCTACACTGCTAACAAGCTCTTTCTAAAATGCTAGTTTTACTGAGTAACATTTCTTGTTAAAACCCAGCATCAGCTGTTCCATTAGATAAAGTCCATAGTTTTTAGCCTGGCATACAAAGCTTTCTATATTCTAATAACTACCTCGCTCTCCAACCTTATCGCTCCTTTTCCTACTTGCCAGCTACAACAAAATATGTGTAGCTCTGCAGACCGTCCAGGTTGTTTCATGAACCTGTGACTTAGGTCTTACTGCTTCATTTCCAGGAATGGGCTTTCCTTTTGGCTCCATCTTCCTGGTGGATGCCAACTCCTTTTTCAAGCTTTAGCTCAAGTATTACATCATGTGTGAAAAGCCTTTCAGATTCTCCCAGGAGAACGTACGTCTCCCTCCTTTGTCTCTCCACTATGCCTTGTATCCTCTATCTTCTATTATCACAACACTGGTAACATTTCAGTGTGCTTATCTATTTGGTTAATCTCCATGCACCAGACTATAATCTTCTTGACAGTGAAGAATCAGTTTTTGTTCATCTTTCTTTAGTATATAACTCATATAGCACTAATAAGAACTGCATAGAGGTCAAATGAATTAATATACACGTGAAAGGAGTACGTTTAAAATCTTGCCCAAAGTTAAGGTGGTGTTTGTGTTGAACCACTAGTCTATTCAAATCTCAACTTACTTTTTACCTCTTCATGATAAAAATATCCAAACTTGTTTTAGGAGATTAAAAAAATTATCTTCTCTGGATTCTCTATTTTTTTTTTTAAAGATTTTATTTATTTGACAGAGAGAGCACAAGCAGGCAGAGAGGCAGGCAGAGAGAGAGGGAGAAGCAGGCTCTCTGCTGAGCAGGGAGCCCGATGCGGTGCTCGATCCCAGGACTCTGGGATCACGACCTGAGCTGAAGGCAGACGCTTAACGACTGAGCCACCCAGGCGCCCCTGGACTATTTTTTTAAACCTTTTTGTTTTTCAGACTTCCCAAATCTAACTTTTTAATGATAAAAATTAGAGAATAAAGGGCTTAAATGTAAGGAACACATTAAATTACATGGTTTAATACTCAAATTTACATCTAGAAATTAGTGTGTGAAATAATAGAAAAAAATATATTGGTTTCTAGCTCCAGTTCCTGGCACAGATCTCCTAAAACCCTGTAATTTCCTAAGTGAAGTACTAGGAGGATCTTTTGTTCTAATATTTGGTCTTTGACTCTGGTTCCAGACACCGAGCTCTTAACATACCTTGGAATTTCCTGGGTGACAGAAATGTCTTTTGTTCTCCTGAAGTGACTCTTGGTGTGTTCTGGGATGAGAGCTGCTCTCCAGAAAGACCACGCCATGATTAGAAGCTTGGAATTTGTAGCCCATCCCTCATTTTCCAGAGAGCGGAGAGGGGCTAGAAATGAAATTATAACTGATCATGCCTACCTGAAGAAACCTCCATAAAACTACCGGGTGTATCGGGTCTGGAGAGCTTCCTGGCTGGTGGCACGTGGGAATGCCGGGAGAGTGGTGTGCCTGCAGAGGGCATGGAAGTTCCAGGCCCCTCCCCACATACTCTGCCCTGTGCAGCTCTCCATCTGGATGTTCATCTGTATCCTTTATAATAAACTGGCAAATAGTAAGTAAACTGTTCTCCCGAGTTCTTAGTGAGCTGCTCCAGTGAACTGAGCCTGAGGAATTGTCATGGGAAACCTTCTATTTATAGCTGATTGGTCAGAAACACAGGTAACATCCTGGACCTGCAACTGGCATCGGAAATGGTAGAGGTTGGGGGAGGGGGGCAGGTGAAGTCTTGTGGGATTGAGTCCTTAACCTGTGGGATCTGCCAATCTGCCGCCATCCCCAGGTAGACAGTGTCACAACGGAGTCAAATTGTGGGACACCCAGCTGGTATTGCAGAGAACTGCTTGGTGTGGGAAAAACCACAGCACATCTGGTGCCAGAAGTATTTCGAGTACTGATAGTAGTGCAAGAGTAAAGGAGACACATGGGGGAAAAATTGGCTTTTCCTATCACAAGCAGTTTTTCCTGTTTTCTAAAATTTCCAGGAATGAAATTCCATAATTTCAGTGGCCTACTGTGGCCTGTACACTCCTACAGTCAAGCCAGTCTCCCAAATATTGTCAAAATAACAACACTTGATTTGCTTTTATACAGTTTTGAAATGACATGAAGAAATAATTACGAGCATTAAAAACAAATTAAAAATTATCAAAAAGAAACTCTCCAAAAAACTGCAAACCGGTATTCTATTCAAATCTCAAATATCAAAATCGCAAATATCCAAACTTTTTTTAGGAGATTAAAAAATTATCTTCTCTGAATTCTCTATTTTTAAATTTTTTTTACCTTTCAGTGAATAGTATGTTCTAGGATATATTTAACTATAATTTAGTTATTACCTTACCTTTATAGCATTGTTCTACTAAATATAATTCAATAAACTTTAGCGTGGCTGCCTTTATATTCATCTAGGGTAGGGGATATTAATAATTTAAAAAAACAAATAGAGTTCCATGGCGTTAAGCTGCAGAGGAATGTAGAAATTCAGAAATATAAGATCAGAGGTGGAGTCAAAACTACATAAAGCTGGGAAAGAAGGAAAGGAGGGAAAACAGGGAGGAAAAGGAAGGAAGGAAGGAAGGAAGCAAGGAGAGAAAGCAGAAAGACAGAGATGTTTCTCCTTGAGGGAATTCATAATTTAATTCCGGAAAAGACAGGCAGAACTAATTATCATTTAAGGAAGAATGGGACCAATTATGATGCCAGGTATGAATATAAATGAATATAAATATGTTTGGGAACATGAGAAAAATTAATTCCATTTGTGAGGAATACAAAGCTTAATGGAAATAGACTCCAGGTAATACCATTTCTGATATGCTTCAATCCAACCCCAAGCAAAGGAAAGAGCGAGGAAATTTGTAAATTATAAATTCATATGAAGATATTTTAGGGCTATAACAATTCAGAGCAATGCAAGACTTCTAATACCAATTACTATCTTGGAGCAATCAGATGAGAACTCTCAGCTTCCCATCATCACATCTGTATCTAAGCATCTACCCAGTTTCTACCTATATGCCTATCAGAAGGGGTGAAAAATCCCTTCTCTTAAGGCCAGTGTCTCCATTAGTATTCAGGACTACAACTTCTTTCACTTTTTCAAGGACTTGAGTCCTGCAATTACCACCTCCATGGTACATTACCCACTTCTCCATCTCCACTGGATTATTCCAATCAGCAAATAAGTATGCTTTAATACTGTCCATCTGAGATTCCTCTTCAGGTCCTGTTTCTCTGCTCCCCGTTCAAAACTTATGGGCTTCCATTCTGTCCTCAACGCACTTCAACTGTGCCACTTAAATGGTTTTCATCAAGGTAACCAAAGGACACCTAGCTAAATACAATCCTCAATTTTCTATCCTCTTTTACTCATTCTCTCAGTAGCATGTGACAGTTTACCACTCCTCTTTCTTGAAATACTCTCCCCCAGGCTTCCCTGACATCCCCTTTCCCTGGCCGAGTGCCTCAGGTATTTAGCTATCTCTCCCCAGGTGATCTTACTCAATTTCACAGATTAAAAATATAGAACACCAGCCCTGACTTACTCCCTGCACTCAAGACTCAGAAATCCAATTGCCTAGTATACAACTACATCCCTATCCAAAACTCCACTCCTAAAAATTGCTACCCCCACTCCAGCATTCCTCATCTCATTACCTCCTCTTGCCACTGCTAGCATCTGTACACCTGGAAGTGACACCGACTTTGCATTCCTTCACTTACACCACATCCAATCCATCACCGAGCTGTGTTACATCTACTTCCAAAATACATCGCAAATGTGTCCACTGCCTGCATCTTCATTACTGCCACTGTTAAACATGAGGCCATGAGTCTGACGCAGTTCTAATGCCATGGCGGCTGAGCTTACAGCCTACAGAAGCAAGCCCAAATCTAAGACTGTAAATACCTCAAGGTTACAAAATCGAAACCTAAGGACAACCAATCACCAACAGCCGCTTAGGCTTCAAACTATAGTCAATTTATAATGTCCTTGCTTTGCTTCAGCCTTTTCTCTATAAAAGTCTTTCTTCAGTTCCTGCCAGTGGAGCACTTCTAACCACTTCCAGTTTGGGACTATGCCATTCAAATCAATTTTTGCTCAAATAAACTTATTTATTAAAATTTTTAATAGGTATCCATTTATCTTTTACACCATCCTTAGTCCAGGCTACCAACTCCTCTTGGATTGCTCCCCTTTTAAAATCTATTCTCACATTCTCCCCAGCTTAATACCTCCATCACTGCTTCTCTGATTGAAACAATATCTAAGTCTTTACTGAAGGTTTAGCAGAACATGTCACCCTCAAATATGCCTCTTTGGCATAAGGATTATTTTGAGAAACTGCAGATACTGGAGAAGCTCTGAAAACAGGTATACAAGCTGCCCTTTAATAAGGGAAATTTACATTAGAAAAGGGGCCTCTACTAGGAAGAGAGCTGTGTCCAGAGAGAACTTTTCACCTCAGTGGAGGGGAAGCCTTTGTTTACCAAACAGGTCCTCCTCTCACCTTCCCCTGAATTGCCGTCCCACTTTGAAGCCTTAGACCCCTATCCCTTTCCTCCAGTAAAGATGGTAGAAAAGCCTCAACTGCCTGGCAGCTTTGTAGGCTCCTTCTTTGTGGGGCTCCCATATGCACATAATTATTTTTCTTTTATTAATTTTTCTTAAGTCAATTTAACTGTTAGACCAGCCACAGAACCTTGGACAGAAGGGAAATTATGCGTCCCCTGTACTTCCATGCTAACAGGTATGCATAATCTCCTGATCACCTCTCCAACCTGGCCATCAAACACTGTTTCCCCTTGCTTGCTCACTGTTACTACTTACGCACAGTGCTCTTCTTTCTGCTTTCCAGCATGCCAGTTATCTTTCTAGATGAGGACTTCTACAGGGCAGGCCCTACTCCTTGTCAAGTGTTTCTCTTGAGAGGCCTTTTAGGAGCATACTTTGAGGGCAGCCCAAGCACACGTGTGTGCACGCGCACACACACACACACACAATCCTTAGTAGGCAAGGATTAAATATTGTTAATAGAAAAAATGAGTGAATTTTCAACAACATAAAACTTTGGCTGGGATTCAGGGAAGAAGAAAATTAGATACCTGGTAAAAATTTATTATCCTGGTTGTAATAGATGAGAAACTGCAGAAATATACTCTGCTTTCAAGATTAAAGACTTTTGACAATGGTGCTCAGACCATTCAATGGGGTAAGAGTAGCCTTTTCAACAAATGGTGCTGAGACAACTAGACAGCCACATGCAATGGGATAAAATCAGACCTCTACATCGCATTATACATATAAAAACATGAACTCAAAATAATCACAGACCTAAATGTTAGAGTTAAACATATTAAAATTTTTAAAAAAGGAAGTAAATCTTTGGAATGCAGGTTAGGCAATGGTTTCTTAGATATGACACCACAGCAAAGTGACAAAAGAAAAAAATAGATAAACTGAATTTCATAAAAATTAAAACCTTTTTGTTTTATAGGTCACCATCTAGAAAGTGGAAAGACAACTCACAAAGTGGAATAAATCATCTGATAAGAGACTTCTATCCGGAACATATAAAGAACTCTTAAAAGTGAACATTAAAAAGACAAAAAAATTTTTTTAATTTTTTTTTAAATAATTTTATTTATTTATTTGAGAGAGAGACAGAGAGAGTGAGAGAGAGAGAGCATGAGCAGGGTGAGGGGCAGAGGGAGAAGCAGACTCCCCGCTGAGCGGGGAGCCCGATGTGGGGCTTGATCCCCGAACTCCGGGATCATGACCTGAGCCAAAGGCAGACGCTTAACGACTGAGCCACCCAGGCACCCCCAGAAAGACAAAAAAAATTTTTAAAGAATTTGAACAGATATTTCTCCAAATAAGATACACAAATGGCACATCAAAAATGTTCAATGCCATTAGTCATTAGGGAAACAGAAATCAAAAAGCACAATGAGGTATCATTTCTTACCCACTAGGATAGCTATTTCCTAAAAAAGAGAGAAAATTCACGTTGGCACGAATGAGGAGAAACTGGAACCCTTATACCTTCCTGGCAGGAATATAAAATGGCGCAGCCGCTTGGGGTAAGTTTAGTTGTTTTGCAAAACGTTAAATGCAGAGTTATCATATGTCCCAGCAATTCCACTCTTTGATATATATCCCGAGAAATGAAAACATATGCTTACACAAAAACTTGCACATACACGATCATAGTAGCATTATTTCTAATAGCCCCAAAGTGGAAACAACCCAAATGTCTATAAACTAATGAATGGGTAAACAAAATGTAATATATTTATACAATGGAATCTTATATGGTAATAAAAAATAGTATTTATAACATGCAACAAATGGAGGAATTGTGAAAACCTTATCCTAAGTGAAAGAAGCCAGTTATAAATGACCCCATATTATTTGATTCCACTTACATAAAATGTAAAAAAGTAATGGGTCACTGATACTGGACAGCTCAGTAAGCCCAGTGTTTTCTGACATGTTCCCTCCATAAGATGCCCCATGTGAAAAGAAACAATAGCCTACTACTTACTTCTGTATTCCAAGTGCCTGCCACATGGTAGTAGATGTCTAGTGAATAAAAAATACTTCCATTGCACTATTACATAAAGCAGTCTTTGAACATACAAACACCATTCTAATTCCCTTTTGAAGGTCTCACCCTTTCATCTCGTGTCAGATATAATTACATTTCATAAATGAATGAACGTCTAATTATTCTAACTGAATTTTGGGAGTGGACAGAAGAAGAGGGAAGGACAAACATGGCGTGCCATTCCAACTCTTTTAAATTAACATTTATTTTCTTGATGACTGAATTAAAGGCTGGATATAAAATAACCTTGCTTGTAAAAGGAAGAAAGGTGCTGTGTTGAAAGCATCTCGGATACAATTTCGTTGAAATTGTTTAATAATCAAAGCCTTTTTATATGCTACTATTTTTAGACTAACTTTGGGGTCTTGAGCAAATCACTTAACTTCAATAAGCCTCAGCTTCCTCCTTTCTAAAATTGGAATAACAATAATATCTAATCTGTGCCTCAGAATTGCTACATAGCTAAATGGAAAAAGAAGTGTGAAACATTGGTATAAATGATCAAGAGCATTATCAGCACCGTGTATCATTGTTATTCCTGTGCAGCTTGCATGCATTTCAAGGCTTATACAATTTACTCAGCATACATCCACTGAACTGTACTGGTGTCTCTTACCTATTAAGTATCATATATATTTTTCTCAGAGGATCAAATGACTGTGCTGGTCCTTTACTGAAAATATATCCCTATTGCTTAATATTCTTAAATCTTCAAAAATATGAAGGTACTTGCTAAATTCTCAGATTCCTATAGATAATTCCTTGATAAATTCAAGCTCAAATAAGGAAAATACACATCTGATTAACTTTTGTAAAAGTCCTATTAAAAAGTACGAATGGTACATTTCAATTTTTTGGTACATCAGAGTGAAAGCTACGGTTTTAAAGTTATCTTCCTTCCAATAAAAATTACTTACCTTTGCAGCACAGGCTCGTATCACCTCCTAAAAGAAATACAACACAGTAAGTAAAGAAATAGTCATAATTTCATTTTAATAAAATTATCAACTCTTCTCAACATATCCTGATATTAATCTTTTAATAACCAAAATCAACATTTGGGAGAGTTTCTGTGTCTATCAACCTCACCCTGTACCTGTCACACTGCATTGTGAATTAAAGAGACTCAATGTGTTCTTAGTAAATCTAACCTGCCGCAGCAAAAGGCACTGAGAACAAGACTGTGGAGGGCCCACATGTATCTGTCTCAAGAAAAACATGTGGCCTCAATAAACTTAATAACAAACTTAATAATAATAAACTGGTAAAATGCTAAAATTCTACCAGAGCACTAACATGTCTCAAAGACACACCCAGAATTAATTGCCATATATAACTATCTCCATAAATAACAATGCCCACAAATATAATTCCCACATTAATAATTTATTTCAGAGGAAATCTAAGAATAAACCCTACTGAATGGCAAAGTATATGATCAGTATTGAAAGAGCTACAGAAGCGACTGCCTTCGGCTCAGCTCATGATCCTGGAGTCCCTGGATCGAGTCCCGCATCGGGCTCCCTGCTCAGCAGGGAGTCTGCTTCTCCCTCTGACCCTCCCGACCCTCCCCCCTCTCATGCTCTCTCTCTCTCAGTCTCTCTCTCTCAGATAAATAAATAAAATCTTAAAAAAAATAAAAAAAAATAAAAAAAAAAAGAAAAAAAGAAAAAAAGAAAAAAAGAAAGAGCTACAGAAAGGAACTGCCTATAATTCATGGGACAAGGCCAAGAGAGGATCACTTCTGAAAAAGAAACTAGTAAAAGTCAACACATAAGGAATGATTTGAAAATTTGCTGCTAAGGAGACACAAAAAATACTCAAGTCCAAAAAAGGTTAGCTAGCATGTATCATCAGCCTACAGCAGAACTAGAGAAAAGAAAAACGGTAATGATGAATGTAGAGTTTAGGAAAAAAGAGAACTGAAAAAGGAACACCAATTTTTTATCCAGAAATTTCTAAGGGAAAGACACTGTGTCTAAAGGATATTAGTAATTCGATTCCTAAAAGGAGAAAGTGAAACTGCCTGGGCATGAGAGTCTACCCGCCTGGACTGAATCTCAGCTCCAGTGCCAGCCATCCGTGTGACATGGGTGATACCACATGGGCTCTGGAAACCTCGGCTTCACCTTCTGTAAAATGGGGGTAATACTAGCACCCACACCATTTGATGGTTTTGAGGATTAAATACGATGAACATGTAAAGCATTTAGCACATTATGTCAGTTATTACCCATAATTCATTACGTCAGTTATTACTCGTAATTATATAGATGTTAGTTACCACCAAACAAACATTATTAGGTGAAATCTCCTATAGGGCAGAGAAAATTAACCTTTTTTTCAAAGCTGGCGTAAAATGTCCTTAAACCCATCTAATCCCTATTCCTATGACTCTGCTTAATAATCAATTCTGTAATCACTAACCTGGGTTTTAGATTAATTTTAAAAAGGGAGAGTGGTCTTGAGTGGGCAGGCACCTGGAAAGGTATACCTTTCACTGTAAGATGTTTTTTAGGTTTATAAATCAACTTTTGTAAGACTGATTACTCCTAGTAGGTACTCCAGATTCTGAGCAAGTCTGGATGCACTGAGAGGATCAAATTTTAAAACCTTAGAATGAATTTTGTCAATACTCTCAATACACTGTCTAGCTAGGAGATCCTATCTGGGCTGCAGTATGCCTTCCAGGGACCTGCTGTAGCAGCAACATACAGTCAAACCTGTTATGTAGGAAACAGCAAAAGGACTACACGGTAAAGCTACAGAGAACACAGACTCCTCTATTTTTGTATCCTTTACTCATTAATGAGTAAATGCCTATTAAACGCCTGTTGAATTAAATTGGTTATGCAATTCACACACCCACCCACACCCTAAGCTTGCACTATATTTTATTTTAAAACAATTTTTTTTTAAAGATTTTTATTTATTTATTTGACAGAGAGAGACACAGTGAGAGGGGGAACACAAGCTGGGGGAGTGGGAGAGGGAGAAGCAGGCTCCCCGCTGAGCAGGGAGCCCGATGCGGGGCTCGATCCCAGGACCCTGGGATCATGACCTGAGCCCAAGGCAGACGCTTAATGACTGAGCCACCCAGGCGCCCCTTATTCAAAAAATTCTTATTGTGGTTACAAAGAAAGAAGTATCTCCAGTAATACAGTCTTCTATAATATAGAAGTAATCAAGTCTTCTCTATTACACTTCTCTGTAGAATACCAGTGTTATAGTCTTCAATGGATTAAGTAATAACCTGACAAAAAAAAATTGGGGATCTACCAAAATAAATTATAGGAAACAAGAAAAAGGCATTGTGACAAAAAATCGAGTCAACCTAAATGTTTGTAAAATATAAAAAGAATAGAGCTGCCATGGGAATAAAGATGACTTTTTGTTTTTTATTTCCATACATACTATATACATTATGAAAAAAAAACCACTGCAGATAACATTTGAAAAAAAGTTCAGTGAATTGTCTCAACATGGAAAAAATATGGTTTTTCAAAAACACAGCAAACAAAGCTTTCATTTCCAAAGGCAGCTTTGATCTACCTCAATCCCAATGCAAACAGAAACTCCAAATAATTTTTAAAAAGATGTGGTAAAAGCTAAATAAATTAATGATTCTAAGAGAAATAAATTTTTCTCTTATAATAAATTACCAATGTGCTTCCCCATGCCTTTGATTTCATATCTTAAAAAATATCTTTCTGATATTTCCTTTACATCCGCTTTCTTTTGTTCATATATCCTTCCATTTATCTGAAGATGACAGCTATGTAAGATGATGGAAAAGAAAAGCTACAAGACTGAGTTGATTCCAGGATGTTAAGTTTTACAGTCTGAAGATCAACAGATTGTAGGAAACCTGTTCTTTTATTTATCTATGAGTCAGTTTCTCTTAAATCTGCAAAGTCATTTTGTCATGTAAAATTTTAGACAAGGGACACGTCTTTTTTTTTTCCTAGTGAAGAAACATTTTTCTCTAATTTTCAAAACTCAATTTATCTATTCCTTTTAAAATCTGGAACACCATACATAATTCAATTAAAAAAAATAAAATAAAATGTTAAAATACACAGAATTATAACACCGAAATAAACTTCTTAATTTATAATATATATTCTAAAAATTTATACTGAGAAGAATAAAATATTTCTCCTATATTCCAACTAAACCTACAGTCTGATATACCTGAAATTCTAATTTTCTCAAGAAAGAAAAGGAGAGAAAGTAAGTACAGTCATAACTAAAGGTGCCTCAGTGTAGCTCCTGATATGTTTGGTTTAAACCTGGTCAAGATTCCTATCAAAGGAGGAGAGAAAGGGATAATATTTATTAAGTGCCAGGCACTGTGCCAAAAGGTGAGAACACAACAAGGAACAAGTCTGCACAGTCCCTGTCTTCAAGGAGCTCAAGGCTAACTCTAACTAAAAGAACTATTATGGTCAAAGAGCATAAATATTTTTAAGGATATTTAAGCTTCTCAATACATCTTATCTTTGAGAAAGACTGTGTAGAAATTTATAACAGAATAAATAGCACAATACTTTTAACTAAGCATCCTCCTCATTTTCATAATCTATTTTCCAGTTTTATGAGCAATACCTGGTTTTTACGGCACTTTTTTTCTTGTAGTGAGATAACAGACCTTTTAAATATGCTTAAGGAACATTTGTGTCTTCTTTTTGGAGGTACATGCTTATTAATTTTATCCATTTCTTTGTGGAGGTCTATTTTTCTTTATTGTTTAGTTTTGCACATTAAGGAGGCTGAACCTAACATATTTTATGTAAATATTTTCCCAGGTTGGTGTTTGTTGTGTTTGTGTGTGTTGTACATATGCACACATACACACACTTCCATTTTTAAACAACAAAACAGGTCTTGGGTTGGTTTTTACAGGAATATCAGGTCAGGAAAGCCTGTAGATTATCCTAAATTGGTCTATTTACTGCAGTGAGTGATGTTAGAATAAACACCACAAAGGAACTATAAAAGCACAAGAAAGTCTATTTTTAAGTAACTGACTTACTTGGTTGAATTAATATTTATTGGCACGGCAATGTAAAACAGAATCAAAATGGTTTTAAAATTTCCAACTTCTCAACTGCATAAAATCATTAAACATACTGTGACAGAATCGAGTCTCTGTTTCACTTGCTGCATCTTCATTGAAGAATGTTCAGAGTGGACATAGTCATCAATCTGAAAAGAGCCTTGATGAGGCAGTTTAGGACAGGTGCATAAAGCATCTTGACTTTGGTGTATTCCAGGTAATGGAAATGTTCCATTGTAGCGCTTGAACATTTCAGCCTCTTGCTGGGCAACTGGAAAAATAAATCTATAATTAGTTCAAGTCAACACAACAAAGGCACAATGAAATAATTAAGCCATGAAATTGTAGCATTAAATAAACGATCAGGAACTACATAATACATTTTAAAAACTGGGTAATAATAAGACAACATGACTGACAAAATGTGAAGTTTTTAAATACTATAAAAACATAAAAAAGGAAAAAATAATTTCACAGATAATTTATGTCAGGCAGTATTATAATTGAGCCTTGAAGGCCATGGCAATCTCTCGGTCTGGTAAACAACAAACTGGGATGGGAGCCTAACTTTAAATATATGTATACAGAAAACGTTTAATATAAAAACTCAAAGGCATACAGAGTAGAATTAAAGGAAAGGCAAGAATAATAAAAGTAATTATTTACAAACCCATCTCCCTAAAACAACTGTTTTCATATTTCTATATCCCTCTTAATCTTTATGCATATGTACATTTTATGCAAGATACCATAATAGGAATACAATGTAAAGTTTTTCAATTTAAATACAGACATCTTTCATATGTTTATTACTATGTAATTACCATTTTTAAATCCTTTACAACGTCTCATCTAATGAAGCACTATTATTTATTCATGCATTCTCCTATTACTGAATATTGACAATGTTTTCTGTTTTCCCTCATTACAGACCATGTGTGTAGGAGTACTTTCATAGTTCAAATTATTTCTTAAAATAATTCTTTCTTTGGCTTTAATCCTCAGGCTGGAATAGATGGTCAAAAGGGTGAATGTTTTTGATGATGATGATGATGATGACAAGGACAGTGGTATATATACTGCACTTCATGGTTTTAGAAGGCTTTCACACATGTTATCTCATTTGATCATTTAAAATTAAGGAATTTGAAAATCTGTAAGCACCCGTTTGAATATACAAAGGAGAAAAAACATACCGTGATCATTTAAAAAGTATTTCCTTAATTATATACTTTTAAATAGAAGGCCTTTCTAAATATAACATGAAGAGTAACTGATATAATCAAGATTTGTAACAGGGACTCAACAGACCAGCCTTCAGGGATTCTGTGTACTACTGAAGTTACATACAGAAATATGAATGTGTATAAATGTTTCTGGAAATCAGATCCATAACTTTTATCAGATTATTTGTCAAAGGACTGCATGAGTCAGAAAATGTTAAGAATTGTCAACATAAAAGATGGACAGATTTTGCTACATAAACATTTATAGAGTCTTCATTAAAATAAAAAACTATCATAATCAAAATTAAAAAGCAAATGACAAGTAATATAGTTCTTCTATCTCTGGCCAAACTAAGAGTAAAAAGGACCAGATTTGCCCTCCTGCTTGACACTACCAAAAAGCAGACAGAATGTATAAAAGGAAAAAAAAAAAAAAAGAATGTATAAAAGGAAGAAATAAAACTGTCTTTCTTTACAGATAGAATCGTCTATGCAGAGCTAAGATGACAGTGAGGCAAGTGAAGTACATGAGGAAGAAAATTTAAGGAGAGACTTGCTCGATCTCAGGTCCTGGCCCTACTTTGTGTAAAAAATCTGAATGGAATCTAAACAATAAGCCATTAGAACTAATAATCAGGGCGCCTGGGTGGCTCAGTTGGTTAAGCGACTGCCTTCGGCTCAGGTCATGATCCTGGAGTCCCGGGATCGAGTCCCGCATCGGGCTCCCTGCTCAGCGAGGAGCCTGCTTCTCCCTCTGACCCTCCCCCCTCTCATGTACTCTCTCTCATTCTCACTCTCTCAAATAAATAAATAAATCTTTAAAAAAAAAAAAAAAAAAAAAAAAAAAAAAAGAACTAATAATCAACTTTAGGCAAGGTTCCAAGATACAAGATCAGCATACAGAAATAACTGTATTTCTATATTCATGTAACAAATAGTCAGAAACTGAAATTTTTAAAAATGTCATTTACAATGCTATAAAAATATTTCATACTTTGGGAAAAAGTGATGAAAGATGCGAGGGTGCCTGGACTCAGTCAGTTAAGTGTCTGCCTTCGGCTCAGGTCATGATCCCAGGGTCCTGGGATAGAGTCCTGAATTGGGCTCCCTGCTCATCAGGAAATCTGCTTCCTTCTCTGTCCCTCCCACCCACTTGTTTTTTTCCCCCTCTCCTCCCCACAAAAATAAATAAAAACACTTAAAAAAAAAAAAGATGTGAAAGACATGCATATTGAAAACTACAAAACTGCTGAGAGAAACTGAAGAAGAACCTAAAATAGATATATTATGTTCATCGTTAGAAAAATCAGTATTGTTAAAACATCAGTTCTCTTCAAATGACCTGTACATTCAGTGTAATCCCACTCAAAACTCCAGTAGGTCACTTTTGGAGAAATTGTCAAATTCTAAAATCCACATGGAAATGCAAAGAACTTAGAAGAGTTAAAACAACTTTGAAAAAAACAAAGGGGACTTAAACAACTTGACTTCAAGTCTTACTATAAAGCTACAGTAATCAAGACACTTCATTATTGGCATAAAGATAAACAGATTAAGAGAAAAAGAGTCTAGCATGTATGGACAAGGTGTAAAAGGAATTCCATGTAAAAAAGACAATCTTTTCAACAAATAGTGCTAGAACAATTGGATATTCTTATGTGAGTAAACGAACTTTGATACATACTTTATACCATGTATAAAAAATAACTCAAAATGAATCTAAATGTAAAATAACTTAAAATGAATCTAAATAACTCAAAAAAGAATCTAAACACTATACCATGTACAAAAAATAACTCAAAATGAATCTAATGTAAAACCGTAAGAGAATTTCTTTTAAATCTTTTTTTTTTTTTAAAGATTTTATTTATTTGACAGAGAGCACAAGCAGAGGGAGCAGCAGAGAGAGCGGGAGAAGCAGTCTCCCGGCTGAGCAGGGAGCCCGATGCGGGACTCGATCCCAGGACTCTGGGATCATGACCTGAGCCGAAGGCAGACGCTTAACTGACTGAGCCACCCAGGCATCCCCATAAGAGACCTTCATAGAACACACAGGAGAGTATTTTTTGTGAGCTTGGATTAGGCAAAGATGTGTAGATACAAAACCAAAAATCCATATAAGAAAAAAATTGGTAATTTTGGACTTCATCAAAATTTCAAACATTTGTTCTTGAAAACTGTTAAGAAAGCAATTAGAAGACAAGACAAAGACTGGGGGAAATGTTTGCAAATCATGTATCTAATTGAGCACCGCTTGTATAGAGAAAACCTAACTCTTAATTAAAAGTCAATAGCCAGAAACAAACAAGCCAATTAAAAAATGGGCAAAAAATTTGAACAGACACTTCACTGAAGAATATAAATGGATGGCAAATATGTACACGAAAAGATGGCTCAACATCATTAGTCACTAAAGATAAACAAATTCAAAGCACTGTGAAATAGCACTGTACACCTATGAGAGGGGCTAAAATTAAAAAGACTGACCACTTCAAATTTAGCAAGGCTATGGAGATACTGAAACCTTCACACTGCTGGTAGGAAGGTTAAATGGCCTGACCACTTTTAAAAACAGTTGGGCAGCTTCTTAAGAAGTTAAATGGACAACTGCAATTGGATACAGCCCTTCTACTCTTAGGAATTTCTTCAGAAGAAATGAAAGCACATGTTTATACAAAGACTTGTAGATGCATATTCTTAGCAGCTTATTTCTAATAGCTAAAAGCTGGGTACAATCCCGACACCCATCAACAGGTGGACAGAGAAAAACAAACTGTGATCTATCATAAAATGAAACAATACTCAGAAATAAAAAGGATGAACTACTGATAAAATCTAAAATAGGTAAGTTTCAAAGTAATTATGAATGACAGAAGCCAGACAAAAAGAGAGTACATGGTATAAATGGTCTCACTTATATACAATTCTAGAAAATGGAAATTAATTCGTAGGGATTGACTGGGGGACAGAGGAGGTAGGGAGAGATTTCAAAGGAGCACAAAGTAACTTAGAGATGATGGATATGTTCATTATCTTCATTGAGATGATGGTCTCACAAGTGTTTAAATATGTCTACACTTATCAAAATGTACATTTTAAATATATTGCATGTCAATTATACTTCAATAAGGCTGCTCACACTAAAAAAAGCAAATGACAAGCTAGTGATAAAAGGGTTTAATTTTTTTTTTAAAGATTTTATTTATTGAAAGAGAGAGCGCACACGCGCACATAAGTAGGAGGGAAGGGCAGAGGGAGAGGGACAAGCACTCCTTGCTGAGCAGGGAGCCAGATGTGGGCTCCATCCCAGGACTTGGGAGATCATGACCTGAGCCAAACTTAGATGTTTAACCAAATGAGCCACCCAGGTGGCCTGGGGTTAATATTCTTAACATGCAAAGAGTCCCCATAAAATGAATTAAAAATAAATAATCTAACAGAAAATGGGCAGAGGACCACTACAGAAAATTCAAAAGAATAACTATATGGCCAATAAAAAAAATATATTCAACCTCACCAATAAGAAGGAATAAGGAGGAAAAAAAGGGAAAATTAGAAAGTGATAGGTTGTTTTTTTTTTTTTTTGCCTGTTTAACTGATCCACTGTACTTCAAGATACTTTTTCGTAAGAAACAAATTGAGTAAGAGTAGCCAGCTGTGTAGTGAAGTACTGCTTAAAATACTGAAAAAATATGTAACAGTGGAATTGTACAACAATCATTTAAATAAATTATGGTGTATTCATTTAATGAAAGGGAATTCAGCCACTAAGATTATACACAGAAGTATAATTGCCATGATGAAATATTGCTAATATATTATTAATCAGAGGCAAATAATTTATAAAGCAATATAATGAATATACAAAATGATCATTTTTTTTTAGTCACCAACCTTGGTTGCACCAACCATGAATTTAAGATAGCACATATAAAAAATTAGGGTCCTTGATCACTATACTCATGCCTCACTTCATTTACACACTCTGAATAAAGCACAGCTCAATAATAAGGGGCACTCTCTCCCTGCAGACCCTGATAATGTAAGTACCAGGGACCATTACTGAGGGAGAAGACCTGCTTACAATCCACCCTGTCAGAGACAGATGTTCATTCTTCAGTACCAATTACTGTCCTCAGATGGAAGTGTAGCTGTACTGTTCTCAGATGGAAAATCTACATGGGTGTGACTGCGTTTTCTCAGTACATATTTTGGACTTCCTTTCATAGCACTCTGACAATTTACTCCCAAATATTCAAAGATTGTTTAAAGAACAAGAGAAACTGAAGCTGTGAAGGAAAAGTGCTCTATGAATTGGAAATCGGAAAGCTTAACAGTAGTAGATGAGCCAGGGATGAATGAATCAACAGACGAAAATTATGTCTCACGATCTTTGCCTTATTTTTTTCAAAACTGTCCTTTTAACATTTCATTGTTTTTTGTTATGAATGGAAAGTAAAGCTGGATTTGACTATTTAATGGCATTTTCTGACTCCCTGTTTTTCTGTACTTGCTAGTTATCTATTGCCAACCACGATTTCACATTAAGCTCTGAGTGGGCACGCGAAGCATATAAACGCAGATATAAGCAACAGTTATACAGGATAGCAGGATTTTGGTATTTATCTTATTCTTTTTGCCAAACTGTATTTTCTAAGTATTATGCTATGCTAAACATGTATTATATTTTTTTAAAAAAAGGAATTTTTTTAAACTGGTAAAAAATAACAAAAAGCACCTAAATATTTATTTTTTTGCGGTATTATGATGCCTTTCAGAAAGAATTAAAATGGCCCACATGGATGCAGGTAACAAAAATAAACCTCAAACATTTATGAATATTTGTTTCTGTTGGTTAAGGGGAATTTTCTATACAAAAGCCATCTGACTGGATTTCAAGGAGTCACATTAACACCCTACTTTATCTTTAACACTCCTAGTACTGTGAAGGCAGCCATAAAAGAAATCTGCAAAAATATTCACAAAGACCTAGCTTCTCAGATAACTAGAAACAGAAGCTACTTACAAGTTCTTGCATTCCTCCCCTCCCTAGCCCTCCACAATATATACATCTATCTGTATAACACTGTACAGATTATTTCACTGTAAAATAGGTCATAATTGATGCTTTCTGAAATTCCTTCAAGCTTTATGCTTCTAACATTTCAAAGCTTTCTAAAACATTTTTACATAGACCACGATTGGAGTATGATGTTGCAATTAAACAAACTGTATTTCTTCACTTAGTCGTTTTCTCTTCTTTGGCTCATTTAACCTTGTACATTTAAAATTCTAACCTAACCTGATAAAACTCAAAATTTTAACAGTCTCACCCCATCCATCCACCACTTTTTGAGGAGTGCACTAGAGCAAGCTCTGGGAATACAAAGACACTGGCCCCCTCTTGGGGTTTGAATCTTTTGGAGGTCAACAAGAAATTACTGCTATGTGCTAACTGGCGTAGCAGAGGTGTATCCACAAGGGGCTGGGAACAGAGAGGTGGCAAGTACATTTGCTTAAAGGAACGTTATACCCATCAAATTACTTCCAAATCTACCTACAACTGGCTATAATTGGGGATTCTAAATTTTATACAACTAAAAAAAAATTCATAAGGTGTTTTCATAATTGATAATCAAATTTTGATTTATAATAAGTTCAGTGCTTTTGTGTATGTTCTGGCCTTAAACATTATAAGAAATAACGTGGTTTTCTCAGGAGATTTTTATCTTTATAGGAGAAAGAACAGAGGAAATAAGATATTTTAATGCAGAGCCCTTTGCATTTGAAGTGAATACAAGGTTAGCTATTATTAAAACCTATGTTTACTTATGTTATTGACTTTATAACAAAGTACAACTAAAAAAATCAAAATATTCTTTCTCTTATACTGTATTAACAGTAAGATTTCCTTTTGGTTCAACACTTAATCCCTTTGTTCAAGACCTATTATTAGACACAGTTCTGTTAATGCGTACTGTCATTTTACTGGATACCTAATTCTTTTACTTATAAATGATTCTATTTCTAATTATAGCATTACTGTAAGCTGGTAGGTCTACCATGCTAGGTTCCCAGCATTCAGCAGTTATGCAGCATGCTCCTTGCTTTCCTCTAGTGTTTGATATGTGTAGGGAATTTCTGTGGTCTGAATGTTTGTGTCCCCCTGAAATTCCCACTTTGGAAGTCCTAACACTCAAAGTGGTGGTACTGGGAGGTGGGGCCTTTGGGAGGTCATGAGAGCAGAGCCCTTATGAATGGGAAGGGCACTAATCCCCTTATAAAAGAGGCCTCAGAGAGTTCCCTTGTCCCTTCTACCATGTGAGGTTACAGCTAGAAGGTGCCATCTATGAAGCCAAAAGTGAGCTCTCACTGGACACCGAATCCGCCAAGCCTTGATCTCGGAACTTCCCAGCGTTCAGAACTGTGAGAAATAAATTTCTGTTGTTTACAAGCCATGTAGGCTCTGGTATTTTGTTATAGTGGTCAGAATGGACTAAGACAAGAATGTTCAAGGGCTTAAAACTTTTTCTTTTAATTGTATTTTATGGGGCCTGATTTGTTCCTGCTTCACCTAATCTTTTTTTTTTTTTTAAAGATTTTATTTATTTATTTGAGAGAGAGAGAATGAGAGAGAGAGCGCACATGAGAGGGGGGAGGGTCAGAGGGAGAAGCAGACTCCCTGCTGAGCAGGGAGCCCGATGCGGGACTCGATCCCGGGACTCCAGGATCATGACCTGAGCCGAAGGCAGTCGCTTAACCAACTGAGCCACTCAGGAGCCCCCTGCTTCACCTAATCTTAAGAAACTGTGTGGATGGGCCAGAGAAGTTCTATTGAGTAACACTTCAACTTTAGTAGCCTGGGTGTATTCAGGGCCTGTTAGTTATTTTGTATTTCCTTGGCATATTTAATATGTTAAGGAGAACTTGTGCTACTAATGAAACTGTCCAAAGTTTTCTTTCTTTTTTTTTTAAAAAGATTTTTTTCATTTATTTGACAGAGAGAGAGGGAACACAAGCAGGGGGAGTGGGAGAGGGAGAAGCAGGCTTCCCGCTGAGCAGGGAGCCCGATGCGGGGCTCGATCCCAGGACCCTGGGATCATGACCTGAGCCCAAGGCAGACGCTTAACGATTGAGCCACCCAGGCACCCTGTCCAAAGTTTTCTAACAAGGAAGTATAACAGATTCATGTGTCAAAGTCAACCAAAAGTGAGAGCATCTACCATCATTCAGCAAATCTGTTAGGTGAACGCCAAAATATAATAAACTATCTCCAAATCCCTGAAGTACATGCTATTGTCCTTATGTTGATTTCCTATTCCATTATCAATCACTTTTCACACATCATGCTATTCAACTCAACTGTGTGACGTGTGCATTGCTATAGAAAACAGCTAGGATTTCTCTGCTGCAGCCTGGTTCAGGAGCTCTTAATATATCCCTGCTCCATACCATGCTTTATTCTTTGATGGAACACTGAGATAAGACAGGACAGGTATTTTGATTTTACAGGTGAAAAAAACAGATGCCAAAATACTGTTACTTGACCAGGGTCAAACAGAAAGTGATGGCACTCTGCCTAGAACCCCAGTGAGCTAACTCCTACTCCAGTCTTTCACACCACACTGCTATTTTGCACCGTTATCACTCTTCCTTCTTGGTGCGCTTTAAAAAGCAAGAATGTAAGCATTTAAAAAAAAAAACGCCTGGATGAGGAATTCAGGGCTCTGATTTATGTTCAAAGCCAGTTTTTTATTTGTCCTGAATCCTTGAATGACACAGCCTTTCAAATCAAAGTATCCATTATGTGGAGAATATTAAAATAGAGACTTCAGGATATGACCAAGAAATAGGTAGTTTAAGCACGTCTTCAAATATGGCATTTCTATATCTTAATTCTTCTACTAGGCTAAAAATAGATACTTAAACTACGACCTACAATCAGTTATATATGTTACTGTATAATCTTATCCAAGTATGAGAACTGTAGTAACTGAGTTTGTCTTTTTTTTTTTTTTTAATTTTTAAAATTTATTTATTCATGAAAGTCAGAGAGAGAGAGGCAGAGGCAGAGGGAGAGAAGCAGGCTCCCCGCCTAGCAGGGAGCCCAATGCGGGACTCGATCCAGGACCCTGGGATCATGACCTGAGCCGAAGGCAGACGCTTAACCATCTGAGCCACCCAGGCACCCCCTGAGTTTGTCTTTGAATCATGCATCATTAGTACTTTAAGAACACTATTAAATTATACAGACAACTATGCATATTAAGTTAATTTCAACTAGACATTATCTTGTTGCAAAAATATTATAAAGTTAGTTACATTAAAATCGAATGCTACATAATAAAGATAATTCATATTTTGGATTATACTGAGAATACAACTGCTTAATGCATTATAATTATCCCCAACATTTGTAAAAGAATGAACTATTAATGATACTAGATAACCAAAGTTCCTTTTAGCCTTAAGGGCTCCTCCTAAATATTAAAATTGAAAACAAACAATACACCTCATCACAGGAATATCTGGCTACTTTTTTAATTAAATTACTTCATGAAATAGGAAATGCAAAGACTAAATAAGTAGCCTTAGTGTTTTAAGAGTATGGGCTCTAGACTCAGAGAGCTGGGTAAATGTGTGACCTTATGAAAATTACTTCATTCTCCCTGTGCCTCAGTTTCATCATCTGCAAAATGAAGATAATAATAGCATCTACCTTGTGGGATTTTGAAAGGACTGTATGGAAGCATGTATGTAAAATGCTCATAAGAGCAGAGGACACACAGTAAATATTTGATAAATGTTAGCTACTACTACCACTATTATTATTAGCCCCCAATTTACTCACTGATCATGGCTTTCATTCTGTATTTTTATAAAATTTAAGGGGAAAATGCTATCTATAGGATTTATAATTCTTATTTTAAACACTTATTGCACATCAGTAATATACCAGGTACTATGTTAGACAAGGAATTGCAAACACCATGGACTTTTGGTCAATGAGCAAGTTATATAACAAAATTTTTATAGGAATATAAAGGTATTCATTACCTTGAACTCTGATACAGTATGTCACAGTGTGAAAAATAAAGCTATCAACAACAACAATGTAGGTGGTTCTTAATGAATATGAATTCTTTAAATAAAATCACATTTAGTATCAATGGTTGAGATTGCCGTTCAGTGTAACTAAAATTCTTCCAGAGGTTTAATCAACTACTTGGGAAGCACAAAAGACTGGAAAAGAGCATGGTAATCTGGGTCTGATTCCTGGATTTTACAGCCCTGCTCAACTTGGCACACAGTAGATGCTCAATAAAGATTTGTCTTGCCTAAAATACTATGACAAAGTACTCCAGAGTTAACACTGATTCAGAGAAGAGACTGCCACCTAGTGGAAAATTAGGCTCATCACCTGGGATTATCAAATAATGCTGAGAACTTCCCAAATTAACACTTGATCCTACTTAAAATACTACATGTATATTCACTGTGTGTCAGGATTCAGGCTAAGTATTGGTAATAAAAAGATGAATAAGCCTCCATCTCTACTGCCTTCAAAGTACAGATAATACAAAGAAATCACATACTCCACAGAGTGGCATAAAATAAATGGTATTGCAGGAAAAAAAGAAAAAGCCTTGCTTATTAGACAATCAAAAGCTAGTATTTCAGGAAATTTGCTAAAAAGGCAGGTTAGTGTAGCAAGTAAGAGCACAGTCTCCAAGTCCAGACTGTATGGATCCAAGTTCTGGCTCATGTAAAATGAGGATAATTATAGGACCTAACTCCTAAGATTATTGTGAAAAATGATATGTAAAAATGTAAAGTGCTTAAAACAGTAGCAGAAACAAAGAAAGTGCTTTGAAAGTATTAGTTATGATTATCACTACATTTAGAACAGGATCCTAAATATTAATAACAGAACATTAACTGCTAAAGTCTAGCTTCATAAATTTAATTCAGCAGAAGCCGTTTCTTCTGACTAGCACTCTGTTATTATGGGAATCCTAAAAGTACATTATTTGTGGTACTCTGTGACTAAATTTTGTATTACTAGATGATTAACCCTTTCAACATCAGGCAAATAAAACTGCCTTCTGAAAGTAAAAATTGTATTTCTTACCAAAAAAAGCAAAAAGTCAGTAGAATGAAAGACCCAAAAGACCACAACCTGAACATATGCTTAACAGAGAAAGATGCTTGCTGACTCTTCACAGATTTTGCTAGAACTGAAAGATAGATGATACATTTAGCTACCATTGTGGTCTCATTCGCAGCTTATTTAACTTACAAAAAAAAAAAAATGAGTTTGCTCCATTTTCCTTGAAAAATACCTAAATGTATGAGCAGCTCTGATAAATACTATTTAAAAATCATGTAACTGTTCTATATCTTTCAAATTTTATACCACTAAAAACACTTATGTAAAGATAACATGTAAACTTTATTTTCAAGCCAAGAAAGTGTGGGCAAAATATTCCTGCATTAAAAATAAGTAAGATATAAGGCAAACCTCTAACAAGTTAATAATAAATTTTGTAAGTTTTAATGAAAAATCTAAATACTATTGACTTGATGATTATGGCTTGCATTTAATGAGTAAAATACTTCAGAGTCTAAAACAACTTTTTGTTTTCTTATGACTATATACCATACACAAGAACTGTGCTAAATTTTGGATTGCTTGGGATTATGTAACTTCTTCCTAAGCTTCCTCATTTTAAAAATAGGCAGCAAAGAGTTAGGAAAATGTGTTGAAACATTTTGAGTTCTGTTTGTAAAGGTGTTAGTATACTGAAAATTGTGTTCTAAAATCATGGCACAAAATAATTTTAATTTCATGTGTATTATTTGAACATTTTAATTTCTAAAACACTTTGAATTCCATCCTTTTCTACATTAATACAGTACAGATATAATGTCCTTAACTTCATGCACTTATTTTCTAATACAACTGACCCAGAAAGGTACACATTCTAATTTAAAAAAAAAAAGGCTGCCAACAGAATGAATAAAGAGGGGGGAAAAAAAACCTTTTTTCAATTCCCTTTCACATACAGGGGCTTATCAGCATATTAAAACCTCAGTTCCCATAAAGTCAAGTATATACGGGTTAAATGAGCATGATAACCATCCATTTTACCTTTTTCCTTGTTTTATTATTGTCCTTATCAATTTACAAAGTACTTTCACAGTCCCCGCCTCACTGTAACCTCAAAAATGGCCCCCTGAGGCAGCACAGGTGTGGAGAGTAGCCATGCCACTTACCAGATGAGGAAATGGGAGCTTCAGGAAGGCAAGAGGCTTGCACAAGGTCACTACAGAAACAGAATTGAACCTAAAACCTCTGCTTTTGAACTCCTAAAAATGCTTTGCTTTTTCTGCTTACGCTTCTAGAATGGACTTCTTGGTCTAAATGCCTACTGTCTAAAAACCAAATTGGCAAACCCAACTGGACTAACTAATGATGGAAAGCCTTGATCAATGACAGAAAAAATACTGCAGAAAGAAAGATAAAGAGTGGAACTTCCACTTGCCTTTGCAGTGACAATTTCAAAAGCCTACAAAGCACATTAGGAATTGAATGGAGACTGTTGTGAAAGTTCTAAAGGTTCTGAGGAAATAACCGAGCTGCCTCCTTCCGTACACCAGGCCCAGTGATGCGGATGCAGCGCCTAGGTGTGACTCCCTGTCATGTAAACAGTGAGAGTGTACACAAAGAACGGCCTGTTTCAGGACACATGTTTGAACTAGACACCAGGTTTGAATATGTGTTAGAGAAATTTGGTATTTCTTCTCGGTAAAATTTTTCAAAATAAATCTCAATTTTACATATTTTTTTTCTAATATAATTTGCCTGGAAGAGCATAATATAATCCATACAATGATCAACAATTTCAGGTTTAGAACTTAACTGTCTAATGTTCCACAAATAAGTGAAACCATATGATAATTGACTTTCTCTGCTTGACTTATTTTGCTTAGCATAATCTCCTCCAGTCCCATCCATGTTGATGTAAAAGTTGGGTATTCATCCTTTCTGATGGTTGAGTAATATTCCATTGTATATGTGGACCACATCTTCTTTATCCATTCATCTTTTGAAGGGCATCTTGGCTCCTTCCACAGTTTGGCTATTGCGGACATTGCTGCTATGAACATTGGGGTGCATAAAGAATAGCATGAAGGACATCAGGAGAAGGAAGGTAAAAATGAAGGGGGTGGAAATTGGAGGAAGAGATGAACCATGAGAGACTATGGACTCTGAGAAACAAACAGGGTTTTAGAGGGGAGGGGGGATTGGTTAGCCCAGTGATGGGTATTAAGGAGGGCACGTACTGCATGGAGCACTGGGTGTTATATGAAAACAATGGATCGTGGATCACCACATCAAAAACTAATGATGTACTGTATGGTGACTAACATAATAAAATTTTAAAAATTAAAAAAAAAAAGAACTTAACTGTCTAATAATTTAGCACTTCTCACAACCACTGACCAATGACCAATTAACTGCTAACCAGTATTTGTATTAACACAATAACCACTCACATTTCATTTAAATTTAAGACTCTCTGCCAAATAATCCCACGTTAATGTTACCTACATATGTATGTGTGTGTGTGTGTATATACATATATATATATATGTATTTGTATATTTAGGCATTTAAGATATTGTATGTAAGCCATCCTAGCTTAGCAAAAACACTGAATGATGATACATGACATCCTAAACAAATCAGAGACTAATGATGACCATTTATTTTTGAACAAGACTTAATATGTAAAGAAAAGGAACTGCAGTTTTGGGAGTGACAGCACCATGAGTACATACAGTGCAGAACAATGAAATCCTAATTTCAGGACAGAAATTAAATAATTAAAGAAATGTTTAAAAATAGCATAAATCCAAATAATTCTAAGAATACCATCTTATTCCTGAAAAAATTGTGTCCAGTCTTTATTTCCTTATTTTTTCTCAGAAAGACAGAATAGCGTAATTTTAGAGCAGAAAAAGACTTTAAATTTCTAATTCCAGATCTTATTTTCACTGACATTGGATGTTTTTACCTTCCTTTTAGGCTAAGAAATTCTTAAAACTATAGCTTATTACAACTATGTACTTTAGTGAAAAACAAAAACATGGAATAAGAAACTAAATATTCAACAGAAAACATTAAAATCCCTACTTCCTAAATGTTGTTTACCTTTTAAATTTAGTTAACACATTCCCAAATAATTTTTAGGTGAATTTTATTTAAATTTAGAAAGAAAGTGATGATTACCTTTCTGTGATTCCAACAAAAGGGCACAACCATTTATGTGTAACTTTGCTGATATTTAAACTCCATAATAATAGTGCTTATGGAAAAGTAAAATGTTATAACATAATATAATCTATTTAATTTGTTTCTTAAAATATATTCAAGAGAGCTTTATTAATACAAAGGTTGATAGTTTTCACAAAGCTCATGATTCCTGGTTTAGTCTAAAAGTAAAGGTTACTTAAAATATTCTTTTCTTATCAGCAGTGAACTTACCATGGAAATCATAAATATATAGAAGTATTGGCTCATTCTGCCCAAATGCACAAAATGCAACCATATTTTCAAGTGGGTGATAAGAAATGTCTCGAATGGGTGATTTGAATGGCAGGTCAGAATACACTGCTACTTGTTCTCCTAAATAAGAAAAGACATGCAATAATTTGTACTGTCTCAAATATCTCTCATTAGAAGATTATTCTTTAACTTACTAAAAACAGTTATAGTAATAACAAAGCTCGCATTATTTACATGAAAACATTGATTACTTAAAAATAGTTGAGTAACTCTTATATTAAATAATTATTTTGCATCCTGTTGGACCTCCTCTTTCTACTTCTCATCCCAACCTCTTCATTGAAGTTTTCAAGGCAACAAAAAAAAAAAAAAAAAAAAAAAAAAAAAAGGAGCTTGGCAGGAGAGAAGTACCTGACTCTGAGATCTGACAGCTGAGCAAATGCCAACTAATAACAAAGAACTCAGGGAGAACTCTGGGAGGAACTGCATGCTCTAAAACTGAAGACACTGGTTAAAGGAGGTTTGGTGGGGAATTCATTTTTATATTTTTTTTCCAGAGACTGAGATACCACCTGCTTTAAAGATACATGTGATTATTAATGGCTAAAAGAGGCCTTACAGCAGAGGTCTAAGGAACCTATGAAAACCGGAATTCAAAAATCAAAGAACCAAGATCAATTTATTGAAGGAGAAAAGAGATTTAACACTTCCAAACTGACGCTGGAGTATCAAAACACAGTAAGAAAAAAAAAAACCCTAAGTGAACCAACTAGTCAAAAACGCTTAAAGGAAAGATGGAGAGAATGTGCAATTAAGGAGAGCACGTGCTGTGATGAGCACCAGGTGTTGTATATGTAAAGTGATAGACTGCTAAATTCTACACCTGAAACTAGTATTACACTGTACGTTAACTAACTGGAATTTAAATAAAAACTTAGGGGAAAAAAATCAAGAGAATAAACACAGTGAACCAAATACTACTGATTAGAGATATTTTATAAAATTCTCAATTTATTGCTAAAAAAATGTTTATGTGGTTTTAGCTTTTCTTTTGGAAAGCAAAGGTGAGGCACAAATGAACTTCCCAATGTACTGATTTATTGTATTGGGAAAACATGAATTACAGTAATTGAGGTAAATTGCTTTTGCTTTTCTTTTTTAAGAATTTTACTTTTAAGTAATCTCTATACCCAGCGTGGGGCTGGACCTTATGACCCCAACGATCCAAAGTCGCAAGCTCTATCAAATGAGCCAGTCAGGAGACCCAGGTATATTGCTATTAAGTTTCAGATACCAAAACTTTGACAGGAATATGTTTATTTCTTTTTTTTTAAGATTTTATTTATTTATTTGACAGAGAGATAGAGAGACAAAACAAGTAGGCAGAGAGGCAGGCAGAGGGAGAGGGAGAAGCAGACACCCAGCTGAACAGGGAGTCCAATGCGGGGCTCGATCCCAGGACCCTGGGATCATGACCTGAGCCGAAGGCAGCCGCTTAACCGACTGAGCCACCCAGGCGCCCCTATTTCTAATAAAAAATATATTACAGATATTTAGCCATTTGTATACCCACTTACATTCCAAATTCAGGTTATAAATATTCTGTATTTTGCATTACAATCTTAATTAAGCACTTCTCTTAATAGAGCATAGGGAATATAGTCAATAATACTGTAATAACTTTGTATGGTGACACATGGTAACTATACTTATCATTGTGAGCATTTTGAAATGTATATAACTGTTGAATCATCATGTTTGTTGTACACCTGAAAGTAATATTGTATGTCAACCACAATAAAAAATACTTCTCTTAAGATTGCTAATACCTTATTATAGGCAAGGAAAGAATAAACCTTGAATTATAATGTGAAAGTCTAAATCCATGAAGATATCAAAACAATAAAAACAGAATTTAATATAAATTTAGACTGCAGCTGAGTCCCATTATCAGTTCTCCCATTTGGAAAAACATAACTGAGAACCTGAAATCAGAATTTTCTTGAAAATTACTCCATAAAATGGTAGTTTCCACACTTCTTCAAAAATAAAAACAAACACCCCCAATTTTTTAAGATCAATGAAATATTTACCTGTTTCTGGGTTCCAAACATATACTATACCATCTTCACTTCCAGCAAAGAGAAAAGTCCCACATGGTGTCAAAGTACTATGAATCTTTTCCCGATAATTTGCTGCACCTACAAATTTCCTTGCTGCTAATCTACAAACAAAAAAGATTTCACAAATGTAACCTATCTTACCCACTGAAAAGATTGGTAGTTAAAAACACCCATTTCTTTTAAATACTTCATTTGCATTTAACAAACAATTTTTTGAGAATCTGTTACATGGGAGACATTCTATGATGGATGCAGAATAAAGAAGAGTGAGTTCCAGGGGCGCCTGGGTGGCTCAGTCGTTAAGCGCCTGCCTTCGGCTCAGGTCATGATCCCGGGGTCCTGGGATCGAGCCCCACACTGGGCTCCCTGCTCCTTGGGGAGCCTGCTTCTTCCTCTCCCACTCCCCCTGCTTGTGTTCCCTCTCTCACTGTATCTCTCACTGTCAAATAAATAAAATCTTTAAAAAAAAAAAAAAAAAGAAGAGTGAGTTCCAGAGCTCAGGGAGTTTATAATTTAGCAGGAGAGAGAAGGAATGCATCAATATAAAACAGAAATTGAATGTAGAAAGTGCCACAAGAGAACAAAATGAGTACTTTGCAGATTTGGATAAAAGTGATTTTTTTTTTAAGATTTTATTTGAGAGAGAGAGGATGAGAGACAGAGAGCATGAGACGGAGGAGGGTCAGAGGGAGAAGCAGACTCCCCGCCGAGCAGGGAGCCCGATGTGGGACTCGATCCTGGGACTCCAGGATCATGACCTGAGCCCAAGGCAGACGCTTAACTGACTGAGCCACCCAGGCATCCCAAGTGATCATTTCTAGCTATGAAGAGAGAGCCTACTTTATGGGAGTAGCATTTGAGTTGGTTACTTAAAAATGTACAAGATTTTTATATTCTTATATTTTTCCCATGTGATAAATTTTTAAAGTCACACAACAAATAGTTGGATCCTTGCAGGAATATTAGACAAAAATATTATTAAATCATCTATTAAATATGGTATATAACCTTCTAGACTTTTTCATTTGTGAATAATAGCTAACATTACTTTTTTTAAAGATTTTATTTATTTATTTGAGAGAGAGAGAGAGCACAAGCAGGGGGAGCAGCAGAGGGAGAGGTAGAAGCAGGCTCCCTGCTGAGCAGAGAACCCCATGTGGGGCTCAATTCCAATACCCCAGGATCATGACCTGAGCTGAAGGCAGATGTTTAACCAACTGAGCTACCCAGGTGCCCCAATAGCTAACATTATTTTAGTGCTCACTATGTGTCAGGTAAATACTATTATCACCCCTGGTTTACAGAGAGGACATTACATACAGTGTCCCATTATATGCTTTTTTTTTTTTTCCCATTTAACAATAAATCATGAATAATGGCCCTCTGTGTCAGAAAATACACATTATGTATTCCTTTTAGTAAAGGTATATATTATATCACTGTCTAAACATACCTTAAGAAATCTTCTACTGTGGGACAACAGTTAGGATGTTTCTAGCTTTCCCTTACCATGAACATGATATCTAAGAACAATCTTGTGTATATATATATATTTTTGCTGTTTTATAATTATTTTCACATAAATTCCCAGACCTGAGGTCACTGGCTCAAACGTTTCTGGAGTCCTTGCTATATGGTGTAATGCTTTAAGTACTTTACATGTGTAAACTAATTTATTCCCCACAAAACCTTATGAATATGGTATATTATTTACCCATTTGAGTGAGGAGGAAAGAGAGGCTCAGAATGGTTAATCTGATTGTTGGTCAGGGATGGAAAAGGTATTATTTGACTCTAAGCAGTTAGCCTCTAGGGCCCACGCAGGATTCTAAGCTGAATACTATACACTACGTAAAAAGAGAATAACCAAATTCTTTAGGCCTGGCCTTCTAAAACCTGGCACTAATCTCTATTTCTGAAAAATTTTTTTCTTAGCACTCCCTATCAAGAAATTAATGGTCTACAGACTTACTCACGCTGCCTTGATCACAACTTCTATTATCCTTCCTCTGAATTTTATGCCAGGCTTTTCAGGTTTTCCACCCTCCTGACAAACTTCTATCTTGTCTAAATTCTATCCATCCTTTAAGATTGAGCTCAAAGGCCAGCCTCTGCATAGAGCCTTTAACACAAGGCTGTAGTACAGCCATCCTTACAATTACCTGCTGCCATGAAAGATATAATCCTTTGAAGTACTTACAGTCACTAAAATAATACATATCAAGTACTTGCTATCTCTCAAGCATGACATGAGTACTACGTATAAAAGAAGAATAAGCAGATTCCAGTCCTAGAAGATCTCACATTTTAGCCTAATTAAATGTTTTGTGTTATTCTGGAGGCACTGTAACTAGATTATAAACTTCTGATGAACTACTCTGCTAATCATTTTCCCATAGTACTGATGCCCGTATCCTGAAAAGCTCCACAAACAATGAAGGCCTTAACAGTTAGCCCTACAAGATAATTGCAAAATAAACTAGTATAGATCACATTTTCCTTTCTAAACACAATAATGATATCTAATAAAACTAGAGTTCTCATTTGTTGTATTGGTATGCTTAACACCAAAAGTACATCAGAATACTATGCTGATTTTTCCAGAACTCTGCGTCTGTTTTTTACATTAAGGAAATTTCCTTTCCTTATTTAGAAATAAAACAAAATAGGAAAAACAAGGATAAATTAATCAAAAGCTGTCTCATTCTGTTACAGTATTATATCATAGTACTATGCTATACCAATGTCATAGAAATAAAAGATATTCTAAGGCAGAGGTTTGCTCTTTTTTTTTTTTTTAAGTGTGACAACAAAAAGCAACTGACTACATTTCAGCTTCAGAACTATTTACATTTTGAGCCAGAAAATTCTTTGTTGTGGGGGCTGTCTCATAAACTGTAGGATGCTTAGTAGGATCTCTGGTCTCTATCCACTAAATACTAACATTCAAAAATGCCTCTAGACACTGTAAGATGTCCTCTGAGGGGAAAAACTAGCTACATGAGAACCACAGCTGCATTTTATAAGTATGAATTAATTCATTTCTTATTCTGTGAGTGCTAAACCTGTCAATACTGAAATATACTTACATTCGGAGATCCATAATTCTCAAAGTACTGTCTTTGGTATGGATTAACAATCGTTTTCCATTGGGATGAACCTCCAAATAACTTATGGGAATCCCCTTAAACTCACTCTCTTTAATTTCCTAAAATGATTTAAAAAGATTATAAAATATTATCACTATACAGTTTGTCTAATATGAAGCCCCTTTTAGAGCACAAAATTAAGTCATTTTCGATTGCAATTTAAAGGATCCTTTAAAATGGTTAGCGAAAGGATTCCCAGTAACTTCAGTTATAGGCTGAAAATAAAGCTGATAGTATGTATTTTTTGACTGTTATGTAATGCCACATTTAGTTAGCATTTTTGTAGTGTATTCCCAAATAAGCACTTCCTAAAACACAACTTCTAACTTTGTATTTTTTTGCTTACCATCATACATGAAAAACTTCTAATTTTTACGACTTCAAAAGTTAGTATAGAATTAACTTTCAAGTTCTATTTCAGTCTGAGATTATTTCTTTATGCACTTACTTCCACTTTGTCCTGAAAAAGATAAGTTACTGGCATCTTATTCTGAGATCATTTAATTTAGATTGCAATTTTAGGGATTTTTTTTTTTTTGAGGAACAAGAATCAAGTGTTTTGTTCATTTCTTGCATTGGAAGTATTCCTCGATGACATCCTTGGCCTGAGACTTTGCCATAGTCTTTAACCACCACACAACTGCAACCAACGACTTGATGGGGTTCTCCCCACTCTGTCAGTTTTACAGAGGCCTACCCATTCCCCTAGTTTCCTGTCATCAACCTTAATTAGGTTGATTTGGTGTTCAGCACAAGGGTCTCCACCAACTTGACATACATAGGCTCATCAGAGCTGGATGCAAGCATGCAAAGACGGGCTTGGCACTTGTCTAAGGCTTTGACAGCTTTGCGAATTCCACGTGCTAGGCCATGGTGGATGCGGGCAGTCTTCAGCACCTCGTGTAAAGCAGTATTAATGACCATTACACCTCCAGCAGCAATGGCTTCCTCGGCCACAGCGGTAGGTTACAGGTGGAATTGAATCTTAAGGGCACTGAGCCTCCAGGATTTTTTTTTTGATAGTTATTTAAGGCAGCCTGATAAATGATGTCAAGAAAGACCTACATACTGAAGAAAATCTGCCTGGATGAGCCTCACAAAGGAAAAACTACCAAAGGTCCTTCTTGTGTGGATTACTAGAAAAAAGAAAAAAACCTGCAAATGCAAAACTGCTTAGACTGAAGTCCAGAGGGTCCGAAGAAAGCCTGCTTTAACTTTCAGGCAGAATTCTGAATTAGCCTTCTCTTCCTTCGAGGACCCGCTAGTATGTTTTGTCTCCTTCTCTGAGGTCTCCTCTTCGGAGGCGGTTTGGCACCAGCAGAGGTGCAGTCCAAACTGCTACAATCCGAGTCTCAGCAGCTAAGCCCAGGCTACCGCTGACAGGAAGGCCTACTGTTAGCTGCTTTGTAAAAGTTACCGAAAAAAGTCAAACACTGACAGCACAGATGGGGGGTACAGTGACTGCACTATAACAATTTGGGGGTGGGGACGCACTGCACTGTTGGGGGTCTGAGCAGCACTCACACAGATGCAAATGTGCAAAATCAAAAAACACAAAACTGTTTAACAAGTTAAGTGTTAGGCATGAATTTGACAAGAGTGCCAGGAGATTTAGCATTTGTGGGATCTGTTAGTGATTTCCTCTCTATTTTTTCTTACCATATTCATACTCAAACAAAAAAAAGCCCTAGTTTTGAAGCCCATTCCCCATGCCAAGGAGTGTGTGCCACACACAGCACATGGACACGTCATCTTAAGGGACAGATGAGTATAATTTAGCATTCCTCACACTGCTGCCTGAAGAGAACCAGGTAAGAAATCAGGGTCTACAGTTTGTCCTAGGGCATTAGCTACCAAAAGATATTCCAGCTCATTTTCTAACTTTTTATTTTGGACTGTCTCGAGTCACCTCTAGGCTGCAGATTTGGAAGATAAATTTGCCTTTTAGTTACTATATTAAGGTAAAGAAACACATGATTTTTAACATAAATAGTAGACTCTGCACTGTACACTCAAATTACTGGAAAATGTGCCTTTGGACTTTTGTCAATCCCTTAGGTATATAAGTAATTAGAAAGTTCTTTTCAAAGTGTGTGAAATTAGGCTACCACATGAATCCCAAGCCATCAATCATTATAGACTAGATGAAAATGACTGAAAATAGAATAAACAGTTTTTAAAATAGATCTGATAGATTCAACAGATTTAACTAAAGTTCATAAAAATTCTTTTTCACTTAGAGTGTCTTTTTTTCAAATGAGGACAACTGTTATAATAGAAGAACAAAAAATTAAAGAACAAAAGTATAGTATACAAGACAAACTATATCAACTTATATAAAACAAACTCAGGTTTAATAATTCATTTTGTATTTTTAAGTAAAAATACTGAATATGCACCAGTAAAATTGCTTAATATACCAGCCACCCTAAAAACACTCTACTCCCAAAATGAAAGATCATTCGTTTCTGCCTACTTGGCAAAATTCAAATGAAAACAATTATTGTGAGTAAATGACAGACCCTGCTCATAATTACATACTTTTGATTACATAATTGTAAAAGACAACACTGTTAACAAAACATTGAACACACTGTTTTTAGAGTGACGTTATGGGGTCAAAAAAGAAAATGAATAGCAGAAAGCAGAAGTTATTACTTATAGATGGTAATATAACATGTGCCTAATTTTAGCATAATTCCGGTAATGGATCACTGAATGCCATATCACAAATTAGGGTTCAAAGATCAAGTTTGGCCAAAATGAAAATTTTCACTAAGTTGCTATATCATCAATTAGCCATCAGGAAGACTAGATAATTAGTCAATGATAACTGACTTTGTAGGGACTGAGAAAAACTTAATTTTTTTCAGAAGAGAGAAAGAATGTCCTGATGCCTTATATCTAAAGTCATGTGGTTCAATTTTTTCTAATTTTTTAAATTAAACCCCAAGTAGGAAATATGATTTTATACCTTATTTATACTCCAGTGGCGCACTGAATGTTGCACATCATTAACTTTGACATAGGTATTCCAAACAACAATCACCCCAGTGCAATCTCCTGAATACATGTGATGACCTATTTAAAAAAAATAAAATCACTCACTTAAGAATACTACACACAGGCAGAAACAAAATGAAACTGGGAAAACACATCCCAGTATGACAAAGAATCAGAGGGCTATTAAACAGTAGTTTAGTAAAAAGAGAAAAAAGAAGTAAATAAAAACCCAAATACAACTTGTAGTCAAATCGCAAGTATCTTTAAATGAATTCTTCACCCTTGTGAATTACTTTGGATGACGTATTTCCCTTTTGTCACTTACAGGAAATTGAATACACAAAGAAATGAGCATCTCATTGCATTTGTATATGGTCCAAATTCTACAGCCAAACAAATCATCTCAATTATCCAATACATATCTATAATGCTCACCTTTATTAACCTATATCATCTGTTTTATATTCCTGGAAAAACACCTATATTCTAATATATACTGTTAGCAAAATGCCTGAGACCAGTAGAAACTCAATAAACAATCAGGGAATGAATAAAATGATAAATGACAGGTATTCCAGTTTAACATATATTCTTAGAGTCAAACCATCTTATAGTTGAATGGGACCTCAGAGACCATCAAATTCAACTTTATACTCACTCAGATATATCTTCCACACCATCATGAACAGATGGTTGTTCAGTAACTGTGAACTTAATATTTTACAAAGCAGCTATTCAACTGATGAACTGCTCTATATACTAGAACGTTCTTTCCAATTCTGAACAAAGAATTCCTGTCTTTGGTAGCTTTGGTCCCATCTCTACCTACTGGAGCAACACAGTCTGATTTCTTTTTGTTTCACATATGGATATCTTAGTCAAGTATTTGAAGAAATTCATGTCTTTTATAATCTGAGCTACTTCTACTATGATAAAGTTTGTAGACACCTTTCTATCCTTGGCTGACTTTTCCTAAATGTGTTCCAATTTCTTAACATCTTTGTAGTTAAACTGAATATATTAGCAGTATTGTCATTTTGATCTGGTTCCTATACTAATTAATTATAGCCGTAGTCTACATATCAGTGTCTGAAATAATGTAAATGTGACTATATACCATTCTCATAAAGGTTTGTGGGGAAAAAATTAGTTTATACATGTAAAGTACTTAAAACATTACAGCACATAGCAAGGACTCCAGAAATGTTTGACTCAGCAACCTCAGGTTTGGGAATTTATATTAAGAAAATAATTATAAAACAGTGCAACGAAGTTTTGTATATACATATATGTATGCATGTGTATGTGTGTATCTATACTATTCACAGAAATCATGTTGATGGTAGGAGAAAGCTGGAAACATCCTAAGTACTGCCAACAATAGAATGTTTCTTAAGATACATTCAGACAACTATATAATACATACCTATTAACTGTTAGCTAAATGCAGAGGTGCTGAGTGCACAATGTACACAGTATATGGTGTAAATACAGGTTTCCCCTGCTATCTACCTAATATTCTTTTGGTATTTCCCTCTTCTTCCTCATTTTAACCCTTTAACTGAAAAGCCACTTAAAAGAAACCTACTGGGAAAAAAAAAAGAAGCTTACTGAGGGGGTAATCACCAACCCAATGAAATATATTTATGAAATTTGGTATGACTGGTTGTTACAGCAAAGATTAGTTGAATCTAAACATTTAAGAATTTAATGACTTAAATGATTTTTTAACAAGATTTTATTAATCTGAGAGAGAGAACACGTGCAGCGGGAGGAGCAGAGAGAGATGGACAAGCAGACTCCATGCTGAGCACAGAGCCCAACATGGGGCTCAATCTCATGACCTTGAGATCACGACCTGAGCCGAAATCAAGAGTCGGACGCTTTAACCGACTGAGCCGCTTAGGCACCCCCAGAATTTAATGACTTTAAAATTACAAACAAAACTCCCTCACTGCTAAATCTGTGTCCAGGTCTACCATATGATCTGCAAAATACACATAAATCCAAAAATGTACAATCATCAATACACAAAATCCTTTTCAAGCTTAAAAAAATTATCTTAGTGAACAAAAATTATTTTTAAAAATTCCTCATGCATCTAGCCTTCTTTTGGAATATATTCTGACATACCTTCAATATCAAAACAGAGAGAGTTGATAAAACTCCTGTGCGTGTCAAACTGTCGGATCAATATGGCAGGATCCTCTCTCATATCAATCTTCCATATCCGTATCACAGAATCATAGCAGCCTGTAACCACCAGTTCTTTTACAGCAGGATGGAATTTAGCCGTGTAAACAAAAGAAGGATGAGGTAAAACTCTGAAAGTATTGGTATTATTTATTTCATTTTTCCATATCCTGGGAAAGGATAAAAAGTTATATATTGCTTCTGAAAGGGAGAAGTTTCTAAAACTTTCTCTAAAAACCAATACAGCCAATGGAATTTAAGTAAGCAACGACAATAACCAATGGTAAACTACATCTTATAACAATCAAAAATAATGTGATCAAGTATTTGATGGCTGGGGTTCTTTACATTTTGACAAAGCTATTTCTTAGTTATTATCAAGCATAATGGTTAATTTGTCTACTAATTTTAATCTATATTGTAAAATGAAAAATTATATTTGGATATGTTTTTTAAAAAACCTATTTTTGACATTGATTAAACACACATGGAATAGTTGGTAACATACTGCATTTAGTACATTACCCACAAAAAATACAACATGGGGAGAGCTTTAATTATTCCCCATTCAAGTTGTGTATACTGCTTTTGCAAAGTGCTCACTAGTAGAGGTTTAGAGAACAAGATATCTATTAACTTTGTATTTTTTTTTTTTTGAATGAAGGATTTTTTTTTTTTTTTAAGATTTTATTTATTTATTCATTAGAGACAGAGAGAGAGAGGCAGAGGGAGAAGCAGGCTCCCAAGGAGCAGGGAGCCCGATGCGGGACTCGATCCCAGGACCCTGAGATCATGACCCGAGCCGAAGGCAGACGCTTAACCATCTGAGCCACCCAGGCGCCCTTAACTTTGTATTTGTAATTTCCAAGCCTAGATAAATGACCGTGAACCCAAAGTCTTAAAAGCCATATTGAAATTACTGTATGATACCTGAGTAAAATAGGATTAAAATAACTGTATTTTGATAGAAAACAGACTGTCTTACATTAAACACTCAATTTATGTTCAACACTTTTACTATCTCTTCCTCTAAATAACAATTTTTAAAAAGCAGTATTACTGTCATTGCTGCAGTCTTGACAAGAATAAACCCTAAGGGGTAAAACTGTTATGTTAGATACTCTGCATTTCTAGTCAGTGTAAAAATAGGCAAAATCTAGCAACAGAAAGGTGCTAAATGAATATGGAACACTGGATTTTAAACAGATTAAATTATTAGAATTAGAAAAATATATTAATTTTTTTTTTTTTAAGATCTTTTATTTATTTATTTGACAGAGAGAGAGACAGCGCAAGAGGGAACACAAGCAGGGGGAGTGGGAGAGGGAGAAGCAGGCCTCCGGCCGAACAAGGAGCCCGATGTGGGGCTCGATCCCAGGATCCTGGGATCATGACCTGAGCTGAAGGCAGATGCCTAACGACTGAGCCACCCAGGCGCCCCAAAATATATTAATTTTTAATAGGGGGTTTTATAGTTCATTCTTTTAATTATGACCTAAGAACTAAAGCAAATTAAGTCCTTTTCAAAATTATGGATGAAAGAAAAAAATACAGTTGCCATTCAAGAATAACATTCTGTGAGTTTTCTCAGCAGCTGCTTCAAATACAGGATATGACCTTCAATTACTAAGAATCCAAACTAATAATGGAGGAAGTGAAAGAACATGTTTTCAAGTGAAAATAAAGCACGTGTGTCCGTGCATAAACATTTTTACCATGGTAATACTTTCAATGAATATATGCTACATGAAATACAGTACTTACTGAAAGAACAAAATCACTAATTTGTGATTAAGATCGTTAAAAGAAGATTGTTTAAAAGATAAAAACTTCATTTGCTTGCTTAAAAATCTTAGCAGTATTATTTGAAATACTATATAAACTATATAACAGGCAGAAATGAAACAATCATATCTTAAAAGCAGCTCAATTAAAATAGACACAGTATTTTAAAATAAAAATGAAGACTGGGGCGCCTGGGTGGCTCAGATGGTTAAGCGTCTGCCTTCAGCTCAGGTCATGATCCCAGGGTCCTGGGATCGAGCCCCGCATCGGGTGCCCTGCTCTGCAGGGAGCCTGCTTCTCCCTCTCCCTCTACTGTTCCCCCTGCTTGTGCTCTCTCGCTCTCTCTGTCAAATAAATAAATAAAATCTTTAAAAAATAAAACAAAATAAAATAAAATAAAAATGAAGACTTTTATGTAAAGACCTAACTGGTATCAATGATGGGTTTTAGTCAAGCAAGCAACGGTCGAGTCCAAGAACAAAATAAATGTATTAATGAGTTTGGGGGAAAAAAACAGGCTGATTACAAAGAACAGGGAAATACACAAATTTGTAAAGACTAGATGAGCACACAAAAAAATTATTAGAATTGGGAAAGAAAAAATATGCAGTTACAACAGTATGTGTGATGAGGGGCAACATGGGGACATATGCGCCTAACTGGGAGCCATTACATGCCGAAAAAGTCTGATTATATGAGGAGCTGTTGGTTAGAGAAAAACACAGATTGTACTGAAGATAACTAAAGAAGATTTCAGTTAACCCCACATGGCAAAGAGCTAACCAGTGGGAAACAGTTACTCAGGAGCCACTAACACTAACCAGGAAGACAGAAGGAGAAGACGGGGCCAGAGGCTCATGCCTCTGCCACTCAAAGCATTAGCAATTCTAATTCTCTTCCTTTGACTTTAGCTTATTCATTTTAAGTAGTCCCTACACCTCTTTCAAAAACCTCACTCTTTTTGGTTCTAGCCACAATGTTTCTCTCTTCACTCAGTTAATCCTACACAATAAGTATTTTTATGATATAAAGAGCCCTCAATCAGTATCAAAGCTACATAAAGAAAAAAGTATACTTTACTACAATATATTATATGCTGTGTGGAAAACTCCAAGAGACTTCAAGAAATGGTTAAATCTGAGCTGGGTTTTAAATGATGACTATGAGCCCAAAGCGGCTCACAAACGGCACTTAAATGTTTGCTGAGTGACTGAGTTGGGCAGAAAGGCTAGGAAAAGGGCACTTAAGCACAGGAAGAGGAGGCATGGAGATACCAAACAGGGTAAGATGCCAAGAGCATTTCAAAAGATTGTGTGGGTGAGGCCGAGGGTACATGGTAGTGCACAGGAGAAGGATGTAGGGTCAATGAGAAATGTGCCTGTTAGGCCATGCTATGGAGCTGGAACATTTTCAAAAGGGCTGTGGGAATCAAAGACTTTTGAAAATCAGGGCATTATGAAAGAGGGTTGTGGTAAGATGGAAGAATAAGAGACTGAGCAGTGGGAAAGTTTAGCACCAACAGTTTAAGCAAGAGATAGACAGCAAGGGCCTGAATGAAGGTAACAGCAGTGAGGATGGAAAGGGTGTGATAGAATGGTGAGCCTTTTAGGAGGGCGAATTGACAGACTACAGTACTGCTTGGATATGGGAAGGAACGCTGGGAAGAAAAAAAGAAATGGGTGCTACTCTGGGTTCCTGGCTCAGGAGACAGGGTGGATGCCATTAAAAAGTCCACAAGAGGACTAAAAGAGGAAAGCAGTTTGGTGATATCAGCAAGCCTGGTTTTGGATCTGAGGTGCCACTGGCAGTCCAGACAGAATAACAGGAAGTGAAACTCAGAAAAAAAGTGGGAGTCAGCCTATAGAAGTGAGAGTCAAAGCTGGCGAAGATGAGAAAGACCAGGAGGAGCACAGCAAACCAGGGAAGATGCTCAAGCAGGAGGATTCTGGGAATGAACATCTATAGAGAATAGACAGAGGAAGAGGGATGAGAGACAGGGAAAAAGAACTGGCCAGAGTCATAAAAAGCAAAGAGAAGAGACTGTTAATGAAACCATTAGTTGGAAATATTTTAAAACTGGTCAATAATTAATTACTGCAGTGAAAGCAAACAGGGTAAGGACCCAAACTGGCCACTGGATCTGAAAATCAGCAAGAAACTGCTGACCTCGTAAAGAAGGCTGATCTAGAAGGGTGGGAGTAAGAGCCAGATTCACTGGGCTGAGCTGAAGACAACATGTGCAGAATGTTCTTGATGTTGTAGAAAGAAAAATAATGTGGTAGTCTGGAGAGCAGGAAGAACTGAGGAAAATAAGATATGGAGAACTGAGCATATTTTTAAGATGAGAGGACAAAATCAATAGAAAGGAAGATATTGAAGAGACAAGAGAGGTAGGAAACAGAATTGTAGACTGAAGGACTGAGATTAAAAGCACAAGTCAGAGAGTGGCCGGAAAGGTGTCTTTACCCATACATCTTTGTTAAGAGCAGCAGACAGAGATAAAGATGGGTACATTTATAGATATTGGGTGGGAAACCAGAGGCAGATACAGGAAGTTCATGTCTGGCATAATTTCACTGTAAGTTGAAGGCAGTCAGCTAATGAAAGCAGGAAGATGTGACTCCGTGTAGAGAACTCGAAGTGCCGTAAGGCTTGGATGTGCTACCAGAGGAGTAAGAAAAGACAGCTGCATAATAAAGATAAGGAAAAGGCTTGCTCAGCTGAGATGAGAGCTCAGGTGATTTTAAGACTTACAAATCCACAGTCAGGCCTTTGCAAGGTTATGAATTTTTCTCTAGTACAACTGGGCATCGGACAGAATGGCTTTGTTTAGAGAACAAACAGACCAGAGGTTCTTTTTTTTTTTTAAAGATTTTATTTATTTATTTGACAGAGAGAGAGAACAAAAGCAGGGGGAGTGGGAGAGGGAGAAGCAAGCTTCCCGCCGAGCAGGGAGCCCGATGCAGGGCTCGATCCCAGGACCCCGGGATCATGACCTGAGCCGAAGGCAGACGCTTAACCGACTGAGCCACCCAGGTGCCCCCAGACCAGAGGTTCTGAAGGATGCTATTAAGAGAGACTAACAGCAGGTGCCCAGCTACACAGGGAAGGAAATCAAGTCTCACCAATTACCATCTTTTGCATTTAAATACTAAACAGTAATGATAACATCTTAATTAGACATTTTATATTAAAAAGGAAGCTGATAATATTAATAGAAAGGACTCAGACACTAGAGGTGTCTTAAAAAAGCAGGAAGCAGAAGTAAGTAAGAGGGCATCCCAAACTGCTCTAAATATCAGCTTCCTGGTGTACAGAGATCAAAAAAGATTTATGTGTATCCACCTATATTTGTTGGAATCAAATTAAATGACATATATAATATAAAGCATCTTGAAAAACTGCCTAGTAATACATTTAGAATACACACAAGGTAGAACAAGCAGCTAAAACAGTGTCAAGGAAATTTTACAAAGTAGCTTTAAAAAATTTTATTATGATACTTATTAAGTTGGAAAGGGTTCAATTATTTTATAACTGACATTCTGAAAAACGCAATATTGACAATCTATAAAACTCTTAAAACATAAGGTACATATTCACTTAACAGGTCGGTATCCCCTGCTTTTCAAAGTCTGCATTACACCACTTTGCTTTTACCTAAGACCTATGTCAGCACCTGTTTTCACTAACCAGAAGAAATTTGAAGAGGATTTTTGCTTTAATGAGAAAAGGAGAAAAGCAAAAATCGGGTTCAGCACTTGTTCTGCCGTGAGCCCTCACAGAGGGAGCGCGCAGCCCCAGCAGCGAAGGGGGGTGCACTACATTCAGCTGCTCCACATCAAGCTGCCACAGCTCTGAACTCTGTCTCCCAACATCTGTGCTTTATCTCAATTGATTCTGTGCATCCCTTAGAGCAAGATGTTCCCAAGGTATCAGAAAACTCCGAGAGAGGTTATTTTTGGGGTCTGAGAACACTCAAAAATTTTTCCATATAAATTAACAGTTATTCTTCCCCTTATACCATTTCATCTTAGGCAAGGTTTCTCTTCCTTGCTGTCTACGATGCACTGTGCATCACTGAGGCCTGGCCCCTGCCCACAGCTAACAGGGAAGACAGAAGCCCTACCATTAAAAGCTTATATTCTAGGAAAAAATATCAACTGCTCACCTTATGTCAAACAGTGTACAGTATTAATCAGTGTACATAATGATCATTTAAGGACACTGAGAACTAGAACCTTTACGTATTACATAAATAAAATATATTTAATAAAAACATCTTTAGGAAAAAGTTTTCCCACTACTACTGATCTAATCAGTCAGTCTGTATGATGCATCTCTATGACAGTCCCTTGATAAGCAAAAATATTACTGAAGCATAAGAAGAGTTCTATCACTCTATATTCTCTTTGCTTTCCTTGATGGCAAACAACATACACAGTAAGTACTTCTCGAGTGTACTAACCTGGCAGTGCCATCAGATGATGCAGTAAGGATATAGTGATCATCGTTTGACCAGCAAAGATCATAAATGATATTGAGGTGGCCACACAATTCTCTCATGAAACGCCCAGAAGGAATTTCGTATACTAAAGATAAAATATTAAAAAATTAGTAGGTTTCCAGCCAGAGTCCTTAATCCAGTAATATACAAATATATAGCTTAAAATAATTTGCACACAGTCTCTAAGAATATTATCACCAAAGGTATTTTCAGCATAAAAAATCTCAAAGTCTACCTAAAAATAGTTTTTCATTTCCTTCAGACACAAGAATTTACACATATAAAATTTTTTAATATGCTACAATTACTCTCATCTCTTCAAGGCAATTTTCCCAATAATCTTTGACAATTTATTAATCAAATAATAAATAACATTTATTTTATTTTTTTTCAAGATTTTATTTATTTATTTGACAGGGAGAGAGAGAGTGAGAGAGAGCACAAGCAGGGGGAGCGGCAGGCAGAGGGAGATGGAGAAGCAGACTTCCCGCTGAGCAGGGAGCCCAACGCGGGGCTCGATCCCAGGATTCTGGGATCACGACCTGAGCCGAAGGCAGACGCTTAACCATCTGAGCCACCCAGGCGCCCCAATAAATAGCATTTAAATTACCATTCACTTCAAAGATTCTATAATTTGGGCTTTCATGAATAAGATATTACTTTACCCGAAAATCAATTAAATTCCAACCAAAATTTTAACCATTTAAAGTAAGAAGAAATTTAAACTGTGCTATTGTTAGAATTCTTTTTTAAAAAAAAGATTTGATTTATTTATTTACTTGAGAGAGTGAGAGTGAGCGCCAGCTGAGGGAAAGGGCAAAGGGAGAGGGAGAAGCAGACTCCCTGCTGAGCAGGGAGCCCAATGCAGTCAGGACTCTGGGATCATGACCTGATCATGAAGATGCATAACCAGCTGAGCCACTCAGGCACCCCTTGTTAGAAAAAAATTCTAATGTTAAAATGATATAATACGAGAATTAACAGAGACCCAATGTGATAAACAAGGCACTGCAGTATTGCTATAAGTTAGGATCACAATGAAATCTTCGAAGATAGTGACTTAATTCAGAACAACAAAGTCTGCAAGTCTCTACTTCCACCTAGTGGTAAAACCGAATGCCCTTTAAAATACTAAGCAGTACACAAGTACTTCTGGAATAGCAAAGGACTTCAGAATATTTGCTCCCACAGATCTGTACCTCTGAAACAAATAATACATTATATGTTAAAAAAAAAAAGAAGAAGATAGCAGGAGGGGAAGAATGAAGGGGGGAAATCAGAGGGGGAGACGAACCATGAGAGACAATGGACTATGAGAAACAATATGAGGGTTCTAGAGGGGAGGGGGGTAGAGGGATGGGTTAGCCTGGTGATGGGTATTAAAGAGGGCACGTTCTGCATGGAGCACTGGGTGTTATATGCAAACAATGAATCATGGAACACTACATCAAAAACTAATGATGTAATGTATGGTGATTAACATAATTAAAAAAAAAAAGAAATAAAATTCCAGGCAAAAAAAAGGAAAAAAATAAAAATAAAAAATAAAAGTCCTTCCTATTTAAAAAAAAAATATCTGCTCCCTGATAAAAGCAATGAGAACACTGCAAAAATTATCCAAATTAATTTTTCAGAACTCTACAAATTAAACAAAGGCTTGCAACAATCTGAGGAGCATTTACTCCAGAAAAAGAGCTTAATCTTGGTAAGAACATGAGCTTTGTGGTATTTTAACTTGCCATGTTCCCATTTCCCTCTCCCAAGCTCCCCAGTAGCTTTAGAAACCAACAGCCTCACAACTTAAAGCCGGCTGCCTAGCAGCCATGGGATGGGCCAGAAGACGTAAAGAGCTCCCCCAAAGCCCCATCCCCAATACTTATCACTATTAAGATAGCCTGGCAGTTCCCTAAAAGGCTCCATTCTCAGGGCTTGGTTTACTTGACTTGGCTCAGAGCATGCTCTGTGTGAAGAGCCCTAACCCCAGGGTGCATGCTGAAATAATCAGTGGCACAACCATATGAGGCAGTGATACCAACTGAGGCTAAGGAGAGGCTGAGCAAAAAACATAAAAGGAAAAAACTGGGAATGAGATGTCCAGAGGGGACTTTGAAAAGATCCAACAAATTCCTGGAAACCTAGCAGGACACAGGTATGTGAACAAAAGACCAGAGGCCCTCTCTCTCTCTCACTGACCTGAAAGTGCAGGCTAAGGCAGAGTTGCAGATTGCCTGCTGTGAGGTGTTAAGAGCGCATCCCAACACACACAGATCCGCTTGGTAAAGGCTGGGCGATCTACTCACTCAAGGCATTTAAAAATCTCTACCACAGCTGACCACCAAGCTAACTGAGCAGAGACTACAGCAACAGCAAATCCTGAGTGGTTAGGTACAAAGGAGGGGGAAGGAGAGGAATCCGATTTCCAGACCTGCCACACACGTTAATATGGAGATATGAAAAAACCAAAACAGTCAAGTAGAGCCGTACACAGGAAACCAGGCAGTCCACAGAATGCCCAGAAGGGAGCCAAGATGCTGTTCTAGACAAAGACTTTAAATCCACTCTTATAAATATGTTCAAAGATATAAAGGAAACCATGTCTAAAGAATTAAGGTGTGAGAATAATTTCTCGCCAAAAAATAGTATCAATAAAGAGACAGAAATTATTTAAAAAAAAAGAACGTCAAAATTCTAGAGTTGAAAAGTACAATAATGGAAATAAACAATTCACCAGGGGGGCTCACTAACAGATCTGAACTGGCAGAAGACTCAACTTGAAGACAGGTCATTTGAGATTATGCTGCCTGAGGAACAGAAAGAAAAAGAATGAAGAAAACTGAATAAAGCTGCAGGGACCTGTGGGACACCACCAAGTGTACAAAGAGATGATTAGAGTCTCAGAAGAGAAAAAACAGAAAGGAGAACAATTTGAAGAAACAAAGACTGAAAATTTCCTGATTTTGTGAAAAACAGCAATCTACACATCCAACAAGCTAAACGAATTCCAAGCAGACACATCATAGCCCAACAGTCAGAAACCAAAGACAAAAATTCTTCCTCTGTGTTTTGAGACTTAAGTATTAAGTATGTCTAAATTTATATAGCATTTTGAACAAGATTTCTTTAAGCATAAAGTAATACATATTTATCACTGAAATGCTAAAAATATAAATCAGAATGAAAATAATTCTTTCACTACCCAAAAGAAAGAAATCACTATTAATACTATGCAGTATGTCTCCTAAGAATCTTTTTTCCTCCATGCATAGGTTTCGGTGAATTTTTAAAATAGCATGGCTGTAATCAAACTACAAATTTAGTGTTTTTTAAAGCTAACATTATTTCATGAGGAGGAATATTTATTTAATAAATGCTAATCAAGCCAATTATGAGTCCTTGCTTAAAAGAGTAAATCACCTGAAATAACCTGTGTGAGGCTGAGGGAAGTTTAATACCACCTAGGGCTGGGGCGCGTGGGTGGCTCAGTCGTTAAGCGTCTGCCTTCAGCTCCGGTCACGATCCTAGCGTCCTGGGATCGAGTCCCGCATCGGGCTCCCTGCTCGGCAGGAAGCCTGCTTCTCCCTCTCCCCCTCCCCCTGCTTGTGTTCCCTCTCTCGCTGTCTCTCTGTCAAATAAATAAATAAAATCTTAAAAAAAAAAAAAAAATACCGCTTAGGGCAGATGCCCACGAGGAGCAGGCTACTTCCTGCTGAGGAAGCTGACACAAGAAATAAGGGCAAGTATTTAATGCCTCTCAGTCTAGAAGAGCAGATAATGCTCACTTAAAGCTACAGAAATTTTTCTTTTTAACATGGCTTTCTTATTTTTTTAAACGCAATTTGAAAGTGGGTTTGGGCCTCCCTGCTGCCTTGCTGCCATAAGGAGAAGTGGTTCGCTAGGTGCTCCTGAGCTAGCTGTCACTGTTCTAGTGCATATGGAATTTGAGGGCTTTCATAATTTAAATTACCACTGCTATCAACTGACCACAATGGGCTAGAATGCCTCATGAGATTTACTAATCCCTTCATGTTTCTAAATTTCTATATTTAAAATAGAAAATACAAAAATCCTCTTACATGTTTTAAAAATAAACTTACCATCCTTCATTTGATTATTCTCATTCTACTTCTGAACATATATTTTACAGAAAACTGTAAAATTATTATTAAAAAACTGGGGGTTACTCAAATTAATATTTCAATGAATTTTAAAAACCAAACAATGTCTTCCACAAAGACTTCAATCACATTAAACAGACAGAATTATTACTCACAGATAATTGGATACCCATCCCGGCTAGCACAGGCTGTTGCTAATATTCTTCCATTATGAGAGAAAGCAAGACAAAAACATCCTCTTTCTCCTGCATTTAGTGAGAAGAGGTGTTTGTTTGGGATACGGCAAGCCTAAAAAACATACATTTAACAAAAATAAATTAAGAAACATTAAAATATGAAGGCTAGTTGTTAATTCAATTACTGCAGTGGTAGAGCTTTATTATTTTTTTTTTAAGTCCCTTTACTGTGATGCAAAGAAAGAGGAAAGTAAACAGAATGATGGAAAGCTTAGTAAATTATTTTATTTCCTAAAGAGAGAATCAGGTCTCCATAAAATAAAGTCAATTTATAGTCCACGTCTAACTAGTACTTAATTCACCTAAAATATGAATAGAAAATTTCATTATCTGGTACTCTAAACCTGTCACTATTGCGTGTGTGTGCGTGTGCACACACAGACATGTATGTGTGTACGTGTCTGTATATATATGTGTGTGTGTGTGTATTGCCACACACAAAAAAATGTCATATCACATCCTTATTACATGACAGCGCCTAATAAGTGATTTTTGCTGAGCCATAAACTTGTTCTGAGACCATAAATGCCTTATAGGGCCTAGCTTAAGCCTGGGATGTATGAATGTTCATTTTCTCTCTCTTTTTATCTCTTAAAATAACCATCATCTGTGGTTGCTTTCTGAAAGGTATTTTCAAAGTAATCACCTCCTGTTGGTTTCTCATTCACTAATTTTATTAAAATTTCATCATAATTTTTATGTTTTTATTTCCTGTTACCAGATGAGACCAAAACTTTCTATGTATAGTATCTACTGTAGAAAATACTACTTTTATTTATCCTAATTCTATCTCTTCCAAACTTCAGTGAGCCTTAGTTCCTGGGTTTATTATTTCAAAAGTTCAATTAAACATATTGGTCCTTTACTGTATGCAATGAATGTGGTACTTCCTTGCAAATGTCTTTTCATATATTTGCCACAGCACTGTGTAAATAACTATTATTTCTACATATAAGTAATCAGGATTATTCAGAGGGTCAAGCCCAGCTTACTGGGCCTAGTCAAAGACTCTTAGTTTAAGAGCCTGCTTTCTGGACAGGGACCAGGTGTTTTACTAGTAGCATCAAGATTCAGCAGCATTATTAGCAGGAAACATTATAAGCAGCTACTGGGATGGTGAAATACTCGACAGACATTTATTATTATTATTTATTATATAATATCAACAAGGTATGGGACACCATGCTACCCATCTTTTCCCTTCATTTTCCACCCTGATGATTGAGAAAAGGAAGAGGGAAAGAAAAAGAGGAGAAAAACTGAAGGAAAAGTCAGGAGCTTTTTACAAGCACTTGCCACTGCTCCTAGAGCAGGAGGCGCATGCAAGAAAACTCTGCCTCACCACCTAAGCTGAAATCACTGAAGCCACCACCACCTTCTCTGTATGCCCAGGGTTTGACACTGTACTCAGAACAGGCACTCAATGAACGTTTAATAATAAAGGTCCTCAACACCTTGGACTCTTTCCCTTTCTTTACTATCTTGTCAGTCATTAAATTGTGCTTGTTCATCCTATCTTTCTCTTGCATTCATCTCTTATTTTTCATTTTTACTATCATTATCCCAAGGTTAGATCCTTTTCATCTCACTACTAATAACTACAGCTACTATCTCGTCCGTTTCTCTCATCCTGATGTATCCCACCTCAAGATCTCCAACATGCCACTGCCAGTATTAACGTGTTCTAAAATCTGACTATTATCACACGCCCCTCCCACCCAGACTCTCCGTTAGTTCTCACAACCCACACAATTATTAGGCTACCATTAAAGATACTCCACAATGTGGGCCCAATCAATCATACCACTTTATCTCTTACACAAACTGGTTTCCAATCAGCCAAATTTTTGAGTGCCTGATGAATACAACAGGTCCATTCCCATGTATTTACAACTTTGCCCACATATGAAATACCCTTGCCTGTCCTTCTTCTCCCACCCTTAACTTGGCCGCCTTTAAAGTCTATCAATCTGTGGAATGAACCTTTCTTCCCCCACTCCAGTTCACCTTCTTCATGTCTGCAATTCTCAAACTGTTTTAATTTCAGGATGGCTTTACAGTCTTAAAAGAATTTTGAGGACCCCAAAAAACTTTTATGTGGATATAACCACAGATACTTATCATATTAGAAATTACAATTGAGAAATTTAAAAAACATTCCTTAATTCATTAAAAAAAACAGCAAACCTATCAAATGTTAACATAAAGACATTAGTCTTTTTATGAAAGATAACTACATAAAATAGAATTGTTCCACACTTGTGAAAATCTCTTTAATATCTGGCTTAATAAAAGATAGCCAGATTTTCATAATTGCTTCTGCAGTCACTCTCCTGTGATATCACATATCACTTAGCCTCTGGAAAACTCTAGTGCATACTTGAGAGAATGAAAGTGAAAAAGACAAACTAAATCATAATGAAATAATTAGAATCATTATGATTCTATTACAAAAATTAGTTGACTCTGCAGACACCCTGAAAGGGTCTCAGGTCTTCCAACAGTTCCGAAATCACACTTTGAGAACTGCTAATCTGTGGAATTATTTTTAGGTCTGTCTTTCCTCAAGGCTTCTCTCCAGTATACCTGACAGTGAACAACTTTGTAACTACTTCCTTCTTCCCCAAATGATGTGGAAGGTCCCCCAAGGGCACAATCTAAGTGTTATTCTCTACATGTTACTATGTTCAAAGTATTTAAAAATGACTTTAAGATATATCTGTAAAATTGGCCTCAAAAAGGTCAAATGTGATGCAAAATAATGTAAAAAGGTCTAAGAAAATTATTATTATGTATATACTGAATGTTTGGATAAATTAAGATTTTGCATAAACTGCATCTGGCAATGGCTCAGATGTATAAAATGAGCCACTCTACTCTTTGTGGAAATAAGTAAGAGATTTATAAAACTCTTAACAGCAATGCTTCTTGCTACTGCAAAATATGCTAACCAGGAAGGAAAACCTTAGTAAAAGCTTAAATACTCCTCAACTTGTGATAGAAAACTATACATGTATATATTTTCATCAAAATGTGATTCATTGTGAAGAAGCTGGGGACTGAAAAAAAAAATCTCATGAATCCATTAAAAAGATCCATTTTTAAATAAAATCCACTTTACTAAGAAAACCCATTAAGAGATTAACCTCTGAAAACATCAAAAATCTGTTTTTTTATTGCTATAATGGGTTGAATTGTGTCCCCCAAAATTCGTATGTTGAAGCCCTAACTCCAGTACCTCAGAATGTAACAGTATTTGGAGGTAAAAATCTTTAAAGAGCTTTTTTTTTAGGGTGGTGTCCTAATAAGATTTGCGCTCCCTGTAAGAGGAAGAGATACCAGGGATCTACAGGCACAGAGAAAAGACCATGAAGAGGAGCAAGATGGCAGCCATCTGCCAGCCAAGAAGAAAGGCCTCAGAGTAGACCAACCCTGCTAACCCTTAACCCTGGGACTTCAGCCTCCAGAACTATGAAGGAGTAAGCTTCTATTTAAGCCATCCAGTCTGCGGTATTTCTTTCTGGCAGCTCCAGCCAACTGATAAAACGAACCCAGTCCCCAAACAAAGAACCCAAGATAGTGCTTTTATGTGATACACACTCTACTATTAATTATCAAGTAAATTAACAGAAAGACAAGATTGTGGTTAAAAGCAAGGATAATCTGAAAGTTTCAAGTAGCAAGTTAATTACCCTCAGAGCTGTTGGAGCTTTTAAAATAAGTAAGGGCATCTCTAAATGAATTGAGAATAATCAAGCACTTCACCTGCCCAGGTAGTCGTGTCCACTTCACTACTTCTTTGGAATCTTCTAGTCCAGGTTCTGCGTCGACTGAACTGGTCTCGTGGTGTCGTTCACAATGCACTGGTTTACCTTTCTCCTCCTGAAGAGCCACCACAGAACAGTAAGATGGCTTTATCTAAATGTGTACAGAAGATGAGAAAATGTAAATATCAAGTTAACCTTTTTCTCTTTTCTAGCATATAGGGTTTTTAAAATACTGAAACAAACAACGTGGAAATGTTTTCAAAATGTAACCCAGAAAAACATTCTACTTGTATGTACATTATTCTAAATAAGATAAAAGGTGCTTGGTCTATAACCAAAAAGCCTTAAAAGTTGGGAGGGAAAAAACAGAACTCGACCAGTTACATGAAATGGTTTTAATAACTCTATCCCTTTGTTTCTGCCTCTTCACTAATACCTACCAGATGTTATGTCACAGCTCTGATACACCATGGTATCCCTCGCTTTAATATTACAAAACTGGTATCATAAAGACCTAAAGTTTTTAAATCTTTCTTTTCTAAAAAGAGTTAACTCCATTCAAATTAATGCAAACCAATGCTGTAGTCACACTAATAATATCACTTACAGAATATGCAACTGTCCTGAAATACCTTATTGTCTAAAACAAAAGTTTTGTTTAAGAACCAATTCTTTGCTAAAATCATTCATAGTGTTAATCTGTGGAAAACAGTAGTAGGAACATTATTTACTGATTATTTAAATAACATTGTGGAAAGTGTGCCTGTAAATCATGGTCCTGCAAATGCCTGGGCCAAATGTAGCTTGTTGTTTTTCCCAATAAAGTTTTATTGGAACACATCCACACCCATCTGTTTAGCATTGCCTACATACATCTATATAGCCACATTCTCGCTACAAAGGCAAAGCTGAGTAGTTGCAACAAAAACTGTATGGTCTACAAAACCTAAAATATTAACTACTCTTGGGCTTTACAGAAAATATTTGTCAACACCTACTTTATATCATTCTTTTATCTTTAATTTTTAAAAGCCAATATTATTTTTAAAAAATTCTCCTAACACCAAAACTTACATTTAGTAATTAATATTCATTTAAGTATCTTTTACATATTAGCTAGTATAGGCCTTATACATAATTGTTGAAAATACTTTTATATCCTAGATATCTATTAAAATAATTTTAGAGACCTTATCTTTTTAGAAATTAAAAACATCACCATTTAATTTCAACAACAGAGAATGTGCTATTAACTTACACATTCTGGAACTTTCAATCCTCTTACAGTTACGTATAATGTTGATGGATAACGATTTCTTGGATATTTTGACCACCATTCAAAAACCTCAACAACATTTAATTGGGATCGGGGCTTAGTAGGTGGGTAATACAGCTGCAAACGAAGTTTTGAGTTGATGTTTACATTTCCATTGGCTCCGAGAAGCTTAAAATAAGAATTCCAATAAAATGTTATTTTCACTGAAAATAAATACATCCAGTAAAGCAACAGCACATAGTCAAAAACTCATTTTAAAAAGATTAATATGGCATGCTGAAATTCCTTAGATATATAAAGCAAAGAACACTGACACAGTTGGTTAAACACAATTCCAGATCATTTTGACAAAAGGTAACACAAATTACTTTTTTAAAAAATTTTTTATTGTTATGTTAATATGACCTCACTGATATGAGGAATTCTTAATCTCAGGAAACAAACTGAGGGTTGCTAGAGTGGGGGGGGGGAGTGGGAGGGATGGGGTGGCTGGGTGATGGACACTGGGGAGGGTATGTGCTATGGTGAGCGCTGTGAATTGTGCAACCCAAATTACTTTTTAAATATTCTCCTGATAGCTGCCTGGCCTGTACAAGTTCAGGCTGTTGGTAAAGCATTTACATTACTGTGTCAGATGTTACTTGGCACAAAGGAGGTAATCAAGATACCTTTATTTGAAACAACAGTGATAAAAGTTAAAACGCATAATATTTAAACACAGAAAGAAATTTTCCATTTGTTTAGTATCAGTATTTTTAATGAACATTTAAAAAAAATTTTTTTTGAGAGAGCACATGCACGGGAGAGGGGAGGAAAGACAGAGTGCACATGCGTGCGCACAAGTGGAGGGAGGTGCGCAGAGAGAGAATCTTAAGCAGAATCCACCCCAACTCAGAGCCCAACATGGGGCTCAATCTCAGGACCCTGAGATCATGACCTGAGCCAAAATCAGGAGTCTGTTGTTTAACTGACTGAGCTACCCAGGCGCCCCTTTAATGGTAATATTTCAATGTTTTAATTTTTAAAAAGTCAAAATCATTTTCAAAAGGTAATTAACATAAACTCATTCAAGGCATTCATTACCTTTAAAAATGTTTTAGTCTACCTTCTTAAAAAGGGCTATTCAATAAAAAAACTAAAACAACTTATATTTAAGCTAAATAAATGGAGATGCTTGTGAGAAAAATAAAAATCTCACCAACTCAAAATAAGACCCCTTTCACTAGACTATAACGAAGTAGAAAATGTCATGTTAACCTTTGTGTCCTCTACAAATTAGGAGGAGACAATTGGAAGCTTTTGCAGCAGTTGAGGCAGAACATGAAGGTGACAGCTTAGGAGAACAAGGACTGAGTGCAGGGAAAATATTCAGTAGCTGTTACTGACTGATGCCACTTGGAAAGGGAAAGAAGGGAAGATTTAGGAAAGACTCTAAGGCAGTGCTGTCCAATAAAATTTTCTGTGATGATGTGAGCATTTTATACTTGTGGTACCCAGTACAAGATACACTAGTCACATACGGTTATCGAGCACTTGAAGTGTGACTAGTACAACTGTGGAACTCAATTTTTAATTATATTTAATTTTTTTTTAGATTTTTTTTTTTTAAATTTATTTGAGAGAGAGAGAATGAGAGATAGAGAGCATGAGAGGGAAGAGGGTCAGAGGGAGAAGCAGACTCCCTGCTCAGCAGGGAGCCCGATGCGGGACTCGATCCTGGGACTCCAGGATCATGACCTGAGCCGAAGGCAGTCGCTTAACCAACTGAGCCACCCAGGCACCCTAATTATATTTAATTTTAATTAATTAATTTGAATTCAAATAGCCACATGTGATTTGTGGCTACCAAAATGAAAATGCAACTCTAAGGCTCTACATGTGGGAGACTGGGCTGATGGCAGTGCTATCAACTCAAGCAGCAGATACAGACGGGGTGAAGGATTTAGGTAGGATGCTAAAGTCTGAGATATTTATAGGTCATCCAAGTTGAAATATCTGAAATCTGAGGCAGAGGCAAGAAAAGTGGTCTAAGAAAAATAGAATAAAGCTGAAACCATGAGTAGGACTGATATGAGAGAGGTGAGTGGAATACCATGAAGGAAACTGAAGGAATGGTAAAGGGAAAAGTACAAAAGGATGGTGTCAAGAAAACCCAGGAATCAGAGGTTCAAGAGAGTGATGTATTAAACACACACACAGGTGTGATAAAAGAATAAATGAAAAATGTGCACCCACTAATGTGGCAAATAGAAGTCACTGATGATTTGTTTGGAGATACTTTCACAGCTGAAACAAAATCCAGATTGCAGTGTGTTCAGGAATGAGGCATCAATAAACAGGGCTGGCAAAAGTGTAGCCCATTTCATCCCTAGCCTTCTAAGGAAGGATGTAAAGTCAATGGAGATCATAAGCTTTTTTTTTTTTCATTTTTAAATCATTTTACTGTTTATACCATGATCACATTAAAATTGGCAGAACTCCCATGACAGACAGGACAGAATACTGTCATGCAGGGAAAAATAGCGAAGGTTTCATAAGGCTTGAGAGAAGTACCAGGGTTCCACAGGATGGCCGCAGAGATCCCAGACAACAGGGCCATGGTGTCGGAGCAGGAGGGAACACAGGCTGCTGCAGCAGCAGCTGCTGGCCTGAGGCCACTGCTGTTTCCAAGGGGGACTGCCTAATATGCTTGGTAAGCTGATCACCTGAACAGATGCACATGGAGCAGGGTACTGCTTCTGCTGAATAAATTCTACAGGTTCCTGGGCAGGGTCTACAAATCTCATGTGATAAATGGTTGCTGAATTAGGATTTTTCAAAGGTAGTCCCATAACCAACATCCAGGTTATGATATACAGGGATAAAGAACAGTTTCAAAAGAGTAATAGAAGTGTTCAGTAATTAAATATTAAGCCCTTGAGACTTCCTTCATAAACCCTACTCCTATCTGCCTGAAGCTTATCGTAAGAGAATATTATTATAAGGAGATATTATCCCCCCCTTCTAAATCATACTTTCTATAGGTTGTTTTAATACTCACCAGGCAATCTAGTTTACACAAGTACGATGCTTAGCATGACTAAATGATGAAGATCAGCCAAGATCCTGTCATTATGGTTACAATTATATAATGCAGAATGTGGCTAAATAAAACTTTATTATTTTATAATATAAAAGAATAGTAATATATATGTGCTAAATGAATTAAAAGTGTCTCTAGCTGAAATTAAGATAAAGTCTCATTTATATCTCGGTAGGGTCCTTTGGGATTTATTTGGACCACTACAGTAACTTTTCAATTATCTAGGACATTCCTGGAACCAATGGTATAGGTATTAACACACTTAAATTTTATTTTGATTCATGCTACTTTCTTAAAGATTTTATTTATTTATTTATTTGAGAAAGAGTGAGAAAGCATGAGCAGAGGGGAGAGGCAGAGGGAGCGGGAGAAGTAGGTTCCCTGCTGAGCACAGAGCTTGACGCAGGGTCCTGGGATCATGACCTGAGCTGAAGGCAGACACTTAACCGACTGAGCCACCCAGGCACCCCCATGCTACGTTCAAAGATGGATTTTTTCTAGTCCATACATTTGTTAATTCTCTCAACAGACATTCACTGAACATTTTCCCTGTGCCACTCATATGCTGGGAGCTGGTAATAATTAAAAAAGAGAGAGTTTCAAGAGAGTGATATAACAAATGCAAAGAGATCTGGTAAAATAAGGACTAAAATACGTTCAACAAATTTGCCAAAGAAGTCATCAGTGACTTTGAAAAACTTACAATCTATGAAGGTGATACAGAAGTGTTAAAATAGAGGAAGTAGACAGAATACTTACCCTCTGTAGCAGGGGGTAGAGATGGGAGAATTTCTGATTTGCCATTTCTGCCAATGGCATAAAATGGATAAATAAAAGTCTATACACACTTAAAGGTAAAGATGCTATAAGACATTGTTTTCCAAGTGCAGTTTGTAGTTATTACTGCAGTTTTGCACAAATCTTAGCATTTTTTTTTTTTAGTTTTTGTTTTGTTTTTAAGATTTTATTTTTTTATTTGACAAAGAGAGACACAGCAAGAGAGGGAACACAAGCAGGGGGAGTGGGAGAGGGAGAAGCAAGCTTCCCGCTGAGCAGGGAGCCCGATGTGGGACTCGATCCCAGGACTCCGGGATCATGACCTGAGCCGAAGGCAGATGCTTAACTGACTGAGCCACCCAAGCGCTCCAAATCTTAGCATTTTTAAAAGGAACAAAAGTGTTTTCTAATAAGACCACACAATGACAGCATTTGCTATATGAAAGCAACTTTTTTTTGGCTTTTGCTCTTTTTTCTCAAAAGCAGTATGAAGGGGATACAAAAAAGTTATAACAGGTTACAAAAGGGTGATTTTAGAAGCTATACTGGACCAAGGGATTCCTAAGTCCACTCTGATTACTTCCTCCCACAGCCAATCTGGCTTCCTTTCAGCAGTCAGACTGCAGCTATTTTTTTTTTTTTTTTAAGATTTATTTATTTTCAGAGAGATAGTGCATGCAAGCAGAAGCAGAGTAGGGGGAGAGGGAGAGAAAATCCCAAGCAGTCTCCATGCTCAGAGCCCCACACAGGGCTGGATCTCATGACCCCTGAGATCATGACTTGAGATGAAACCAAGAAGAGGCTGCTTAACCATGCAGGTGTCCCAAACTGCACCTCTTCTAAAGCATCTCTCTAACCCCCAATGTGAATTAAGTGCCTTACCTGGGTTTTCACAGCACCCACTCTATAGCACATAATCATGTAACATGTTTATACAGAAATTGAACTGTAGGTCAAGGACAATGTCTAATTTATCTATGAATGCTCTGTATTTAGCAGAGTGCCTGGCATTTCATAGACACTTAATATTGTTGAATAGATGGATACACAAACAGAAAATTTTTATAAATTGTACAAAATAGGTGAATTCAAGACTTTTTTTTTTTTTTTAAGATTTTATTCACTTGAGACACAGAGATACAGAGAGGGAGAGAGAGAGCAAGAGCAGGGAGAGAGGCAGAGGGAGAGGGAGAAGCAGGCTCCCCGCTGAGCCAGGAGCCTGATGTGGGGCTCGATCCCAGGATCCTGGGATCATGACCTGAGCCGAAGACAGACGCTTAACCATCTGAGCCACCCAGGAGCCCCAATTCAAGACTTTTTATAACTCATTTATATTTGAAGTCAGAAATAAAGGATACCAGAAATAAAAAATAAATAAAATTAAAATTTTCCCTTTTGTAAAAATCAACCTATCACATCTTTCATCTCTGCTGAAACACTCTAGTTAAAGACACCATCATTTCCTACCAAGATTACTCTAAGAATTTTCAACCATAATCTTCCACTATATATATATGTACACCCTCTCTAATTCATTCTCCATCAAGCAAAGTCATCTTTCTAAACCTAAATCAGATTATTCTACCCTTTTGTTTAAAATCCTATAATGGCTTCCCATTGTTCTTTAGAATTCTACTTTGACTTCCTATTGTTATAATGGCTTCAAAGACTAATGCAAAGATCACTGCATGATCAAGACCCTGTCTACTCAGCAATCTCTTCAGACACCATTTCTTCCCTCAGTCTCTGTCCTCCAATCTCAGTGGCCTTTTGGTTATTTGAGTGTATCTCACTCCTTCCAACATCATGTCTTTGCAAATATGATACCGTCTATCTACCCATAATTCTCTCTCTTCCCCCCTGCTATCATCTAGCTAATACTCAGGTTCAATGCCTCTTCCTTAGGAAATCTTTCCCTGACCTCCACACACAGTATTTATAAAAATTGCAAAAATGATAAACTGTATAAACAATTGTTTTATATTTGCTTTCCTTGCTAAAATATGAAGTAAACAAGGTCAAGGAGTTTATTTTCTTGTTTACTGACTTGAATCACTGCTGGCACACAGAAAGGGTTTAATAAGTATCTTTTAAGTTGAATAAATGATGGCAGGTTCTTGTGTATCTTTTTCAGCACTACATACTCAGAACCAAATAGTGTATCTGGCACACCCTAGACACTCAGTAGATACTTCAGAATCTGAGTATCACCTTAGCTTGCATTAACAGTTCTTCACAACTGCAATCTTAGATCATGATTCCTTATATGAAACCAAACGGACTTGGGAAAATGTAGCCAATCAGATTTGAAGATGATTTTTAAAGCGTTTAAAATGGGTGAAAAACATACCTTGAGAAATGCCCAAGCGATTTTCCGAAAGCCACATTCTTGGTTTTGAACTTCAGAATTATTCCTAATTTCATCCATGCTTAAGAAATCAAGTATCTGTAAATAAGTATAAAAAATTACTTCACAGAATACTAGCCTACCTAAAATTTAATATTTTCTAGTAACATATTATTGAAATTAAAAAAATAAGTTGTACACTTAAAAGGTGTTTTCTTCACAGGGAAGAAAAGCATTTTTTTTTTAAAGATTTTATTTATTTATTTGACAGAGAGAGGGATAGCGAGAGCAGGAACACAAGCAGGGGGAATGGGAGAAGGAGAAGCAGGCTTCTTGCCGAGCAGGGAGCCTGATGTGGGACTCGATCCCAGGACCCCGGGATCATGACCTGAGCCGAAGGCAGACGCTTAACAACTGAGCCACCCAGGCGCCCAAGAAAAGCATTTCTTACCTCATTCACCTTTAAGTTAACTCATCCTGTTAGTGAGGGTCCATTTTTTGACCACCTTTTTATTAATAAATCATTTATTAAGATTTACTTCATGTCAAAGACCAAGTATTAATTACCTCAAATATAGTCTAGGCACAAATATACCAGTCATAGAATTCTTAACATTTAATTTTTTTTTTTTTTTAATGTATGAATGCAGACTTCAAATGATTGTTTAAAAAACTCATGATCTTATATCTGGGTCCTTCCTTACATCACCTTTCTGAAGTTGGGCATTTTCTCTTTGGATATATGTGATCATTAGGCTTCTCAAGAGGATTTCCTTCATATTTCCATCCTGTCAGGATGTTAAAACTCACGGAATTTGGAACAAACCTGCCACAGACACCACCTGTATTCTAGGTACTTGTCAGAGACTATCACTTTTTCCTTACTGGCACTTCTCAAAAGCTGAGCTAACAAATCTTTATAGATAGCTTAAAAAATAATATGGACTCCATTCATCCCTCTTCTTTTATACTTAAATCTGCCTTCAGATACAATAGATGCTCAGTGAAAAAACACTAACAATACAAGAAAAATATATAACGAAGTAAAAACAACTTGTAATCCAGATCCATACATGATCAACATTAACATCTGGTTTACACTATACCTAAACCTTTTTCTGTGCATTCCTAAATATATGTATGTTACTACAAATCCAATGCTATTTTGCAAACTATTTTTATATACCATGTAGTGAATATTTCTTCAAGCCAATACATACATACGTATTTCATCATGTTAATGTCTGCCTAATATAGTTTGGTATTATAAATACCATAAATTTAATAAAAACTATTATTTACATAACCAAATCTCTTCCTGATTGAAGAGATTTGTCTCCCTAAAATTTTTACTGTTAAAGTGTTTATTCTTGCACACACGTCTTTGTGTTCTTGTAATTTTTTCCTTAGTAGAAATGCTGAGAAGTGGAATAATGATTTTAAAGACTTCTGATAGATACCAAGTTGTCCTTAATAAACCCTTAAAAGTTGAAATCAAAAGTAGTTTTGTAGACAATAACATATTATGTTAAAACTTAAGAAGCAACGGCCACTCTGGAAAACAGTATGGAAGTTCCTTAAAAAGTTAAAAATAGAACTACCCTATGACCCAGTAATTGCACTACTAGGTATTTATCCAAAAAATAAAAAATACTAATTCGAAGGGGCACATGTACCCCAATATTTATAGCAGCACTATCAACAATAGCCAAATTATGAAAAGAGCCCAAATGTCCATTGACTGATGAATAAAGATGATGTGGGGTGTGTTATGTATGTGTGTATAAATGCACACACACACACACACAATAGAATATTAATCAGCCATCAAAAAGAATGAAACCTTGCCATTTGCAACAACATGAATGGAACTAGAGTGTATTATGCTAAGTGAAATAAGTCAGAGAAAGACAAATACCATATGATTTCACTCATGTGGAATTTAAGAAACAAAAAAGATGAACATAGGGGAAGAGGAGGAAAAATAAGATAAAAATAGAGAGGGAGGCAAACCATGAGAGACTCTTTAACTATAGAGAACAAACTGAGGGTTGCTGGAGGGGTGGTGGGTGAGGGAATGGACTAAGTGGGTGATGGACATTAAGGGGGGCACTTGTTGGGATGAGCACTGCGTGTTATATGTAAGTGATGAATCACTAAATTCTACTCTTGAAACTAAAAACAAAATAAAACAATGCCCCCCCCAAAAACCTTAAGAAGCAACCAAAAAGTCATAATCCAACAATCTTTCTTAAATCTACGAATATTACTAAAATGAATTTGAAGGAACATTATACCTAAGGACAAATTTCTATGACAAAGAAAAAGTTCCTTGATATACAAGTTACATTACTCTTTAAAAAATCACAGCTCTGTATAAATCATACAACATAATCACAGATGTAAATGGTAAAATATTCACATCACATACACAGATCATCTGAAAGTTAAAGATCATAAAAACAACTGCACAAAATCAGTCACTGGCGTTGGTCATGCCCTGCTGTTCCAATGCTAATCCCCATCTTGCTTAAGCTGAAAGAGAGGTTTCTCCACTTCCCTTTGCTTATAGAGAAATGACATGAAGTAGAAAAAAGAAATGTGTATTTTAGGTTCAAACCATCTTGAAATACAAATTACCTACACTTAAAATTGAAGTAACTTTGTGGAGGAGGAGCAAGATGGCAGAGGAGTAGGAGACCTAAATTTCGTCTGGTCCCAGGAATTTAGCTAGATAGGGATCAAACCATTCTGAACACCTACGAACTCAACAGGAGATCGAAGAAAAGTATAGCAGCAACTCTCTGAACAGAAAAGCAACCACTTTCTGGAAGCAGGGACCCAACAAGCAGCAGATCTGGGGAGACTCCCCTTCCTGCCCTGGGGGGAGCAGAATCTGCTGGGTTTGGAGACTCCAAATGGGGTCATGTGCCAGAGATAGAAACACTCAGTCACAGGCCGGGTGAGCACATAGTGCAGCCAGAGACCGGGGAGATGGCAGTCACTGACTACTTCTCTCTGGGGGCGCACTGAGGAGTGGGGCACCGAGTTCTCGGCTCCTCCGGGGCGGAGATTGGGAGGCCGCCATGTTCACTCTCGTCCTCCAAAGCTGTACTGAAAGCTTGCAGGGAACAAAAGCTCCCAAGAGCATACCCGAGCAGATTACTTAGCCCGGACCCAGCAACGGTGGGGCAACTCCGCCTCCGGCAGACACCTGAGACTCACTGGGACAGGTCCCTCCCCCAGAAGATCAGCAAGAACAGCCAGCCAAGACCAAGTTCACGCATCAATGAGAACTGCAGAACACCAGCACTAGGGGAATACTGAACATAGAATTCATGGCTTTTTTCCCCCCTGATTCTTTAGTCTTTAAAAGTTAATTTTTTTAATTTTCTTTTTCTTTTTTTTTCAATTTTTCCTTTTCCCTTTTTCAACCAACATCTTATCAATCCCCTTTTTAAAAATCTTTTTTATTTTTCATTTTTACAGTCATATTCTATCCCTTCATAGTAGTTAACCTTATTTTTGGTATATATATAAGTTGTTCTCTCTTTAAAATTTTGGGATACAGTTTTTTCTAACAGACCAAAATATACCCTAAATCTCCAGTGTATGGCTTTGTTCTAGTCTCCTGCCTGATCACATTCTCTCTTTCTTTTTAATTTCTCTTCTTTCTTTCTTCAACCAACTTATCAATTCCTTTTATAAAATCTTTTATAATTTTCATCTTTACAATCATATTCTATCCCTTCATCGTATTTACCCTTATTTTTGTACAGACATAAGCTTTTCTTTCTTTAAAATTTTGGGAGGCAGTTTCTTCTAACAGACCAAAATATGCTTGAAATCTAGTGTGTGGCACTGATCTATTCACCAGCCTGACCATATTTGATCATATTCTTTTTTTTTTTTTAATCTTTTTCTTTCTTTCCCTTTTATTTTTCCCCAGTTTCAGGTCTCTTCTGATTTGTTCAGTGTATATTTTTCTGGGGTCGTTGTTACCCTGTTAGCATTTTGTTCTCTCATTCATCTACTCTCCTCTGGACAAAATGACAGACGGCAAAAATCACCTCAAAAAAAAGAACAAGAGGCAGTACCGACTGCCAGGGACCTAATCAATACGGACATTAGTAAGATGTCGGAACTAGAGTTCAGAATGACGATTATGAAGATACTAGCTGGGCTTGAAAAAAGCATGGAAGATATTAGAGAAACCCTTTCTGGAGAAATAAAAGAACTAAATTCTAACAAAGTTGAAATCAAAAAGGCTATTAATGAGGTGCAATCAAAAATGGAGGCTCTAACTGCTAGGATAAATGAGGCAGAAGAGAGAATTAGTGATATAGAAGACCAAATGATGGAAAATAAAGAAGCTGAGAAAAAGAGAGATAAACAACTACTGGATCACGAGGGCAGAACTCGGGAGGTAAGTGATAACATAAGACGAAACAATATTAGAATAATTGGGATCCCAGAAGAAGAAGAGAGAGAGGGGCAGAAGGTATATTGGAGCAAATTATAGCAGAGAACTACCCTAATTTGGGGAAGGAAACAGGCATCAAAATCCAGGCGGCACAGAGAACCCCCGCTCAAAATCAATAAAAATAGGTCAACACCTAGATGATCAGCAAGAACAGCCAGCCAAGACCAAGTTTACTATTTACACCTAATAGTAAAACTTACCAGTCTCAGAGACAAAGAGAAAATCCTGAAAGCAGCTCGGGATAAGAGATCTGTAACCTACAATGGTAGAAACATTAGATTGGCAACAGACCTATCCACAGAAACCTGGCAGGCCAGAAAGGAATGGCATCATATATTCAGAGCACTAAATGAGAAAAATATGTAGCCAAGAATACTATATCCAGCTAGGCTGTCATTGAAAAGAGAAGGAGAGGTAAAAAGCTTCCAGGACAAACAAAACTAAAGGAATGTGCAAACATGAAACCAGCCCTACAAAAAATATTGAAAGGGGTCCTCTAAGCAAAGAGACAGCCTAAAAGTAACATAGACCAGAAAGGAACACAGACAATATACAGTAACAGTCACCTTACAGGCAATATAATGGCACTAAATTCATATCTTTTAATAGTTACCCTGAAAGTAAATGGGCTAAATGCCCCAATCAAAAGACACAGGGTATCAGACTGGATAAAAAAACAAAACCCATCAATATGCTGTCTGCAAGAGACCCATTTTAGACCCAAAGACACCTCCAGATTGAAAGTGAAGGGGTGGAAAACCATTTACCATGCTAATGGACACCAGAGAAAGCTGGGGTGGAAATTCTTGTATCAGACAAATTAGATTTTAAACCAAGGACTATAATAAGAGATGAGGAAGGACACTATATCCTACTTAAAGGGTCTACCCAACAAGAAGATCTAACAATTGTAAATATCTATGCCCCTAACATGGGAGCAGCCAATTATATAAGCCAATTAATAACAAAAGCAAAGAAACACATCGACAATAATACAATAATAGTAGGGGACTTTAACACCCCCCTCACTGAAATGGACAGATCATCTAAGCAAAAGATCAACAAGGAAATAAAGACTTTAAATGACACATTGGACCAAATGGACTTCACAGATATATTCAGAACATTCCATCCCAAAGCAACAGAATACACATTCTTCTCTAGTGCCCATGAAACATTCTCCAGAATAGATCACATCCTAGGTCACAAATCAGGTCTCAACCGGTACCAAAAGATTGGGATCATTCCCTGCGTATTTTTGGACCACAGTGCTTTGAAACTAGAGCTCAATCACAAGACAAAAGTCAGAAAGAACTCAAATACATGGAGGCTAAAGAGGATCCTACTAAAGAATGAATAGGTCAACCAGGAAATTACAAAAGAATTAAAAAAATTCATGGAAACAAATGAAAATGAAAACACAACTGTTCAAAATCTTTGGGATGCAACAAAGGCAGGCCCAAGGGGAAAGTATATAGCAATACAAGCCTTTCTCAAGAAACAAGAAAGGTCTCAAATACACAACCTACACCTAAAGGAGCTGGAGAAAGAACAGCAAATAAAGCCTAAACCCAGCAGGAGAAAAGAAATAATAAAGATCAGAGCAGAAATCAATGAAATAGAAACCAAAAGAACAGTAGAACAGATCAACGAAACTAGGAGCTGGTTCTTTGAAAGAATTAACAAGATTGATAAACCTCTGGCCAGACTTACCAAAAAGAAAAGAGAAAGGACCCAAATCAACAAAATCATGAATGAAAGAGGAGAGATCACAACCAATACCAAAGAAATACAAACAATTATAAGAACATATTACGAGCAACTATATGCCAGCAAATTAGATAACCTGGAAGAAATGGATGCATTCCTAGAGATGTATCAACTACCAAAACTGAACCAGGAAGAAATAGAAAACCTGAACAGACCTATAACCACTAAGGAAATTGAAGCAGTCATCAAAAATCTCCCAACAAACAAAAGCCCAGGGCCAGATGGCTTCCCAGGGGAATTCTACCAAACATTTAAAGAAGAATACCTATTCTTCTGAAACTGTTCCAAAAAATAGAAATGGAAGGAAAACTTCCACACTCGTTTTATGAGGCCACCATTACCTTGATCCCCAAACCAGACAAAGACCCCATCAAAAAGGAGAATTACAGACCAATATCCCTGATGAACATGGATGCAAAAATTCTCACCAAAATACTAGCCAATAGGATCCAACAGTACATTAAAAGGCTTATTCACCATGACCAAGTGGGATTTATTCCTGGGCTGCAAGTTTGGTTCAACATCCACAAATCAATCAATGTGATACATTACATTAATAAAAGAAAGAACAAGAACTGTATGATCGTCTCAATAGATGCAGAAAAAGCATTTGGCAAAGTACAGCATTCTTTCTTGATCAAAACTCTTCAGAGTATAGGGGTAGAGGGTACATACCTCAGTATCATAAAAGCCATCTATGAAAAACACAGAGCGAATATCATTCTCAATGGGGAAAAACTGAGAGCTTTTCCCCCTAAGGTCAGGAACACGGCAGGGATGTCCACTATCACCACTGCTATTCAACATAGTATTAGAAGTCCTAGCCACAGCAATCAGATAACAAAAAGAAATAAAAGGCATCTGGATCTGCAAAGAAGAAGTTAAACCCTTACTCTTTGCAGATGATATGATACTCTAAGTGGAAAACCCAAAAGACTCCACCCCAAAACTGCTAGAACTCATAGAGGAATTCAGTAGAGCGGGAGGATATAAAATCAAAGCACAGAAATCAGTGGCATTCCTATACACAAACAACAAGACAGAAGAAAGGGAAATTAAGGAGTCGATCCCATTTACGCCCAATTGCACCCAAAACCATAAGATACCTAGGAATAAATCTAACTAAAGAGGCAAAGAATCTGTACTCAGAAAACTATAGAATACTCATGAAAGAAACTGAGGAAGACACAAAGAAATGGAAAAACGTTCCAGGCTCATGGACTGGAAGAACAAATATTGTGAAGATGTCAATGCTACCTAGAGCAATCTACACATTTAAAGCAATCCCTATCAAAATACCATCCACTTTTTTCAAAGAAATGGAACAAATAATCCTAAAATTTGTATGGAACCAGAAAAGACCCCGAATAGCCAGAGGAATGTTGAAAAAGCAAAGCAAAGCTGGCGGCATCACAATTCCAGACTTCCAGCTCTATTACAAAGCTGTCATCATCAAGACAGTATGGTATTGGCACAAAAACAGACACATAAATCAAATGGAACAGAATACAGAGCCCAAAAATGGACCCTCAACTCTATGGTCAACTAATCTTCGACAAAGCAGGAAAGAATGTCCAATGGAAAAAAGACAGTCTCTTCAACAAATGGTGTTGGGAAAATTGGACAGCCACATGCAGAAGAATGAAACCGGACCATTTCCTTACACCACAAACGAAAATAGACTCAAAATGGTTGAAAGACCTAAATGTGAGACAGGAGTCCATCAAAATCCTAAAGGAGAACACAGGCAGCAAACTCTTTGACCTCAGCTGCAACAACTTCTTCCTAGAAACGTCGCCAAAGGCAAGGGAAACATGGGGCAAAAATGAACTATTGGGACTTCATCAAGATAAAAAGCTTTTGCACAGCAGAAGAAACAGTCAACAAAACCAAAACACAACTGACAGAATGGGAGAAGATATTTGCAAATGACATATCAGATAAAGGGCTAGTATCCAAAATCTAAAGAACTGATCAAACTCAACACCCAAAGAACAAATGATCCAATCAAGAAATGGGCAGAAGACATGAACAGACATTTTTCCAAAGAAGACATCCAAATGGCCAACAGACACAGGAAGAAGTCCTCAACATCGCTCGGCATCAGGGAAATCCAAATCAAAACCTCAATAAGATACCACCTCACATCAGTCAGAATGGCTAAAATTAACAAGTCAGGAAACGACAGATGTTGCCGGGGATGTGGAGAAAGGGGAACCCTCCTACACTCTTGGTGGGAATGCAAGCTGGTGCAGCCACTCTGGAAAACAGTATGGAGGTTCTTCAAAAAGTTGAAAATAGAGCTGCCCTATGACCCAGCAATTGCACTACTGGGTATTTACCCCAAATATACAAATGTAGTTATCTGAAGGGATATGTGCACCCCGATGTTTATAGCAGCAATGTCCACAACAGTCAAACTATGGAAAGAGCCAAGATGTCCATCGACAGATGAATGGATAAAGAAGATGTGGTATATATACACAACGGAATATTATCCAGCCATCAAAAGGAATGAACTCTTGCCATTTGCAACGATGTGGATGGAACTGGAGGGTATTATGCTGAGTGAAATAAGTCAATCAGAGAAAGACATATATCATATGATCTCACTGATATGAGGCATTCTTAATCTCAGGAAACAAACTGAGGGTTGCTGGAGTGGTGGGGGGTGGGAGGCATGGGGTGGCTGGGTGATAGACATTGGGGAGGGTATGTGCTATGGTGAGCGCTGTGAACTGTGTAAGACTGTTGAATCACAGACCTGTACCTCTGAAACAAATAATACATTATATGTTAAAAAAAAAAAGAAGATAGTAGGAAGGGAAAAGCGAAGGGGGGGAATTGGATGGGGAGACGAACCATGAGAGACTATGGACTCTGAGAAACAAATGGAGGGTTCTAGAGGGGAGGAGGTGGAGGGATGGGTTAGCCTGGTGATGGATATTAAAGAGGGCACATATTGAATGGAGCACTGGGTGTTATTCACAAACAATGAATCGTGAAACACTACATCAAAAACTAATGATGTAATATATGGTGACTAACATAACAAAATTTTAAAAAATGCAAAAAAAAAAGAAAAAAATATTGGAATAACTTTGGGTAAACAACGTTATACTCTGAACCTTGATTTCCTTTGCCATAAAAAAATTAGAATAACAAGTCAGCTGAAAGGCCATATATTTCAAAAGCTTTCCCTGACTGCTCTGACCCTCCATCCACCCTCCACATCTAGGAAGTTCTACTTCATCTTGGTTATATATTACGTTGTATTAGTCAAAGTGTTCATCTTTCCCTTGGTTGTATACAAACTCTTAGGGAGTCCAATATAGTTAAATGAGTTTACATTCTGTAAAATGGGTTAAGAATAGAGGATTGTATAGATATAGATTAGAATCATCACTTCAGTTTACAGTCATAGTATTACTGTCAGAATTAAATAATACTGAGTGAATTACATGGCTGATTACTTACACTGGTAAATGCTCAGCAAATACGCTATTACAACATACTACATCTCCACAGTATATTACAAACACTAAATCCTAGGGATTAAATCCTCACACTACTTTTTTGCATTATTAAACTACTAAAAAAATAGCTTACATTTATGCTATTAAAATATTAGCCAAAATTTAGTTTAAATTGTTCTATTCAATTCATACCTCAAAAAACAAGATGACTTTAGGGCTCTCATCAAAATCTCGAAGCAAATAGGGGAAGTTTTCATTAAATATAATTTGTTCTTCCCACTCTGGAAGTCTTGATTTTAATTGTTTAAAATCATATGGCTGGGTCATAATAGGAAGAATGTAATCCACACTCTCTTTTTCATAGTAAGATGAAACAGGCCGTTCACTGTCCAAAAAAGATGCTTCCATTAACACAATTCTTTATGATAATTTTGAGAAAATGAGAAAAAAATATAGTGCTCAAGGTGAAGAAATAATGAATAGTCATGATATATAATGAAAAATTATTTTGGTTTTCCATCGAGAAAATTACAAATTTATGAAACTAAGAAGTGGTAATACCCTACTATTATCTTTTATCTATACACTACCGATTGGTTTCACAGAATTATCTTATTACAGAAATATAAAGTGAGGTGCAACATACAGAGCTAGACTCCTTCAGAATCTTAAAGGAGTTTGTAATAAAATAGTACAGTACATTTAAATAAGAAAATGAGCACAACAGCATTGCAAACCCTTTGAGGTATGTCATATTTTTTGTATGCCCTAATAAGATAACTGAATAATTGAACTTTGATAATCTTCATGTTCATCATCCCTGTCATTTTTCCAAGCAAATGACTTTTTTGAGTTCTAGTATAATCATTTATTTCACTGTGCTTTTTATATGTAAGCTTCAAGCATGTATTAGCTATAGAAGTAATACTAGGAAAAAATTAAATTCAAGATTCAATGCCTTCATATGATCCCCAAGTAACCTATTAACTTCAAAAGAAAAATATGAAGTTAGACAATTAAAGCATGTACAGTGCAACATGCAGTGATCTACACTTTACACTACAAGTTCAATGCCATAAATTAGTCATTAAGTTTGGTAGAAGCTCTCTCAACTCCCCTCCACTTAAAATGAATCAATGAATTAACAAATGTTCCCTATCTCTTCTAGAAAAGATACTGATCAGTATCAATGATCTATGAACATCTACAACAAGTAAATTATTCTCTAATACAAATCCTTAGCTCTATTTCCATTGACTTTCAATGGCAGAAAAGAGGACTTCTGTAGACAGTTTCAATTTCAAGGGTTGGCTGTGCAATTAAAAAAATTACCTATCATCTTTCTTGACATATTGACCAGTATTCTCATCAATCACATGAATTTTTACCATTGGGTGAGAAATCATAAAATCGGACTTAAGTCGATCAGTGCGGTGAATGTAAACTCCCAGGACAAGATCATCATCAAGCAAACATTTGGGATAAACTGGACTATCTCGGCTTGTTACTTCATGAACACCATCACCATCAGTTTCTTCATTATCATCTGAAACTACATGCATGGAATAAAATCAACATTATAATTAATTGTTCCCACAACAATATATTCAACAATATACACTGAATTTACATATAACCTTATCTTTATAATCCATGATTATTTGTCTTTGTTAACAAAGTAACTTCAAAAGAAAAGAAGGAAAAAGCCACACAAGAGCAGATTACACTCTGAGAGTAAAGTATTACATTTACTAATGCATTAAAATAGGGGGAGGAATCTTTCTTTTTTTTCCCTAACAAGGACCAAGAACACAGAGAGAAAATAATGAGAACCAAAGACAAAAAAGCAATTTTATCTAGTTATTTTCTTAAGTGGAATATGCTCAATTAATTTGTAACTGTAATTTCTACTTCTGGGTAGGATGTAGTAGGATGTAGCCGGTCAATGCTTCTCGTAACAACTTGAAAAAGTCAAATGAATTACAAAAACCTTATTTTTAAAGGCATCAGAACAGTACAGAGACAATGTACAGCAGATGGACTAAAATTCCAGAGAGGGAGAATCATTCACTGATAAGCTGATGGACTAGTAGCTGTTTTAGTCTCTGCGGACATTTGCTGATTCAGGGTGTGGGCTAAGGATCAGGGCTTGGCCCCAACAAAAGGTCACCACTGGGAGAAAGAGTATCTGCAAAACTTTTAGTGGTAAGTGGTTGATGGGGCTACAGCAGTCACATTAGAGATTTGAGGAGCCTCAAACACATAGCTAATTTCCCCCCCCACAAAACTGAATTCTGAGGCTACATGAGAGGCTAAAGAAGTAGTGAAATCTCCCAGGCTGGTGGTACTAGGAGACAATGACCCACCAGGGGGAGGGGCCTGAAACAAAACTGGCAAAATAAAGCCCTAGAGGGCACTTTCCACCTATAGCCACTTTTCACCTGGGGTCACTTACCAATTCTGGGTGCAGCAAGAGTTGAGAATCCAGGCATGGCCCCTGGCAGAAGGCCCCTACTGGGGGACAGAGAAACCAGCAGAGATTCTGGCACTCACGTGGGGCTGGAGTGACAAAACTGTAGACCTGAGGGGCCAGACACATGGCCAGTCCCCCCCCAAGATATCTGCCAAATTTTGAAGCTGAATGGGGCAGAAGGCTAAAGGACCAGGCTAAAAACCTCAGAAGGGCAAAACTGAATCTCCCAGTCTTGTAGACTGAGGAGACAAATACCTGCCAGATTCTCAGTTCAAAACTCCTGAAAGTCCACAACCTAGGAATGGGGCAAATCAAAGATACAGTTTTTATCAAAACTACAATCCAGCCCTGACATAGCTCAATTCCTGATGGATTAAAATCAGTTTCCCACCCTACCTGCCTAAGAGAGTAAAGAGGAAACCTTTTCTAGTAAAAGATAAAATCATCTGGGACCTCTAGCACTCTACACACAGTATCCAGTATAGAATAAAAAGTTACCGGGCATAAAAGAGGCAAGACTATATGACCAACAACTAGGAGAAAAAGACCAAAAACAGAAGCTGACCCACAGATGATCCAGACTGGAGTTAGCACACAAAGACTTTAAATGACTATGATTATTAATATGTTCAAGAAAATAAAGGAAAAAGTGGGTTAAAATGGAAACTTTCTACAAAGAACTGGAATCCATAAAAAAACGACAACAGACATTTTCATTCTGGAAATGAAAAATACAGCATCTGAGGGGTGTCTGGGTGGCTCAGGCTCAGTCAGTTGAGTGTTTGATTCTTGATCTCAGCTTAGGTCTTGATCTCACGGTCGTGAGTTCAAGCCCTGCCTTGGGCTCCATGCTGTGCATGGAGCCTACTTAAAAAAAAAAAAAACCAAACACAGCATCTGAAATTAAGAACTTAATAGATAGAGGTGTTTAATAGTATACTGGACACAAAGACATGATTAGGGAAAGAGAAAAAAGATCAGTATCAATATCCAAACTGAAGCATAATGGAAAAAATTTTAAAAAGAATATAGGGAAAAAACATAAGAAATAAGTAGACACACTTAAAAGAATATATGTGAGAATTTATAATCCAGAAAAAGAGGAGGGAATAATGAAGAAGCCACATTCTAAAAAATAATTGAATAATTGAATTTTCCACAACTGATAAGTGATATCAACCAGTAAACTCTAAGCAGGGTAAATTCCAACAAAGCCATATTTAGGCATAACGTTATAAAAGACTGACATCAAAGACAAAAAGAAAATCTAAAGATGAGTCAAGAGGAAAAAAAAAGTCACAATCCCACTAATGGGACATAACTGCTGGAAACAGAAATGATGGAAGCCAGGAGATAACTGTATCATTTTTCCAAAGCACTAAAGAAAACCAACCGGCAACCTAAATTCAATGCTAGCAAATAGGATTCAAAAATGAAAGTAAAGGCATTTTACACAACAAAATCTGAGGGGATTAGCATATTAGGAGAAATACTAAACTGAGCTCTTCAAGTAGATGAAAAGTGGGAAAATGTAAATTCATTAAGGAAAAAGTAAATTTTGGGGTGAATATAAATTATTATCAGCTGTACAAAATGGTCACTATAATAGCTGTGAAGTTTAAAATACATGCAGAACTAAAATGCATGATAAGAAACCTATGGGGCAGAAGACAGAGAGATGCAGAAAAAGCACCTGACAAAATTCAGATGGAATTAAACAATTCTAATGTTCTAGCAGTGTTTTGTTAGGGAAGCATATTTTGTTAGGGAATTAACTTGTAAGTCAAGAATAAACTTAATGTTCTTGAGGATAACAAAAAACTGTAAAAGAATGTATAATTAACAAGTTAATATAAGAAGAAAATTTTTAAAATAACTTCAATAATTCAAAAGAAGAAGAAAAAGGAATATGACAGGTGGATCATACACAAAACACTGTAAAACAAACACAAAACAGTGACATAATATAAGGACACAGAAAGACTGCAAACAAGGGTTTTTTTTGTTTTTGGGGGGTGCAGCACCTCACATTTACTGAGGGTCTGCCCCCAAGGAGCTCAAAGGCTGGGGGCTGAGACCCCTCATGTTCTAGGGTGGGGGGAAGAAAAGAGGTGAAGGCAAAAAAAGAAGGAAATGCAGAGACACTATGTCCCAAGAAAAGGAAGCCTAGAGGGTGGGGTGGGGGAGAAATGGAATAATGGCAAGCTCTATCTAGACCTGGGGACCATGGATCAGGCAGAGGTCTGAAGGCTACCCCTTCTCCACCAAGGTGGCACCACCTGGCAGTGTATTGTGGGTTATGACAGAGAAATGAGGATGGGAAAAACTATACTATGCAAACTCAAACTATAAGTAGACTACAAGGGAAAATTATTAGAGATAAAAAAAAAGATACCACATAATGATTGTTCTTATACACTGAATGCTTGTGTCCCCACAAGATTCATATGTTGAAATCCTAACCTCCAATGTGACAGTACTAAAAGGTGAGGACTTTGGGAGGTTATTAAGTCATGAGGGTAGAGACCTCATAGATGGAATTAGTGTCCTTATAAAAGTGATTAAAAAAAAAAAAGTGATCCCAAAGAGCTACCCTTCTATGTGAGGTTACAGTAAAGAGACATCAGTCTACAACCAGGAAATGGGTCGTCACCAGACACAAATCTGTGGGTGCCTTGATCTTGGACTTTCCAGGCTCTGGAACTGTACAAATAACTGTTTATTGTTTAAGCTATCCAGTCTATGATATTTTGTTACAGCAGCCTGAATGATTAAGACGACTTGGAAGTGTCAATCTGACAGGAAGATATAAGATTCCTCAACATGCATATAGTCAATAACATAACTTCAAAATACATAAAGAGAAAAAACCTAACAGAAATAAAGAGAAAAGAGAGAAACCCAAAATCACAGTGTGAATTTTAATACCTGTCTCAACAAATGGATAGAATAAGCAAGCCAAAAAAAATCAGGAAGATGAGCTGGACACAATACACTTGATCTGACATACAAAGGACACTGCACCCAATGACACCAGAATTCACATTCTTTTTAAGTGCACATGACATATTTAGCAAATTGACCATAAAGTGGTCATAAAGAAAGGCTCAATAAATTCAAAAGATTGAGATCATTCACAATATGTTCTCTGACAACAGTGGCAGATAGAAACAGAAAGGTAACTAGAAAATCACCTGTTGGCTGAGATGAAACAATATACTTCTAAAAATGTGTGGTCAAAGGAGAAATTAAAATGGAAATTAGAAAATGTTTTTATTGGATGATAATGAAGATATGTCAAAAATTTGTGGGATGCAGCTAAAGTAGTACGTAGATGAAAAGTTAAAGTCTTAAATACATATAAAGACTGAAATCTTATAAAATCTATCTTACAAAACTAAAAACAGCAAATCAAAGAAAGGAGAATGAAGAAACTAATACAAATAAAATAACCAAACAGTACACAAATGTGCAACAGATACAATCAAAGCCAATGGCTGATTCTTTGAAAACTGAAAATCCTGAGACTGACCAAGAAATTGAAAAAAAAAATAAATTCCACTATAAAGGGACACCCTTTCAGATGCTGTAGACAGACAAAATTTGAAAATTTGGATTAAATGAACAAATTCCTCAAGAAATACAGTCTCTCAAAGCTGACAGAAAAAAACAAAATATGAAGAGTGATATTTATTAAAGAAACTAATTCTGATTTAAAATTCTTCCCACAAGGAAACCTTGGCCTAAAGGCTTCATTAGTAAATTCTTCCAAACATTTATGGAAGAAATAACCAATTTATACAAATGCTTCCAGAGAATTGAAAAAGATGAAAAATTTCCCAACTATTTTTGAGATTATCAAAACCTTGGTATCAAAAACTCTGGGTATTTCAAGAAAGGAAAAGTACAAACCATTCTCTCTCATGACCCCAGACACAGAAGTTCTATACAAAGTATTAGCAAATCAAATCCAGTAACAGATTAAAAAAAATATATATATATATATAAGAGAATACCTCATAACCAAGCTGCAGGTCCCTCTAACCCCTGCCAGGAACACAAAGATGGCTTAATATTCAAATAACAATTAACCACATTAATGGAGAAAATGGTGAAAATTTATACGATCAAGTCAAAAGACACAGAAAAAGCACCTGGTAAAATTCAGTATCTATTCATGATTTTAAAACACTATTAGCCAATTAGAGTACAGGTAACTCATAAACTTGATAAAGAGTATTTACAAAAAAGCCCACAGCAAATACTACACTAAGCGGCAAATTAATGGAAGCTTTTCCCCAAGGTATTTAACACTGTAATGGAAGTCCTAGCCAGTATATCAAGGCAAGAAAAAGGAGTAAGATATAAGGACTGAAAGAGGCACAATGAAACAATCACTATTAACAGGTGATACAATAGCGTAACATATGTAGAAAATTTAAAAGAATCCATGGAGGGGCGCCTGGGTGGCTCAGATGGTTAAGCGTCTGCCTTCAGCTCAGGTCATGATCCCAGCGTCCTGGGATCGAGCCCCACATCGGGCTCCCTGCTCAGCGGGGAGCCTGCTTCTCCCTCTCCCTCTGCCTCTCTCCCTCCTCATGCTCTCTCTCTCTCTCTATCCCTGTGTCTCAAATGAATAAATAAAATCTTTAAAAAAAAAAAAAAAAAAAAAGAATCCATGGATACACTCTTAGAAGTAATAAATTTAGCAAAAACACTGGCTACAATGTTAATTTTTAAAAAATCAATTTTATTTCTCTGTGCATATATTTTTATGCATGTATGCACACACACACACACCAGCAACAAACAGAAAACAAAAATTAAAAAAAAAATGCCATTTATGACAGCATTAAGAAACATCAAATACCTAGGAATAAATCTAAGGACAGACTCTCCCGAAACTTAAAATATTACCAAGATAAACTGGAAACATAAATAAATGGAGGTGCATATCCATTTCATGGATGGCAAAAATTAATACTTTGTAAAGATGTCAACTCTATCTAGAGAGTTGTTATTGTAAATCTCTTCAGATTCACCCAATCTGGATCAAAATAATGGTGGGGATGGGGGAAGGAAGAGGGAGAATTGAGAAGCTGCTTCTAAAATTCATATGGAAACGCGAAGGTCAAAGAATAGCCCAGGTAATGCTAAAGAAGAAAAAACTGTTGGAGTACTTACACAGCTGAATAGCAAGATCTATTATAAAGCTATAGTAATTAAGTCATCTTGTGTTGGTACAGTCTAATGTAACAGAATAGAAACTGATCCATTCCCGTAGTCACGTTATTTATGATAAAGGTGACACTGCAATACAGAGGAAAAAAGATGCTCTCTTCCATAAATGGTACTAGGTCAATTATATGTTCACATGGGAAAACAATGGGTCTTAACCACTACCTCTCACCATATACAAGAATCAATTCCAGATGAACTGCAGAGCTAAATGTGAAAAGCAAAACAAAAAACTTTTAGAAAATAATATATACAAAAACATCTTTGGGACTTGGGAAAGATTTCTCATATCACAGAAAGCACTTACCATCAAAGGAAAAAAATGGAAAAATAGGGCTATATCAAATTTTAGAATTCTGTTTTTTAAGAGATACCAGTAAGAGAATAGTAAAACCTAGAGTGGGAAGATGTCTGCAATATATATGTGTGTATGTATTCATATCTGAGAAAAGACTGATGTCTAGCTATATAAAATATTCTCACAAATTATAAAAGGCAGACAATGCCATTTCTTAAAAATACACACAAAAGACTTAAACAAATGTATGAATAAAAAAATCCAAGTAGACAACAAACATGAAGAAGATGCTCAATTTCATTAGTTATGAAAGTTTAAAGTAAAACTGAAATATTATTATACACTATACACTAAGAATGGCTAAAATTTTTAAATACTGACAATATAAATGTTAGATGTGGAGCACTGGAGGCTCTCAAATACTGCTAGTATCATCAATTGGTAAACCAACTCTGGAAAATGGGAAATACTTATTAAAGTGAAAAATATACATAATCTCTGACATAGTAACTCTCTCCTAAGAAGATGCCCAACAAAATAAATATATTAGAAAGCAGTGAGGAATATTTTTCAGTTTTTCTTTAGATGCTAGATTTAAAGGATCACAGCCATGTTTCTAGGTAGCGTTTCCCAACCTGTGTCCTACCAAGTTAGTAGTTCTGAAAGACACAAGAACTTCATAAATAGAGAATTCTATGCTTAAAAAAAAAAAAAAAAAAGATGCCAAAAAAAAAATGTATATATAAAATGCTTGCCAGAAGACATGACTAGAATATTATAGTTTTATTTGTAAACACCTAAAACTAGAAACAGCTTAAACATCCATCTGTACAATTGGTAAATTATTCACACAATGGGTATCTATATAGTGCAAAAGCAGAATTGATAATGAAGAAGCTCAGCTACATGCAACAGTCTAAATCTCACAAAAATAATTTTGAGTGAAAGAGCACAGGATTTCTGATTCTATTCACATTAAAGTAGAAAAACGGGCAAAAACAAACTGTGTTAGATGTCAAGATAATGTTTACTTTTGAAGAGCAATGAATGGGAAGGGGACTTACGGGGTTTCTGGCGCTAAAAGTGTTGTTTCTTGATTTGGATGACGATTTTATAGGCATGTTCAGTTTGTGAAAATCCACTAAGTAGTATACTTGTAACATGTAGACCTTCTATGTGTGTATCATATTTTAACAAAGGTTTTACAAATGTAATAAGAGGAATAAAGCATCATCAACTGCATAGCCAATGAATAACTACCATAAATTCTAAAGTTGCCTATTTTGGTCCCAAATTTTTGGCCAATTAAATGGAGATTGAAAAGGAAAAAATGAATGTAAGAAGTAGGAAAAAGGCAATAACAAGTAAAGAAAAATAAGAGGAGGAAAGAAATGAGTAAAGAGGAAGACAGAAAGCAAGAGGGTGGGAAGGAAAAGTGGGAAGGAAGGACAGAAGCCGAATTAGGCTGAGGACGTCGGAAGACAATCACGTGTGACAGAGGGATGCAGCCTTAACATCTGAAAAGTTTATTGGCCATTGACCATTTATAGCTTTCAATAAATATGAGTCTGAATTATTTAGGGGTTCTAAACTCAATGGTATAAAGAAGAAATCTGTGCCACAACAGCAACAAAGTTAATGTCATTCTAGGGTTCAATTAAATTAAGTCAAGAATTAGAGATGACATAAGTAATATTAACTCACCACAGAGACCCATAGTTACAAATAAATGAATGTTTTAATATACATGAATCCAAGAACAAGTGCCACATACAATTGACCCTTGAACAATGCCAGGGTTGGGGCACCAACCCCCTGGGCATTTGCAAATCTGTGTTTAACCTCTGACTCCCCCAAAACTTTACCAATAGCCTACTGTTGACCAGAAGCCTTACTGATAACATAAAGAGTAGATTAACACATATTTTACATGTTACATGTATTATATACTATATTCTTACAATACAGTGAGCCAGAGAAAAGAAAGTGCTATAAGGAAGTCATAAGGAAAAGAAAATACCTTTACAGTACTATACTTTATCGAAAAAAAAAATCTGTACGTGGACCTGCACAGTTCAAACCCATGTTGTTCAAGGACCAACTGTATTCTATATTGGATTTTTTTTAATTATAGTCTTTGGGACTGGATTTTCTTTAGTTTTAAGGACTCAAAGTCCTAGAATCAAGTTATTTCTACCAAGGCACATATTTTTCATTTAATTTGGATAACAAACCTGTTTTAGCCTTCTTTTTCTTTTTTTTTGGTTTGGATTTTGTGTCATCTTGCATGCTGTCTTCTACATTGTCTTCCATTGAGCTTATCTTATCATCTTGTTGAGAATCTGAAGTAACTCTTCTAACTGGAGAGCCCTTCTTTTGTTCACTTTCAACTGTGTCATCGGAGATGGTCAGTGTACTGCAAATACAACCAAAGTACAAGCCATTACAAATACATTCTTCTTCTTAATGATGCAGCAACGTGAACAGTGAACAGAGTCAAGGATAATCCTAAAATCAAGATTACTTCCTGCTAGGAGATACATATATATATATATATACATATATATATATATTTTTTAAAGATTTTATTTATTTTTGACAGAGAGAGAGAGTGTGTGTACAAGCAGGGGAAGCAGCAGGCAGAGGGAGAGGGAAAGCAGGCTCCCCACTTAGCAGAGAGCCCCATGCGGGGCTCAGTCCCAGCACCCTGGGATCACAACCTGAGCTGAAGGCAGACGCTTAACCATCTGAGCCACCCAGGCGCCCCTAGGGAATACATATATTTTTATTATGCACTAAAATGGTGAAGTGTCAAATTAGGTATCAATGTGTATTATTTTATATTTGTTAATGAGTTATATACCCATGAGTCAAATTAAACTTCAGCTCTAAACTCCCAGAAAAGATAAAGTTGTATATTTTATGAGCAAGAGATCTGTTTTTCCATAGGAATGATGAAAGCATCCTCATCCTGTTGTCAAGTCAATGATTAATGAACAAATTTTTAAATTACCTTATTTAAAAGCAAAAAAAGTGTTCTAAGTTTGTTCTGCTTTCAAGAGGCTTCAGATATTCAACTTTTGATTTCTAGGTAACAGTTAATTACTTGTCTTTTCCAGTGGCTGGTGTACCACTACATTTTCAGGAGGCCGTTATTAAAATGAAAATGTGCATCACATGAAATAATAAATGCTAAGGGGTAGCAGCCTAGACTTATACTCATTGTAGAAGAGGAACCAGCCTATTAAAGTCTGTAATTTATCAAGTAAAAAATCTGCATCTAAATAATAATAAACTGACTTCCAATATAGTCATATTTTTTAAAAAAGAGATTGAGAAATAAAGAGTAGAGAAATATTTCAAAATAGTCATTCCAGAAAGCCATGCTATTTTATCACTTCACCAAATACTATTATTTAAAGAGAACTACTTTTTGCATGCCATGGTCATCTAACCCATGGTTTTATTTAAAATTCAAGAACTAACATTTAATAGATAGTATGTCTTACCAGCTCATAACAGATATGGTAGCTGTAAGAAAGACTGATGGTATACTGTAGCAAGTAGCCTCTAATATGGCCCTCAATGATCCCTGCCTCCTATTAGTATCTTTGTCTAGCCCCTTCCCTTGATTGTGGGCTGGACCTAGGGACCCACTTCTAATAGACAAAATATGACCAAAAGTAATGGATGCCACTTCCAAACCAAGTTTAGGTTCCATAAAGACTATGACTTTCTCTCTCTCTCTCTCTGTCTCAGAGCCCTTGCTCTGGGGAAGCAAGTGGCCATGTTGTGAGTAGCCCACATGGAGAGATCCATGTGGCAAGGAACTGATGTCTCTGGCCAAAAGTCAGTCAGGACCTGAGACCTGCCAAGAACCACATGAGTGAGCTTAGAAGTAGATATTTCAAGCCTTCCAACAGCTCTGTCATTTGCAGATCCTTCTCCAGCCAAGTCTTAAGATGACTGCATCCCCAGCTGACATCCTGACTGTAGCCCGAGAGAGATCCTGAGTCAGTGGTACCCACTTAAGCCATGCTCAGATTCTTGATCCACAGAAACTGAGAGACAATAAATGTTTGTTGTTCTGCTAAGTTCTAGAATAGCTTTTTTTGTGCAGCAACAGATAGTTGAGTAACATGTTTGAGTAGCAACTCTTTTTGCCCTCCTTTTGTTACCACTGGTGTCTAGCTTTTGGTAAGAGGTGAATTATTTTTAGATGAGGACAGTAAGGGAACCTGTCCCTGACGCCAGGAAATAATCAAACACAGAATGTTCCCACCTCAAGTTGTTTATGTAGATGTGGACTGCAGAAAAAAAAGTTAATTAGTTAAAAGACATTTTTTATCTTGCTTTCCCCAAAGAAGACATATAAATATAAATATGATCACAGAAGCACTCACATTGCATATGCAAACATATATAAGTATCATATACAGAAAAAGACTAGCATGCTAAATTGCTTATAATGATTACCTTTAGATGGTTGTTACTTTTATCTTCTTTGTGTCTTTATTGTATGTTCTACAATAAGCAAATATTATTTGTATAATAAAGAAAAACACTATATTCATATATCCAAATAGGCATTTGTAACTCAAAAAAGGGAGAGAAATTGGGTTTCTATTATTAGCAGATGTAAATAAGTATTTAAGGGTAGAGACTTTAGAACAAGACTGCTAAGGTTTTGGCTCAGCTTCTTACTGGTTCTGTGACTTAAACCCTTCAAGTTTCCTTATCTGCAAAATAGAGTGATAGTATTACTATTCCTCATAAGGTTGTTACAAGGAATAAATGAGTTAATTCTTATAAAGCATTTAGCACATACTAAGGTGTTATGGAAAGGGTAACTGTTATTGTTTACTGGCAATGTATCCACATGAAAGATTAAGAATTTTCTTAGTGTAACTACCGATATCACTCAAAAGCTGAGAATACTAGTGTTTTTTAAAGAGGACATTTTACATTTGTCAGTGCAAAGTACCTTGTTTCAGCTTCAGACGAGATTGGAACTTTCTTTTTTTTCTTTATTTTTTTCTCACTGTTCAATTTACCACCATGCAATGAAGTATCTGAGGGAAAGTAAGTCAACTGTTCTTTGAGTTTCTTTCTTATTTTCTTCTTAATCTCCTTTGCCATTTCTTCAGCTACTTGGAGTTGGTATGCTTGCATCAGTTCTTCTTCTTCATCTAAATTATTATTTTCTCTTTCTTCATCTGCCTTCTCGCTCTTCTGATGAGCAACACCTGGCTGTGACCTGGTTCGTGCTTTCTGATGTGTGGAATCCACCTTCCTCACAGGAGTTTCCAGTTCCATTCCTTGTGCAGTCATCTGGAGTACTGTTTTCATAACCTTTTTACTTGCCTTTCCTTGCTTGTCTTCCTCTACACTAACATCATCTGTATTTTCAGGTGTTGACTGGGGATTCCTTAGTTTGCTTTTAGTGACTGGGTTATTAGTGTTCACAGCACTTACATCATCACTTTTAGTTTCTTTACTTTTCGGAAGATTGTTTCTAACAGTGTCAAGCTAGGAAAAGAAGACACGGTAACAAAGTTTCAGTCAAGCACAGTTCAATGATACAAAGATAAAGCACAATAATGATTGTGCTTATCCCAATGTAACACTGGGAAAATTATTTCATCTTTTACTTGAACACACTGATACCATTCTAGACCATCTCATTAGCACTATCATAGTTTATTCTCTTGGCATTAGATTCGTAATTTCTGAGAGTAACTTCAGATTAAATGAGATAATTAACATGGGGAAAATATTTAATGACTTTTCAGAAGTGAATAAATTGCTCATATCTCAAATGTTACTTTTTCTCTTTGGCAGAATGATCCATACTTTAATTACAAGATATTTGAGAAATTGCTAAAGGAGCCACAGAGGTAAAGCATTTTAGGTTTCCCAACAGAAAACACACACTTCATAATTACATTCTAAAATCAAAAGTCTGTAGTTTAGAATAACCCTACAATTAATCCAAATACATTACTGAAAATGCTGCCAAATATTAAATATTATCAAATTAAGTCAAATGACAGACTAAACACACCTGTATATCTTTCTCTAATCAAAATTTTAAATGGGATATTTTTAATAAAAAAGGCTAGAAATCAAAAAGGAATGCTACTAGTAATAAAATAAATATTGAGAAATTTCCCAAGGATAAAAAATAGGCAGGATTAGATCTATTAAGAAATTAGCAGATAAAACCACAGCCCATAGGAAAAGAACCAGAGAAGGGTGATTCTGAAGAAGCCATAAGCCCAGAGTCAAGTAACACAAGGAGAAGGAGGGGCTAAAACTGAGGATGACCAATTGAGGAGCTGGGAGGGACAGCTCTGTCCCCCACCTCCATTTGTGTTAGATGGTGACTTTCATTCAAAGGATAAAGCTGTTGAATATAGAGAAATATGGCAGCATGCTTCCGGTAGGTACAACCCTCACCAAAGACAGTAGATTATGTTGAAAACAACCAACAGGCAGAAGAGAGATTCTCATATAGAAAGATGACTAGACATTTAAAAACGAATAAAAACTGAAGGAAAGTAGCAAAATGAAAGAAAAGCCATCAAGTCCAATAAAACAGAAAAATTAACGAGGGAAAGTGAATTAAAAGCATAAACAAAATTAGAACTTAAAGTGTAATTAATATCAAAGAAATTCAAAAGCATATTGGATTTAAAAAACACAACTGCAGAGATTAAAATTAAAATTTTGAGTAAGAGCTTAAAAGATGTGTTAAGAAACACAAGGGACAAACCAAAGTGCTAAAATATGGAAGCCAGTATCAAAATGAAGAATTCTTTCAGAAATGGATGAGCTTACCAATGAAGACTGAAGTTCAATTTTTTTAAACAGATTTATTTGAGAGAGAGAGAGAAAAAAAGAGAGACAGCACAAGTGTGTGTGAGAGTGGGGGGAAGGGCAGAGGGAGAGAATCTCAAGCAGACTCCCTACTGAACACGGAGCCTGAGGCAGGGCTCGATCCCATGACCCACGAGATCATGACCTGAGCCGAAATCACTTAAATGACTGAAGTACCCAGGCACCCCTGAAGTTCAATTTTTGAAAACCCTCATGTTTAAAAGTAGTTAGAAAATGTCCAATATATGATGGAGAAATGTTGAAAGGATTAGTATCCCAATATGTACCCAATATGTTACCATCTCTAAGACTCTTTTGCTTACCTACAATGTATTTCCAAATTCTATCTATTCTTCAAGGATAAATTATGGAGCGATACCCTCTAAAACATCTTCCCGAATCAAATCTAATAAAAATAATTTCTCTTAAAAAATAAGTTTATTTTCACATGTTTTGTTTCTAGAAGCAATACATGTTTAATTTAAAACAGTAAGAAAGCAAAATTAAAAATACAAAGAACCAGAAAATATTTAAAGAGAAAAAGAAGACCCAAAGCTCAACTCTGGGTGCTTCACACAAGGAAAATCACTGCTAATCTTTTCAGAAACTTATGTTTGTCTTCTTGCTATCAATATACTCATACTTAATAACTTTGAAATTTCATTATGTTAAAATGAAGCACATACAAATCTTTCTTTTTATTTTCTCAGGGAGTACCAGAAATGTAGTGGGAATATATACAAATTTCGAGGACACTCCTGAAGGAAATAATTGGAAAAAAGATAACCAAGAATTAGAAATGGAAGGAAGAATTACGGTTTAGAAGAAAAGATTTCAAAAATGGAACCATGGGACAGTTAATCAGAAGACATTCAGTTTTTTATTTCCTCTCTTTCACTGCTCCGTCAGTCAACCTTTGTACTAAAATCATTTAATTTTATACTATGACTTTATATTTGTTTTTCATGTTTCTGCTTTATTCAATTAACTTTTTTTAGAAAAGATTTTATTTATTTATTTGAGAGAGAGAGATAGTGACAGAGATAGGGAGAGAGAGCACAAGCCGGCAGGAGAGGGAGAAGCAGGCTCCCGCTGAATAGGGAGCCTGACGTGGGGCTCAATCCCAGAACCCTGGGATCATGACCTGAGCCATGACCTGAGCCGAAGGCAGAAGCTTAATGACTGAGCCACCCAGGCACCCCTTCAATTAGTTTTTAAAAACCGCAACAATAAATACAATTCCCAAGGTATCTTTTGTAGTATTCCATACATTCCACAGACTGTATAGTTTTTATTACTTTTTAAAATATCCCGCTTTTTGTAGTTCTAATTTCCTTTCTCTCACTAACAACTGTATGGGATGATTTTTAAATTTCCAAACGGTTTATAAATTTTATATTTGTTATTTGTAGTTTTGTGGTACTACAGTTAAAAAACGTCTATTTTATGGACTTTGTATTTCAAGGATTAGGTTATGGCTGAATTTTGAAGTGTTCCAAATACATTTGTTCACATTCTATTACATCTTTCCTCATCCTTTTATCTTTTTTTTTTTTTTTTTAAAGCAGGAAAAAAATCAAACAAAGTTTAATAACGTGTATCCATGGGAGAGACCCTGGAAAACAGGGTAAGCCCCCGGTGGCCACAGCCACCACCTTCTCCTATCCTTTTATCTTTACCCTTCTGTGTGTCAGTTAGGTTTTTTGCTTCAGTTTGTTTTTTAAATCAGCTTTACTGAGATACAACTTACATACAATAAAATTCACCAATTTTAAGTACAGAATTAAATGAATTTTGGTAAATGTATACAGACATATGACCACTACCATAATCACAATGTTAAACATTTCCATCACCCCACATGTTCTTGTACAAAGTCAGCCTCTAGTCCTCCACACCCTAGCCCCACTCAAGCACTCATGTGCTTTCTATCAAGATAGTTTGGTCTTGTCTAGAATTTCACATACATGGAATCATACAGTATAGAGCCTTTTGTGACCAGTTTCCTTCACTCAGCACAGAGCTTTGGAATTCATCCGTGTTGTTGCATCTGTAGTTTATTCCTTTTTATTGCTGAGCAGTATTCCATTGCATGGATACATACCTCATTTTATTTCTCCATACACTAATGAATGAACATTTATTTCTAGTTTTGTACCATTACGTTTTCATTTCTCTTGCATAAACACCCAAGAATTACTGAGCTGTATGATAAGTAGATGTTTAACTTCTTAAATATCTCCCAAACTGCTTCCCAAAGTGGCTGTACCATTTTGTATTCCCAAATGTTTAAGAGTTCCACTTACATAACATCCTTGTCAGCATCTGGCATTGTCAATTTTCATTTTTTAGCTGTTCCAATATGCGTGTAATGGTATTTCATTATTGTTTTAAATTGTATTTCCCTAATTAGTAATGACACTGAAAATCTTTACACATACTTACATGCTATCTGCATCTCTCCTTTGGTTAAGTGTTAAAATCTTTTGCCCATTTTCACCGGGTTATTTTCAAATCACTGAGTTCTAAGAGCGTTCTTAAAATGTTCTACATACACTTTCTCAGTGTGTTGAAAATATCTTCTCCGAATCTATAGCCTATCTTTTCATTTTCTTAGCAATATTTTGAATTTTCACAAAGCCCAATTTACCTCTTTTTTCTTTTACGATTCATGTTTTTGTATCCTGAGAAATCTATTCATAACCCAAGGTTACAAAGGTTTTATCCTGTTTTTTCTATAAGTCATATAATTTTAGCTCTTATGCTTAGATCTTTGATCGATTTCTATTTAATTTCTGAACATGATATGGTCATAGTTTATAATATTGCATATGGGTATCTGTTCCAGCATCATTTGTTGAAAAGATTATCCTTTTTCTCACTCCTTGGCAAATTCTGGCACACCCTGGCAATTTTGTCACACCTTGGCAATTTTTGTCAAGAATCAATTAACCATATACATTTGGGTCTACTTCTAGATTCTGTACTACCCCCACTGACTTATATGTCTATCTTTACGACAATTAACGGGCTGTCTTGGTTACTATAACTTTACATTGAGCTTTGATCCAATAGTAAAATTCTTTCAACTTTGTTCTTCTTTTTCAAAACTGTTTTAGCTATTCTAGGTCCATTGCTTAAATTTCCAAGTAAATTTTATAATTAGATTTTCAATTCTTTTTTTTTTTTTTTAAGATTTTATTTATTTATTTGACAGAGACACAGTGAGAGCAGGAACACAAGCAGGGGGAGTGGGAGAGGGAGAAGCAGGCTTCCCGCAGAGCAGGGAGCCCGATGTGGGACTCGATCCCAGGACCCTGGGATCATGACCTGAGCCTAAGGCAGACGCTTAACGACTGAGCCACCCAGGCGCCCTAGATTTTCAATTCTTAAAAAAAATTCCCATAAGATTGTTCTGAAGAGTAACAGGATAGTTACTAAAAAACACTAAGAAAATCTTTCTGATTCCACAGTATATGCGTTCAATAAATGTTAGCAATTATTATCTTATGATTATTAGCTATACGTAAGAGTATGAACTCTGTGGCTATAGAGATATTTATTTTTCTCAGTGAATTGGCTGACTTTTACCTTTTATCCAATTTATATAATTCAACAAATATTTACTAAGTCTTCTGTGTGCAGAGAATATTCCCTTTACTTGGGATGTCTTTTATCCCTTACAAGATCAGAATATCTTTCCATACTGGAAGATTACACCAGCCATTTCTATTTTCCTATTTTTAGTGTTTATTAATCTATTAACTTATTTATTAATTTATAAATCATACACAATAAGTCATGTGTATGTACCTCTGAGGGTACATAATTATCACTTACATGAACAAATTATTTTTTCAAAAATCACTAATACCCTGTTTCCAAGTAAAATATTATGGCTCTTCCCCTTATTTTTATATGATCACATGGTTTTTATTCAACTTCTTTGTACTGATTTACTGATGTTGACTGATAGCCAATTTATAAGATACTCTTTTTTAAAAATTATTTGAGAGAGTGTGCGTGGGGGGGGGGGCGGGGAGAGGGAGAATCTTAAGGGCTCCATGCCCGACATAGGGCTTGATGTGGGGCTCGATCTCATGACCCTGAGATCATGACCTGAGCCAAAACCAAAAGTTGGACACTCAACTGACCAAGCCACCCAGGCGCCCCTATGCTATTCTTGAGTTCTCAGGGAGAAAACCTATTTGGCTGAGACAAAGTATTCTTTCAACATATGATTAAATTCAATTTGTTCATGTTTTATTTAAGCTTTTCGTTCTTTCAATATATTCATAATTGAGAAAATTCTGTTTCTTTTTAGATTTGTCTATATTTTTGCAAACTTTTAGTTTTAAACTTTAGGTCATTTTGTTTGATCTGTCAATGTTGCAAGCCAGACACCTGACATTTTAAAAATTTAGAGTCTGCTTTTTAAAATAGGAAGCTTAAAACTATTTACATTTATTTTCATGATTAAGAGTTTATTCTTTTTTTTTTTTTAAGATTTATTTGAGATAGAGGGTGCATGCACAGGGTGAGGGGCAGAGGGAGAGGGAAAGGGAGAATCTCAAGCACACTCCCTGCTGAGTGCAGAGACCAACCCAGGGCTCCATCTCACCACCGTGAGATCATGACCTGAGCTGAAAACAAGAGTCGGACACTTAACCAACTGAGCCACCCAGGCGCCCCTAAGAATTTATTCTTAAATTCCTTCTTTCATTACTTTTGTTCCTTTTAAAAAAATCTATTATTTGTTTTCTCTTGAGCTCTAATGACTTTGAAAGTATTATAATCAATTTTACATATTACTGGTTTCACTTATTTTAAACTCCAGGATGAAGTAACTTCTGACTACACTTCAGGTAAAAGTAATATTTATATGACTCTTTTTCTCTGCAAGCTAGGAAAGCTTTGCCCAATGTTTGAGAACAATGTTTCTGTTATCTCACATTATTATATGTACATTATCTAATATAAATCTTCAGCAATTATTTTTGGCATAAATAATAAAGTTCTATATATCTAGCTGGTCTCAAAAGCCTCATGCAGACATATTTTCAGATCATAAATTCTCTGTTCTTAAATTTTTAATTTTGATTCATGTTTCTGGAAATGGTACTACATATTCAAATAATACACCTTCAGTAGTTTTCTTGTTTTCAGGGAGGGAACATTTGTAATAATTCTCTGTTAATTTGCATGTTCACTACCGACCTCACAAACAATTGACACTTAGGTGACCAGATTTCCTGTGATACAGTTTTTCCCTCAATACTGTGTAGATATCTTTTTTTGTCTTCTGGATTTAGTGTTTTCTGAGAGAAGCCTGGAATGCACTAGATGTTTCTTTTTCTGTTGAGATACTTGCAAAATTAATTTTTCCCCTGAAATTAAAAAGTTCTAAATATAGTTACAGGTCATAAATTTTACCTGGAATGCAAGACGGACTCATCTCTTCCTAGATCTTTCTATTAATCTCAGGAAGGTTTTTTCATCATGCTCTTTCTACTGTTTCTGCTCCATTAGTACTAGTAATGGGAACACTTACTTACAGGTCAAGTATTTCTGTATGTCATTACTTATTTCATTTTTGTTTTAGCCATTTCTTCTCATGGAAGAATGCCTCAAATTTATCTTCCTTATCACTAATTAGATTTTTCCATGGTACCAATTCTACTATTTTCGGCCTAAGATATAGTTTTTAAAAAGCAACTAAAGGCAGAACATGGAGAGACTGGTTTTAAATCTCCCTCACTCTACTGCTGGCTATATGGCTCTGGCAAACCATTTAACATCTTTGTTAAGTGGTTTTTCTGTTCTGATGTTTATAAAACCTCTCATGCAAAATAAGAGCCCCAATACCTATGTTTCATGATTAACATGAGAATCAGAAATAGCATTTGCAAAATTCTTATCACAGTGCCTAACAGATTGTTGAAAAATAAGGTGAATCTGCCATCATTACGAATTCTCTTAGTATAGCCTTTTCCTTGCTTCCTTTTCTTACTTCAGCCTGCTTCCCTTCCAATCTCAGCCTGTTCTGTACATGTTTTTGTTCTGAAGAGGTCCCATCTCTTCATATGTTATTCAAAGAGGTCCTATTGGGTTGTGGTTAAGAGAATGGGTTCTGTAGTCAGACTGTTAAGAGTTTGAATTCTGGTTCTGCCACTAACTGCAAATTTAGGCAAGGTTATTCAACCTCTCTGTGATCCAGTTTCCTCAACTATAAATGGAGATAAAACCTCATCATTTCGTTGTCATGAAAAACTAGGTAATATACATAAAACGTGTAGAAGTGCTCGAAAGATAGAAAGCACTGTTATCTAGTAAATAAAAGCAGGTATTCCTCCTCTATTTCCTAAAGTAAATCATTTCAAAAATATTTTGTTTTCCTCTAAGTCCTCCAGGAATATTTCCCTTCTTTTGAGCTAAAAAATCTCTTCCTCAGTATTTTTTCCTAGGATACTTATCTGTGAATAAAAAAGGTTTGAATGGCCTGCTGTGTACCAAAATAGGCTGGGCAGATTATGTTTAGTCACCTCACATGTGCGTGTTCCCAACATCTAAACTGGACAATGGGTAAATGGACGTCTCCTCTGCCCATTTTTTCGTTATCCATTTAATTGAGCATTCCTGACCTAAACTGCATCTGGTTCATGCTTACAAAGCCAGTTCTATCAGTAAGAGAAAATATAAGGTTCTACTTTGACTGAGTCCATAAAAATATCCTCAGTTGTTTCAAGGGTTCTTTCTGTTTTTGTCCAATGTATACCACGTTACCCAAGGGGAGGGCATATACCAATATGCAATGTCCCATCCTCCATATGCCATTATTCCCTTCCATACTCATACGTACCACCAGAAGAAGCGCATTATATAAAAAGGCAGCATTCACTATGGGAGACCGAATCTGCCCCTTTCTGTCAGTAGGTCTAAATTGGTATGCAATAGTAAACAGGGGTACTACAAACCTCTCACAGGTGTGCAGCCGGATTCTGGCCAGTGTTAGTACTTATTTTTGCCTCACTTGAGAATATATACTATTACAACATTGATGACTGCCAGAGAGAATATCAAAATGAAGAGGTCGCACGGCAAAATTCAGAAGAGGGTAAAATTTGCTACAAGTAAATATAAGCTATATATAACTCATAAAACTCTTGCCAAAGAAATACTATGTACCAATTACCAGAACATGCATGAAGTTATTTGTGCCTGTGTGTGTGTGTGTGTGTGTGTACATAACAGATTATGGTCAAAGGAGTAAAAGGTCCAAGTAATATAGCAAAACAGGTCTGAAGAGTGAATAGTACATTAACTGTGGATATTATTACAGACTCTCTATAATACTCTGGAATCAAATTGTAGTCAATTGCTGATTTGTTCAGCACTGTTCTGAGTTCTGCATTTTTAATCTCTTCAACTGTGCTGTCAAAAATTGTCATTTGAGGGTGCCTGGGTGGCTCAGTTGGTTAAGCGACTGCCTTCGGCTCAGGTCATGATCCTGGAGTCCCGGGATCGAGTCCCGCATCAGGCTCCCTGCTCAGCAGGGAGTCTGCTTCTCCCTCTCCCGCTCCCCCCTCTTGTGCTCTCTCTCTCTCTCAATAAATAAAATCTTCAAAAAAAAAAAAATTGTCATTTGAAAGTGTACCTCAAGTACAAAAAGATAATTACTGCCTTCAGATTCCACTGATTTCTCCTGGTTCTGCTGGGTAGAATCAGATCAATCAGTCTAAATAAAAACAAGCCACTGAATATCTGAAGTAACGTATTACTCCCTAAGTTCTTCACAATTCTGGGTTAAAAATCCTGATTTTCTTTAAAAATGTGTAATACATTGGCCAGTTGAGTTTGCCCATTCTCTCACCACTCTCATCAGTTTGTCTAGATTATTTCGGTAGCACAGCACTGAAGACTGAACTCAGTACCCCAAGAGTCATGTGGATTCTAACGTAAGCTTTATTTTACCATGTGCTATTGACTATGACATAGATTTACTATTTTCAATTTCCAAAGTTCCTCAGAGTTTTATTATGAAAGTCATAATCTCATGTAGATATAGAAGTCATCATTACCAAATGATCAATTACTCACTGCAATTTTATCTCCAGATTTGCCAATTTTTTTCTTCAGTTTTTTTCTTTCGTGAATGAGCTCATGGTGGGTCTTAAGCAATTCCTCAAAGCGAACTTTGGTTTTTACTTTGGCTTCACTCTCCACTGCAAAGATAAAGACTCCTGTCATTTTCTAAACAATTCTATTATAGCAGGTATCTGCATTATTATTATGTTAAAGAACACAGTCTTGTAAATACCTACATGAGTTCTTCAGCTACTTTAGAACTGACCAGTCCTTCCTTCTTAAAAACTTTTCTTTTGGCTTTGGTGACACCACACTCACCTGAATCCCTCTTACATTGTGGGATACTCCCTTTAAAAGTTTCCCATACTAAGTTAACTTTCTACTTGTGACTCACGGTAGCATCTACCACTGTTACGTGGCCTTAACCAACTTACTTAACAACTCTAAACTTCATCTTCATTATCTGTAAAATCAGAATAATCCTATGTCAAAGACCATTTGCATGAAGAATGGCTAACACTTAGTTAGCTAAGCAATAATCAGCATTCAATAAATACGAAAAGCTGAAAGTTATTTTTTCCTTTAAAACATAAGTCAGATCATGTTATTCCCTTGCTTAAGACCTTGCCAGTTTCCCACTTCACTTAGGACAAAATAAAATGAGTCCTTCACATGCCCTACAGGGTTCTCACTTCCTGGCCTGCCTACCTCTACAGCTTGAATCCAAGAGAAACAGCCCCTTAGATCCCTGTATTCTAGCCATTCTGTCCTTCTTCTCACTCCTCCATCAGAATAAGCACCTTTCCATGTGAAGCTGCTTCTACCTGCTGCAAACTTCTTGATAAGGAAAATAGAGAATCAGGCACCCGTGTGGCTCCCAAGGATGGGCTGAAGCCGGGTTCTAGGCCTCTCAAAGCTTTAGATGGGAGATCTCAGGTTTCAACACCACGTGTAGGCAAAATGTTTGATGCTCAAGCAGCCTTACCTAAAGTTGCTAGAAAGGCTTTGGGAACTGTCAAGATGGCCACAGAAAACTCAGTAAAGACTAATGGATCTCTCAAACAGAACTTCTCAGCTACTCGTGTTAAGCTGCCTATTCAAATGTTGCCTCTAAAGTGGAACATTTCCTGACAATCTCATCTAAATTTCCCCGTTCCTCACATAGCAGACTGTTCTTTTTCTTCACAGCCACCTACCACAGCTTGAAACTATATAATTATTTGTGTATCTACACAAAAAAATATATTATCTCTGTCTCTCCCACTATACTATGCTACCATCCCTACTACCACCATGAGATCTAGCATAGAGTACCTACTAATAAACATGTTTTAATGCTGAATAAATGCTGAATGAATGGATGAATGCCCCAAAGCAGGTGTTGGCAAATTACTGCCTGCAGGACAGTCATCTACTTTTATACTTAAAAGTTTATTGAAATACAGCCATGCCCACTCTGTTAAGAATTCTTATGGATGCTTTTATGCTTCAATGGCAGACATGAGCAGTTACAGCAAAGAATAAACCTAAAATATTTACGAGCTTTCCCTTTAGGAAAAAGTTTGCCAATACCTGCTTTAGAGTAAACTGTCCATTTCGATGATAAAGAATAAAAACTAACCATATGTTGTAATGATTATTTACCTGCTCCAGTGGAGTCCCAAACTGCCATCCATTAAATACATACTAGCCTTAATAGCTAACATTAAATAGAAAATTGATAAAGAAATAAAAAAATAAAATAAATAGAAAATAAATGGAAAATTGAATACCAAACTATTAAATATCTAAATGTAATATTTGGTTAATGTATTCATTAATAGGTCAAAGAACCCCTTAAAATAATTCAAACTTTAAAATAAATAAGCAAATAAAATGTATGGCATATATAAATTTCATAAAAGTCTTACCAGTGGGCATATCTCAGCTTTATGGAGAGCATCCAGCTGTAATGTAAAGCAATGACTCAATCAGGATCCTATTAAAACAAAGAGAGTTTATCTGTAGTATGGAATTTGCAAATAAAAATTACAAAACATTTTTCACACAAGATTATGTGATGATTTGTCCACTACCTCATCAGGTTTATAGCAATTAAGCTAAGTTCTCTTATCCAGTCTTATGCATATGACTTAAATACATTGGGATCAGTTTAGAGTCTGAAAAAAAGTAAAGAAAACTGGATATTTGAATAAAATATTTATATATTTGAAACAAAAACTTTTTAAAAATCTTTAAAGGCAGTAAATATGTACTTGATGTGTTAAAGCACTTTTAAAAGTGTTTTAAGTAAAAAATAAACATTTCAATGTACTTTTAAGAAAACAAACTCCACCCCAGAATTGACTTTCCCAAGAGCATACGCTATTATATTAGTAAAGTATGCTTGTGGGTAGCATATTTACAGATAATGAATTTGAACATTTTTGTACCTTCCACTAAAAATGTTGCAACAACAGAGAAGGTTAAGCACAAGCATTTGTACCATCTTTCTCAAATAAGTATCTGGATATGTATTATTATATATCAAAACCAGGGATAAACTCAGTATATGTATTCCTGAATTTCCAATTTTACTTAAAGATGAGGGTGTATGTCCACAACAAACATATTAATTTCCACATAAGAACACAATATTCACACATTTTTAAGAATAAAACTGAAGACTGTAAAAAAAAAAATAAGAAAAACATAATTTGAGTTGGCTGAGCAATTATCTGTTAAAGCTCCAGATCCCTGGGGATGCACCTTCATGTTCCTCTAATATTATGGGTACTTCTGAGAAGAAATGCTAAAAAGGTTAAAAATGATTATACACATATATCTGATTATGTGGATTAACTTATATAATAATTTTCTGGTACACCAACAAAATAGATATCATTAAATTCACACAGTAAACACTCCTATGCTTTATGGATGGGAGCCCAAATGTAGTCTTCCTATAGGTACAGATCTAATAAATTTGGTCACGTACTTTCCAATCTACCCCAAATTAGAAAAGAGAGAAGATGTAAAGGCAAGTGCATCAGTAATTAAAACCTGACAGCACATAGGCAGAAAAAAAATATAAAGCAAATAATGACTTAATATTTATATATTCCATGGCCATTCAATATAGAGGAAAACAGCTGAACTACATGACTATGAGCCATTAAGAAAAGGCTTACGTATATTCAGCTTGACCTGTTTTCCATTAAACAAAAAATTTATGGTATTCTAGACATTTCAGAAAGATTAAGTAAAAACTACTGATAAGGCAGGACAAAGAGTACAGGATGATTCTCATTTTCTGGAAGTAGAATACTTAGGCCCCCAGTAGTAGCATTTATTGGAATACAGGACAAGTATAGTGGAGAAGTTTAAAACCCAAGTCTTAGAATTAGTTTCAAATAATTAATTGTGTGACCTTAGGCATTTGTTTCCTCATCTGTAAAATCAGTCTACCAGTGCATATTCAAAAGGCTGTTATAAGGGTTAAATGATTTAAAATAATGCCCCAGTAAGCTCACTGAGTGTTCCCACAAGTATCTATTACCATCATAACAGAAGTTTACTGGGGCATATTGAGCTGGGTATCTGAGGGGCACTAACCAGCTATAAGCACTGGCTTCACTGTCAGATCCCTAGATTCAAATCCCAGTTCTACCTGCCAGTAAGTTAATCTCTGGACCTCAATTTCCTAAGCTTTCAAAAGGGAATTATAATACTAAATCATTCATAAGGTTTTGGTAAAGATTAAATGAGAATATCCAAATAAAACACTTAGCACAATGCCTAGAACATGGCAAGCCCTTAGGAAATGACAGCTATTATCACTGTATATATAAATACATGTTTGTATGTATAATCAGGTTGTATTTGGTAGGCAATAGAATATAGTAATCCAGCACGGAGAACTAGGCTGAAGATTTGAGAACTAGGCTTTATATTTATGATGCTTTCAGGGAAAAAAGTGCCAAAGACAGAATTCCGGAAGCCCCAAAATAAAGTAAAAAGACATCAAAGAGATAGGTGAAAGCTAGGGGAGAGAAATAACCAAGGGAAAGAGGTTTATTTGTTTTTTTTGTTGTTGTTGTTAGAGAGGGACAGAGAGAGTATGAGTGGGGGGAGGGGCAGAGGGAGAAGGAGAGGGAGAGAGAATCTCAGGCAGGCTCCATGCTGGATCCTACAACCCTGAGATCATGAGCTAAGTGGAAATCAAGAGTCAGCCACTTAACCAAATGAGCTGCCCAGGTGCCCCTCAAGGAAAAAGAGTTTTAACAAAGAAGTTTTCTATCACTGTGTGGTACCAAGCATGCTGCAAATTGTGAAGAGTGTCCACTGGATCTGCAGTGCAGACAGGAAGTCACATGTTTGCAAAGCTGTTTGTGAAGGGGCAGAAATCTGGTGGCCACAGGTGGACAAATGAATGGAAGGTGAGACCTGTAGAAGAAACATGGGGATAATTCTTTCTACAAATCTGCTTCCAAGTATCTTCCCCCACCCTCAAAGGCAGTGACATGATGCAGCAGCTTTGAGGGATAAAAAGACTATGGAAAGATTTTACTTTTTTTCTTAAGACTGTTTCCATGCTTCTATCACCCTATCCTTTTAAAAAATAAATCATCCTCTTCATTGCAAGCAGAAGAAATTTCCTAAAATACAAACGCGATGGTATCATTTCTTTGTTTAAATCTCTTCACTAGATTTTAATAACCCACTGGAAAAAATAGGAAGTCCTTACCATTGGGGTTCAAGGCTACTTATGAAATGACTCCTTCTCCAGCCACATTTCCACACACATTCTGAATTCTAACCATGTGAAACTACTTACAGGCCTTCAATTGGCCAAATGCCTTCTTGCCTTTGTACCATTACACACACTCCTCTCTCTCCTGAGAAATGCCCTTATTCTGTCACTCCAACAGTGACAGAAGACTACTAACTATCCTTTAACGCTAAATGCAGATGGTATCTTCTCTGGGAGCACTCTAACCTTAAGGGGTGGTTAAATACTTCTCTGTGCTCCCACAGTGCCTTGAGCTTCATACCTCCCTCTCTACCTCAGTCCTTTATTTTCACCTTGGTAAAACGTTCTATGACCCAGGAAATTAAAATGGTACCTACTTTATTGTAGGGAGAAAAGGAAATACCGAAAAGCAAAGTGATCAGCACAGTGGCTGGCACACTATAGGTGCTCAGTAAAATTACTTTACGTCTATTATTATAGTACTAAAAATAAGCGTGCAATAAATAAAATACGTAAATTTCGTATTCACATTATTTACTATTACTCAGTAGTTCAATGCACAGTTGAACACACACTAATACTACTTAATACAGCAAACACATTACAGAAATAATCATTTCCAAACATTAATGTGTCCCATAGCAAATACATTATAGAATTAATGACTAATATTTGATTAGTAACATCATTGGCAAAAATAAGGTCAAACCTAAAATGACATCCTTGAGTCTCATATATACCATTATTTTTTTTGTTTTTAAAGATTTTATTTATTTATTAGAGAGAGCGAGCGAGAGAGGGAACACAAGCAGGGGGAGTGGGAGAGGGAGAAGCAGGCTTCCCGCTGCGCAGGGAGTCCGATGTGGGACTCGATCCCAGGACCCTGGGATCATGACCTGAGCGGAAGCCAGACGCTTAACGACTGAGCCACCCAGGCGCCCTCATATATACCATTATTTTAAAGATTCTCCCTCACAAACCCTTTTATAGGAGCTAAGAAATAATAGTAAAATTAACTGCACTACGTTTCATTTTTCTTTTTCTTTAAACATCTGATTTTCGGCCAATAAATGTCTAAAGATCAAGGGGGGAAGAAGCAGAGGCTTGGATAATTCACCCTTTAACTGAATTTTATAGCATAGGAAAAAAAAACTAACAAAAACCCTGTAACATAATTCAACTGATAAATCAAGATACTCTCCATAAACAAGATTCTAAATACGGTTTTAAAAAATTTTGGTATTTGGATTTTTCAAATATTTTTAGAAATTTCCCAGAGTTCTCAGAAAGAGCAATCTTTTCCCTGAATCTCCAAGCAGTAAGAGCAATAGTTAATGCAACAGGTGAAAAAATTGTTAGCATCGTTTTCTCAAAAAGTAAAAGCCATACACTCCAGTGAGTATGTTTTCACAGTAATGCTGAAATATAGCACAGCCATTGGCAGCGATTCTAGTGTACTTTTTTTTCTATTTGTATACATATCGAAATGACCCTTATAAACGTAACACATTGATCACCTTTTCTCGGATGTAATTAAGAAGGCATTTCACAGGTTCGAGATTCAGCACCAAGTTGACACCCTAAAAGGAAATAAACGTACTTAGTGCGTATCTGAGTTAAATGCTTTTAAGCCAGAATCCGGAGTGGGAAAGGCAAAGATTGCATTCCCTCCACGGTGGATCTGGACACCGCGCTGAGCACTCATGAGACAGGAGCCCAGGGAAGGGAGCGGGAAAGTACTTACAGGTATTCATCAAAAATTACATCCCACCGCTCGGCGGCACCCGGCGGGTCAGCCTGCGGCGGCGCAGTACGAGCCCCCGCCCCACCCCGCGGCGCACCGCCCCCGCGCCCTCGGACCCCAGCAGTCCCCCAAGCCACCGCCCCCTCTGAGAGGGCCGGGGCACGCCAAGCTCCCGGCCCGGGCTCCCGCCACCAGCAGGCCTGCAGCGTACTCACGGAGAACGTAGCCCAGAGCGGCCGACAGTCAGTCCCGCCCGATCCGACGCCGGGACTGTGCGAAGCGGCTCCTCGCGCCGAGCGGGGCGGGAGCCAGGCACCCGCGTGGCCAGCCTAGCCGCCAGCCTCTCCGGCTCTGAGAGCGGACCGGCTGCCGCAGTGCGGGCAGCGCGCCGCCCGCTGACGTCAGCGCCTGCCTACGCCACCGTTCCCACGACAACCGATGCGGCCCGAGCTCCCGGTCTGGACCGCTGCCCAGCCTCGACGCCCCTCCGCGGCCCCGCCCCCGCGCCACCTACGCCGGGGCCTCGAGCTCCTGCAGTGCGGCGCCTGCGGAGGTGGTGCGCGCGCCCCGCCCGCGGGCCTTCAGACTAGGGCCGGGCACGCGCTCTGGCGGCCGCGCGCGGGACTCCTCGTGCCCGTGTAGAAAGCGCGAGGCCGCGGCCCTCCGAAGAAAGAATCTCTCGCCCCCAAGCGCCAAGGAGCCCTGCGAATGCGTAGGGTCTGAACCCATCTGGTCGTCACCCCCGAAAAAGCGTTCTGTCTCTCAGAACTGTAGCCAGCGCTGGAAAAAAAAACGAGAGGGGGCAGAGACAGGGAGGCAGTCTTGAAACCCGCCGAGGCCGAGAAACATGAATGAGGCAAAGCAGCAGGCACGTCACCGCCCAAGCGATCGCGCCCACAACATGAAACATATTTTTAAACGCGGAGAATGGAGTTGTACTACAGACCAAACCTTAAGGAAAAAAATGTTCATAATTCGTGTGGCGCTGAGTTATCTCGCTATGTGTTTGAAACAGAAGAAAATGAAAACCCGCACCCAGTGCCCCCTCCCACTTTCTAATTTCTGCCACAGGCGCCATTTTTAGCTCTGAGTCACCAGGGATGGAAAAATACTAGACAGGTCCCTCCCCCAACTCTTGAATTTCCTGCAGTTGTAGTCATACACCGCGCTATAACCTGTTGCTTAGTTTGCAAAGTGAGAGCGTTATGTATATTTCTTTAGAGGCCAGCTTTTCTATTTATATTAGCATCATATTTCATTTTCTTTCTCCAAATCCTATGAGAATTCCATAAGACGTATTATCAATCCAATGCGTCTTAAACCGAACTGTTCAACTTTCCACCTAGAACCTACTCCCGTTTCTGGATTTCTGTTTTGGTTTAAGCCACCACCGTCCTCCCAGTGTTGTAAATACCTGTAGAGCATCCTAAATGCCTCTTACAACAAATTATGTCCATTCTACTCTCTTAACACCCCCAGTATATAGCCTATCCAACTTGACTCCAGCTGCCTCATACCAGCCTTCATTACTTCTATTATTGTGTGATGGCCTCTTTACCAGTCCCCTGACTCCAGTTTTGATTCCAGAATGCCATCCTCCATACTGCTACCAGAATGACTTCACTAAAAATGTAAATGACTGATAATGTCACTGTCCTGAAAATTCTTCAAAGGATTATCTGTAAAAGAAAATTTAGTTACTTTGCCTAGGATATAAGACACTCCATCTGCCTGGCTAGTTTCTTCTCTCATTGCCTCCTTTCAATGTTATGCTTCAGCAATACTGAATTATGTGTACCATGCAAAACAATCCATAACCTCTCATGTCCCCTTTCTTGTACATATTGTCTCCTCTCTCTGAAAAATCTCTTTTTGTAAACTCCTACACCTCCACATCTCAACCCAAATGTTGTCTATACTTTGACTCCATCTATTTTGTTTTTCCCCTAGCGTCCTCTGCTAAAGAGATGTAAGGAGCAATGAGCAGGTACTGCCCAGATCTTGGTTTCTAAACACCATTTTCTACTAAAAGGAACTAGAGCCTCTTGGGGAAATGACTGATTCAGAACAGGAACAGGGGAAGTACATGAGCCCGAAAAATCTTGTTGCACCAGAAACTAAAGAAGTTTTAACAGAATGATGGAACATAAGAAAGGGACACAGAAACCAGCTTGAAAGAGCCTCCATTGGCCACATCTGGGTCAATCTGAGCACCACTATAATAATAGATTATGATCTGCTGAATAAAATAGGAATACTTGAGTCTATACTGAAATAAATACATGAATGTTTTTTAAATGGGCATAAATAAATGCTCTTTCTTATATTAGATTCCTAACTAATAAATGTAGAAGGAATGTATAGATAGAAATATCACCATTTGGCAACTATTGTAATAAAAATGGATTTAGCCAAGAATCATCAATGTATGCTAGAACTAGAGGGTAAAAGTTTTAAGAGAAACATTATAGTCTCAAAGTATCTCCTGGCCAAATACTAATTATGAAGGGAAAGATAGAAACTTGACAGTGCAGAAATCTGGCACTGGTGAGCAAAGTTACCATCCCCAGTAATAGGACAAATGACAAATCAGCATTGTATGCCACCTGGTAAGAGACAATTAGAACACACTTGTGATACTCCTGCCAAAAATGCATAAGGAAGAATCTAATCATGAGGGAGGATCAGACAACCTCAAATTAAGGAAATTGTACAAAATTATAGATCTTTATGCTTTAAAAGTTTGTCAAGGTCATGAAAGACAAAGGAACAACTAAAGAACTTTTTCAGATTGTAGGAGACTAAAGAGACATGACAATTAAATGGAACATATGACCCTGCATTGGATCCTTTTTCTTTTAAGGATATTATTGGGACAACTGACAAAATTTGAATTGGGTCTGTGGACTAGATGGCATTTTAACAAAGTGAATTTCCTGATTTTGATGACTATAGTCTGGTAATGTAGGGATTACCTTTGTTTCTAGAAAATACACTGAAATATTTAAAGATAATGAAGCTTCATGTCTGCAACTTACTCAAATGTTTCCGAAAAAAGTATATACAAATAAGGGAAGTCAGTAAAATATGAATATGTATATAGAGAGAATGATAAAGCAAATGTAGTATGTCAACAATTGGAGAATTTGGGCAAAGATAGAAGTTCTTTGTACTATTCTTAGAATTTTTTTCTGTAAGTTTAAAATTATTTTAAAATAATAAAAAAATGTTTTAAAGGTACTGAGGTTTCTGGCTTAGGTAACAGGATGGCAAATGGCTAATTAACAGTGGAAAAGTAGGAAGAGCTGGTATAGAGGAAAGATAGTTTAGTGGGATACAGCCAATAAGCAATTGAATAAATAGCAAAATATAAGTGAGCCCCATTCAAAGTGTAGAAAGCAAATATGGTGCTTTCCTTCTCATAAGCTCAGAGTACAAAAGTGAGATCATTTTAGTGGTATTTGGAGAGGCAAGCAATTAAGAGTAGTAGTGGTAGTGATAATAAAATTGGCCAACCATTCATGAAATCAATTTAGAGTATTCAAAACATCTAATAAATAAAAAATAGTGAATTTGTTGAATAAAACATAAATATGGTTGATAGACAAAATATTTATCCCCCTGAACAAAATGTACATTAACCAATCAAAACAAATGTTGGCTTTACTGTCTGTATTACATTGCTAGGTCTGTCATATGAAGTACCATAGACTGGTTGACTTAAACAACAGAAATGTATTTTCTCACAATTCTGGAGATTAGAAGTCCAAGATCAAGATGTTGGCAGGGTTAGTTTCTTCTGAGGCCTCTCTCCTTGGCTTATAGATGGCTGCCTTGTCCTTGTGTCTGCACATAGTCTTCTCACTGTACCTGAGTCCTAATCTTCACTTCTTAGAAGGGCATCAGTTATAGTGGATTAGGGCCCACCCTAATGACCTAATTTCAGTGTAATTACCTCTTTAAAAATCTTATGTCCAAATATAGTCACATTCCGAAGTACTGGGGGTTAGGATTTCAACATATGCATTTTGGGAGGCCAAAATTTAGCCTGTAACACTGCTGGTATTGTGCTAGACGTACAACAGAATGCAAAAATTGGAACTGTTTGGATTTTCACTCAGAACAAACTGTATAAAGACGTTTCAGACAATCAGAGATTTTTCAGTATGGGCTAATTATTAGATGATATTAAAGGAATTTTTATTTCTTTCTGTATAAAGGAAATAATGGCATTGTGATTATATAAGAATAAACCTTTCTTAAGTCCATAGAATATGATGACACAATGTCTGAAATTTGCTTTAAAATAGTCCAGAAAATAATAAAAAAAGAAAACCATGTGGGGGAAGATAACACATATATACCTAAATTTTGATGGTCATTGAAGCTGGCTAATAGGTACCTGGCATTTTATTATACTTTTTGTGTGTTTGGAAATTTTTGTAATAAGCAGGCAAAACAAAAGTAGGAAAACTTATATAGAATTTGAAAGACATAGAACCACAGGGAAAAGGAAAAAATATTCAGTACTACTTCCTAAAAAGAATATCAATGAGCTTTTTTTTTTTTTTAAAGATTTTATTTATTTGCGAGAGAGAGAATGAGAGGGAGGAGGGTCAGAGGGAGAAGCAGACTCCCTGCCGAGCAGGGAGCCCGATGCGGGACTCGATCCCGGGACTCCAGGATCATGACCTGAGCCGAAGGCAGTCGCCCAACCAACTGCGCCACCCAGGCGCCCTCAATGAGCTTTTTATTTTTTTATTTATTTTTATTTTTTAAATTTTTTTTTAAAGATTTTATTTATTTTTCAACAGAGAGAGAGAGACAGTGAGAGAGGGAACACAAGCAGGGGGAGGGGGAGAGGGAGAAACAGGCTTCCCGCGGAGCGGGCAGCCAGATGCCGGGCTCGATCCCAGGACCCCGGGATCATGACCTGAGCCGAAGGCAGGCGCTTAACGACTGAGCCACCCAGGCGCCCCTCAATGAGCTTTTTAAAGCAATTTTGTTTTCAGTCCGTTTTCTATGCATACTTTAATTTTGGTCATATTGTATGTAAGATACTTATTTCTGCTTCCTTGAATTAACATTATGTTATACTTTCATTTCCATGCTATTATATATGCCATATAAACTTCATTGAAATGTTCAGCTTGTTGGGGCACCTGGTTGGCTCAGTGGGTTAATTAAGCACCTGACTCTTGGTTTTGGCTCAGGTCATGATGTCATGATCTCATGGGTCCTGGGATGGAGCCCTGCTCAGCGTGGAGTTGGCTTGAGGATTCTCTCCCTCTGCCCCTCCCCCACTCACATGTGCACACATGTGCTCTCTCTCTAAAATAAATAAATCTTAAAAAAAAATGTTAAGCTTGTTAATAACATTCATATGTAGAAGCACCTGGGTAGCTCAGTCTGTTAAGCGTCTGCCTTCAGCTCAGGTCATGATCCCAGGGTCCTGCTCAGCCGGGAGTCTGCTTCTCCCTCTCCCTCCCTCCCTCACTCTCTCTCAAATAGATAAATAATAAAAAATCTTAAAAAAATAATGTTCATATGTGCTCATAGTAAAAATTCAATCAATCTTCTAGACATTTGTATTGTAGAAACTGAAACTCTGCCATATGTTAATCACTGGTAATAGCCTTTTATACATTATTCCAGATTTTCCTTCATATATATACTAAATATACTAAATTTAAAAAGACAACTTAATACTATAGATTTTTTTCCTGCTGCCTTGTTTTAGTCTTTATCATGTATTACCATCCTAGAAGGTTTTTTATGTCAGTAATATGCATCTATTTCATTCATTTTAATGGCTTCATGCTATATCATTTTTATTCCAGAGTTTCTTTATCAATTATAATAGAAATGCCAAATATGATGGTTTTTTAATTAAGAGAGCTTTCATATAATTCTCTCATATTATTACTAAATGTATCCCTTAGTATTTTATATAGTTTTGGTGTTATTTTGAATTAATTAACTTCTCTCACTCTATTTGTTAACTAGTGATTACATGTTTTCCTACTTTTCCTCCTTCTGGGTCTCTTTTGCTAATTTTTGTTTATTTCCTTGACCTCTGATATTGGAATATCCCAGAGCTAACCTCTTGGACCTCTTCTCTATCCACATGTGCTTACTTGGTGATCTCTTCCAGTCTCTGTGGTCCCATGGTCATACAGATTACTCCCAGAGTTATCTCCACAGCCCAATCTTCACTCCTGAACTTCAGACTCATACATCCAACTGCATACTTAAATACCTCCACTTAGATGTCAAATACACATCTCAGACTTACTAAACTCTCACTCCCCACTTGAAGATCAACCCCTCCCTTGAAGCTTTCTCAAATATATGAGAAATATATTTGTATATTTTGTATAATGGCAACTCCAGTTTTTGGAATAGTCTTGGAGTATTCTTTGACTTTTCTCAATTTCTTATACCCCATATACAACCTCTCAGGTTAATATTGATTTGAATTTAAATCCTATATAAAAGAGGCTATGTTTATAATTCAGAGGGGAAATTTTTTTCTTTTTCTTTTTTTTTTTTAAGATTATTTATTTATTTATTTGACAGAGAGATAGAAGCACTAGTAGGCAGAGAGGCAGGCAGAGGGAGAAGCAGGCTCCCTGCTGAGCAGGGAGCCTGATGCCGGACTCGATCCCAGGATACTGGGATCATGACCTGAGCTGAAGGCAGCTGCTTAACTGACTGAGCCACAAAGGCACCCTGGGAAATTTTTTTTCTACTCAAACTATAGCTCCGACATTCAAGCCTCCTTGTCTCCCTTTGCTGGTGTAGTCTCTTGAGGGTCCCAGTTTTATGCAAAGATCTTAACTCCCACACTGAACAAGACCTCATATCTTATGTTTTGGGAAGTCCTTCCACTCCAGAACTACATTTACGGAATCAGCAAATACCTCTAGTGTAGGATCACCACTAAGTAGTCCCTGCTTACCATTCTTGTTTCACTTTTCTTTCTCCTTGGGCCCGTGGGAACTTCCTTTACTTTGATGAGAACTCAAAAATGCAATTTAGTTGGGATTTCTAGCTGATTTTCAGAATTTTTTTTCCCCCCGCAGTGTATCTCTTTGAAATATTGGGTAAAAAAGAATTTCTTCTCTCTCAACTCTTAATATATGCTGCAGGGTATTCATGAGTTAATAGTAATTACCTTGTAATTGTGACTGCCATTCAAATTTAGCAGCTGACTTACTGAAATAATGAGCCTTCCTTATAAACTTTCTATGAAGTGACTTGCAAGAAAACTTGATGAACCTATAGATGTGGGTTAGATCAGAATTCATGGAACTTCCTACAAACTATAAGGCTATTTATAGATTTGTTGTATATATATGAATATTGTTTTGTCAGGAAAAGTGTTTTAATTTGGGTCTCAGAAGGCCCCATGAAAAACAAGAACTGTTTCAGATATAAGGAAAGAAACAAAAAATTCTGCCTATGCTCAATTTAGATCTCTAAAGCAGTGAACACTAGATGGCAGCAAAACAGCATTTGTCATTACCAGTGTCAGCAAGATCCCAGTTTAAAGGTACGGCCTTATTACATCTTATTATGTACCCATTTGTTATCCAAGCCATTTAATTTACTGATGCTTAATATACTACCTGGAATTTATAATAGCTTGTGACGTATTTGATACCAGGGCTGAAAAATGTAGTTTCTAAATTAATAAATACAGTACAGAATGGTGCTCGTACCACCAGACCCTGTCTGGCAACACTTCCAAGAATCCACTCTCTGGAGACCACTCTCTAGACAGCTCATCTTTTGTCTATGACGTGAGGTCCTGTGGTTGGGCAAAAGGTACATATCAGACATTCATTCCCTTTTCTGCGTTGTAAGTCTTTTGTGCCTATTAATGCTTAAATTTTCATCTTATTCAAATGATATCTGTTTATGAGATTGAGAGCTAGCTTCATCTCTCTTACAAAATGTGAAAATAAAGGCTTCCCAAGCCCTACTGTGAGTAATTGCCAGGCCTCCTTCTCTGAGGGACTCAGGTTAGATATCTCCACCACAAGCGAGAAAGGACTTCCCTTGTTTTCACATTTAAGATTATCTTTACATAATCAGCATGTCAAATTAAAAAATACATAATTTGTGTGTATAATTTAGCTTCATGGTCCCATTTTTTTCTCTCCATACCTGAGATAATTTATAATTTTATGTCTTTTAAAATGTTTGAAATAAATTATTATTTAAGACGTTAATAACACAGAAAGATACTTATGAGGGAAAATGACAAATCCGAGGTTCACCACTTCTTCCCAAAGTACTGTTCTTAAGAGTACAGCAATTCTCCCTGCTCCCCAGTTTTGTTATCCAGGGTTTCATTTACCCATAAGCAGCCAGGGTTTGAAAGCAGATGATCCTCCTTATGACGAATCAGCAGAAGGTCAATAGTAGCCTAACTCTACCTTGTAATGTCTGTGTCATTTGCCTCACATCATCTGTGCACATAAGCATTTTATCATCTCACATTATCGCATAAAGGGTGAGTACAGTACAATAGATATTTTGAGAGAGAGACCACATTCACATAACTTTTATTACAGAATAATTGTTCTATTTTATTATTTGTTATTGTTGTTAATCTCTCAGCGTGCCTAACTTATAACCTAAACATTTTCATAGGTGTGCACATATAGGAAAAAAAAACAGTATATATTGGGTTTGGTACTATCTGCAGTTTCAGTCATCCCCCTAGGAGTCGTCGAACATATTCCCCACGGCTAAAGGAGGACTACTGTAAATCCCTCTAAACAGTTTCTGTTTTTGTTTCTTTTGGTCCTTACCTCTCTATCTCCTAACACTATTGCTTAATTCATTAGTTTTAAGAAGTGCCTTTATCTACTGCTAAAAGATGAATTAAGTCATTTACATCACCTTGTACATTCCTTACCCAGCTCTTCCCAATAAAGTTGTATAAGGGGCAGTAGAGTACAACGGATAAGACCATGCACTCTGGAATCCCACTTCTGCCATTTACCAGCTGTGTGACCTTAGTTAGGCAAGTGACGCAGTCTCTCTGAACCCTCTTCCTCATCTATAAAATGGGGATAAATAATAGTCTATTCTTAGAGGATTTCTACAAGGATAAATGGGTCAATACATTAAAAGCACTAAACAAGGGGCACCTGGGTGGCTCAGTCATTAAGCACCTGCCGTTGGCTCAGGTCATGATCCCAGGGTCCTGGGATCGAGCCCCTCAGCGGGGAGTCTGCTTCTCCCTCTCCCACTCCCTCTGCTTGTGTTCCCTCTCTCAATGTCTCTCTCTCTCTGTCAAATAAATAAATAAAATCTTTTTTTAAAAAGGTACTAAATAAGTGTTACTATATTTAATTTCTGTCTTGGTTATCTTTGTAACTTTAAATAATATAGTTACCCCTTTATTTTTGGTCAACTATATAACATCTCCGTCACTCCATTTTTTGAAAATGAAGATATTGGCAACCTTACACTTCTTTTCCTCTCTGCCCTTTTCACCTCAATCTCACCTCCAATATTTTCCATCTTTCAATTAGTTCTATTTTCTGGGAGATTTTCTCAATTTGGTCTTCTAAGCATCTCTTGAAAATTTTACTTTAGCAATCTGAGAGTTTTGCCTAATCTCTAGTGTTAAGCTTTACAGGATTTTAAAGATTCAAACTCTTATTGACTATTGTGTTAGTCAGGGTCTGGTCAGGGAACAAAAATTACCACACCAATTACAGAAAATAATTGTGAACCAAGTACATTGTGTCAACCGAGACAAGGAGGCAAACTGAAAAAGAACAAAGGCCTTTTTGGGGTCTCAGAGTTGTAATTTGCAGAGCACAGATTCTGGAGTAACTAGAAAAGTGTCTGGCTCATATGCAGAGAAGGTTTATGAGAAGGAAGGGGCGGGGATTACATGATTTAGATAAAGAAGAGAAGAAAAAAACCAAAAACGCTGCTAATTTGGTGCTGACCGATTGAACCACTTTTGATTCCTATCTGATTATTTTATTGGTGCTATCACACAAAGCTATTCCTGGTATGTATTAGTTAACTTTTCTCCTCATAAAGTTCATATCAACAGTTTTATGGTTCAAATGCTAGTTGTTCTGTTGGATTTTATGAGCAACTGCTTGTATAACAATAACCGTATGCGGCTCAGTTCAAAAGTTCATTAGTTAGAAAGAAAAGTGGCACTTCAAAATGGAGTCTCTCGTGTCCAGAAATTGTATCCAATTCCACAATTGTGAACTAAGGAAAAGATGTATTTACTAAAAAGGCTGAAAGAGAACTCTAAAGTATAGAGAGAGAGTACCTGTAGAGAACAACTACTACTCCCAGGGTTGAGGGAAAAGTGAATAAGGAAGGAACTTGGAACCTCTGGCAAGGCGGCCCTGAGTGGGGAGATTCAGACACTGAGGAGTGGGCATGGTTGCCACCAGAGCACCCAGCCCTGCTGCTAAGGTAAACAAAGGCAGGACCTCTGCTGGACCCCGAAGGAAAAAGAACACCAGAACAAAAAGTACCTCCTCCTCTCCTGACCTCCTAGTGCCTCCTCAGTGCCCGCTATTGGCAGAGCCTCCATCCAGTCAGCGCAAATGTTGACTGCAAGAGCCCACTACCAGTATCCCGAGGGAAGAGAGGGATGGAGGAGTTTGGAGCTGAGAGGCACTAAATTAATCACTGGTATATATCTGAGTCTATTCAATAAGTAGTGCCTTCTCTTTCTTGCTTCGCTCCTGTTCTTTGAATTATTTCAACTTTTTCTGGACCCCACCCTCTCCAACCATTCCCAGTTTAGCTCTGGCCTCTCTTTATTCTGGATTTCCTTCCTTATTTGTTATTCATTTAAAAATAAAGCAATGAAAAGCTGATTGAGAGCTCCATGGTTGTGGAGATATTGGTCAATTGCCAGCTAATTGACCTTTTTTTAGGGTGTTTGGGGGAGCAGCCACGTCAGCCGCCCTGCTTCTCTCAACAGGGAAGTTTCTATAGAGAAGAATCTCTCATTTTTTTGCTAGAGTGGTAAATACCTGGCTGCTGGATATTCTGCTTGTTGGGATGAGGAAGTAGTCTGAGAGATAATTATAACTTTCATTCACTTTCAATAAATTCCCCCATTAAACTTCATATTCCATTCCTTGCTTCCAATTAGTGTTTTCTGAGCTTTTCTGTATTTCTGCAAGGCCAATTTTCTTAGCTTCTTTAGAAACCACTTGCATTAATTTCTTATAGCTATTATAACAAATTTATACACACTTGGTAGCTTAAAACAAAAGGAATTTATTTCACAGTTCTGGAGGCCAGAACTCTAAAACCAAGGTGTTGGCTGGGCCACACTCACTCCAGAGGCTCTGGGGGAGAATCTGATCCTTGCCGTGACCAGCTACTGGTGGATGTTGGCATTCCTTGGCTTGTAACCACATCATTCCAGTCTCTGCTTCTGCCTTCATAAGGCTATCTTCTCTCCTGTTTGTGTAATCTCCCTCTTACAAGGTCATTGGGTTTAGGACTTACCTAGAAAATCAAGGATGATCTCCTGATCACAAGATCCTTAATTGCATGCAAATACCCTTTTTCCAAATAGCGTAACATTTACAGGTTCTGGGGACTAGGACATGGGACATATCTTTTGGAAGACCCCATTTCAACTCACTTATCTCAATCTCCTAACTGCTATTCTCTTTAAGAAATTGATGGCATTTTTTGTCTGCTGATGGTTACTTTCTGTCCTCTTTATTGAGTTTGTGTATATACTCATATATATTATAGGTATGTATATACATATCTATATATGTGTGTGGTGTGTGTGTTTTCTTTATAACCATTAGATACCAAAATAACTACATTTGAGTAAGTTATGTTATGTTGATGACATTTAGAAATTCACAATAAGGCCAAGGCTTTCTTTCTATTTGCACAACTGACCCCATGGAACAGTCTGGAAAGGCCAGCTGTTTTCTTCCAGGGTAGCACGGACTGGAGCCTGAAGGGGCCCCTACTGCTCATTCTCTCACCTTTGTTCCTTTCCTCCGGATTTTATTTTCTGTAGGACAGAAGTCAGCCTTAGGACTGGTTCAGTTCTGAAAGATGGAGGGGAATTTCCTATTACAAATCAGAAAAGGACTTGGATATTTCCAATGCTTAATTGCAGGGCACTTGCATCCAAGCCCCTCCTGTTAAAACACAGCTTCTGTTCCACCCCAGCATGGGGCTCCCTGTCAGCTGGGCAAACCACAACATCAAGGGGTAGACACGTGGTTGGACTAGAGGATGCCTAGAACCAGTGACACTGAGTCGCAAGCATGCCATGGAGAGATTTTGCAAAGGGTGTGTGGTAAAAGATTGAATCTTTTTTTCCCAAATGAATTAGTAACAGTTCTGTTGTTTTAAACATACACAATCCTTAGGAAACTTGTTCTCCTTAGAGTGGAAAATTATGCCAGGGACAAAGTCAACACAAAGAAACGAACTCTGAAGAGGAGCTGGAAAGAGAAACAGTCGAGCGCAGCTCTGGTGAGTCCAGCAGCTCTTTTCCTCGCGGTAACAGCAGTGGTCAGTCAGTCTGTCCAGTCTGTCGGGCCAATCCTACACACTGAAATGGAGGTGCATTGAATGCATCAGGCACCTGATCTAACGGGCAAACCTTGCAGATGTCATCAAACACCTCCACGTGAACTTTAACTGGACAGACACAAGTAAACTATGCCATAGGCTGGAAACAAAACTGCGCTGTTTCTTTTTCCCAAATGAAATCCACGCGAAAGGTGCTGGGTGATTCTAAAATGTCCAGAGTAGAAATGGAGTGATCTGAAATGTCAAAGACACACCTATTTTGTAAAAAAAGAAAGTACACTTCAAAATATTCCAATTCCACATGTGAACAACAAAATACTGTTTTACATAGTGTCCGGTCCCCGGGGTCCCCTTGAAGGTGGCGGGGTGGCCCGGGCCAGGGCCCTGTCAGGTCCGCTCGCTCTAGGCGTCCCGCGTCCTCGCAAGGACCCGGAAGGGCACACCTTTCCTCGGAGCTGAAAGCTGAGCGCGCGGTGGGGAGGCACTGTCTGAAGCAGGTTTCCCCGCGCGGGGCTTTGTGCTGGTGTGACTTCTGTCTTTAACTGAAGGTCCCCCGCGTTTCGTGTCTCCAGTGCCGAGGTGAAGCGGAGAGAATGCGCTGGGAGCGTGGGTGAGAGGCGGCGTCTCGTTCCCGCACCACAGAGCGGACCTCCGAGTAAGAAAAGCTCTCCCAGCGGCTCGAGCGGGACGTGGAGCCTCGCTCGTGGCTGCCGGCCGCGTTCCCGCGCGCAGGGCGAGGACGCAGCTCTCGCCGCCTGCGCCCCCGACCCGCTTCGGCTCTGCTCCCGCCGCGCCGACTGGTCGCCGCCCCCGCACTTCGTGGGCAGGGACGCCGACGCCCGCGCGTCGCCAGCGGGTCAGACCACTCGCACCGCCTCGTTCACCTGGCCGTGGCCCGCGACGCCGACTGGCACCACGTGAGTCCCGTTTTGCTGTACAGTTTTTATTGGTGGCTGGCGCCCACCTGGAGGTGCCTGTTGTACTGTGGCGACCATCTGGACAGGGTGGTCTGTCCCATCTGAATGACCCGGCTAGCGGCGCCTAGTGGGGCCCCGCTAATCACAGGAATAGGTTCTCCTTTACTTTTACTTTGAGATCTCCACACAGATCTTGAGGCCCTGGCTTAGGAGGGGCCAGCATGGCCGCCTGAGTGACCGCGGCCTGCCGGGTGACGGTGTTCGCTGGGGTCAGGCCGGCCACGCTGGGGACGGGCACCGCACGGATCCGGTGGGCGGCGTGAACCGTCTGCATGACTAGCTGCTGGGGCGTCGAGGTGGTCACAGGGGCGGCGAAGGTGTAGGTGACGGGGCTTGGGCCTGGGCAGCTGCTGCCGCTGCAGGGCTGCTAAAACGGGCCGACTAGACAGGGCCGAGCCGGGTGCGCTCTGGGCAGCCCGGGCCTCCTGGACCGCGGCCGGTTCGCGCTGTGAGGCACCGGGCTCTGGTTCCAGGATCCGGTGAACCTTCCCCCCACTGGCTCTCAGGGGTCTGGGCGCCACAGGACCGAGAGACCGGCTCCAGCGGGGTTGGGAGAGGCTGGGAGAGGGGTCCCAGAGGGATTCCGAAGCAAGGCACGCCCTAGACTGTCCTGTCCTAAAAGCCCACTCTATTAATTTGCTTTCAGAGGTAGGATCTATCCCCCAGAATGAACCTTTGCCTGGTTCTTCCTGGGAACGTGGTACTTCGATGCAAAAACAATTCAGAGAGACATGGTGGTCAATTGAATTCGGCCTGCCATTGCAGTATGGATCGTTTTTAATGATGTGCATATAAATTCCATTTAGAGTGAGTGGTTTATCAGCAGACACTGTAATTGCTTGTATGATTAATTATGTGTAGGAATAAGGACTTTGCATCATCCTTTAGGCTGTCTCTACCAGAAGCTTCCTTTTCATTTTTTGGCTGTGAGTTGTGGGTCATGAAATTAAAGTTAGATGGTATTACATGTCCCCTTTTGTACCCCAAGACCGTGCTCACCAGAGGCTGGCTGGGCCAGTTTGCAGCACTGGTGGTTCCCCGTTGGGAGGGGTGGGGGTGGACGAGGTGAGCCACTTTGTCTGGAACATCCATGGCGGAGGAGGAGACATGGGCCTGGTCCGGCCTCACCAGGTACTCGGGGACTTGGGTGCCTTCTCCTGCTCTTCTCGCTGGACAGGGCAGTGAACTCGAGCTTGATATTTGTGCTTGGAACCCAAGTGTGCACACGTGTGGCAGCTGCAGTGGCGTCATGCCACACCTCTGGAACCCAGGGTCCACCAACATGCGCTTCTTGCAGAGGCAGCACAGGTAGAAGTCACTGCCGGCTTGGGGCCTGGGTTATAGGGACAGCTTTGTGGCAGCTCTGCCATGGCTACTGCTGCCCTGGACATGAAGATCTCAGGGCGGTGCTGCAGCGTGAAGCTCCAGTGGCCAATGCTCATGTCCTCTGTGTCCTGGGACCAGTTGTGGGGAATGGTCACCGAGTGCATTAGGTACTTGAACTCAAGACCTTAGATGAGCACCACAGCCCAGTCTTGCCATGGAACTGAGGGCCGCGCAAGGCTGCCAGCCCTGTCCCCGTTCTTTTGGTGCTTTATAGTTCGGCTCTATAAATGACCTCATACCTTTGTAATAAATCATTTTTTTTGTGTGTCCTTAAATTAAACAGAGTTGTTTTGCATACTAAAGCTCAAATTGACAAATGTAAATTCCTTGTTGCAATGCTCTTCTCGGCAACTGGGACCTGATCTTGGGATCCCAATGGTAACTATGATGAATCACCAGCACCAACAACAATGCTATCTTTTACTGGGTTTTTAGTAATTCCCCAATCTTCCTGTGACTGGGAACTGATGTAGCTAGCAGATCCTATGATTTGCCCCAGTGAACTGATTTTTCTGTGTGGTCAGCCCTTGTCATGATGATAGCACCCTCTAATAACCTGTTTTTTGGTTGGGTTCAGTGTCAGTCCAAACTTGTGCTACCTACTTCCATTATCTGATCAAACTTTTTCTTTCATGCTTTACTGAGGTATAATTTACATATCATAAGATTCGCCCATTCTCAGTGTATAGTTTAATGATTTTTAGCAAATTTGTACATTGGGTAACCCTCATCACAATCCAGTTTTGAATGCCCAGTCTTAATGTGTATATTTTCCATGGCTCATTGATGAATCCTAATATCATGTACTATAAAAACTATAGCAACACCAGACATTGGGCACATAGCAGTCAATCCTGGAGATCAGCTGGTGTCTTCAAACTTAATGTAAGGGGAAGGTAGCAATGTAGTAGTTTCAGAGGCAATGACTGTGTTATTGAAAGAGCAATGCCAAGGGTCAAATAGAAAGGACACTAGAAACCCCAAATTGGATCCAAATAATAGGAATCAGCAAGGTAGACAAGGCAATTGGAAGCAGGGTATGTGGAAGAAATGCTATAGGGTCCAACCTGATGCTGCTGGGCAGATCTCACTGCTTTGAATGGATGTGACACACTTCTGCTTAATAATGCTACCTGGTGCCTGATACCCCCAGATGTTTCAACCTCACTTAATATACATTTTTAACAAATGGGAATGAAAATATTAACATATATAAGATAGCCTTCGGACTAGGGTTGAAATGTTTTTATTCTTCCTCCTTCACTATCCATTTTCCTGTGAACCTATCTGTGAGAAAAGTGGGTAATATGTGACTAAAATAATGGTGATACTTTATTCTAGCTCATATCATACCTTTCTTTGAAATTATTGTCTTCTACTCCATCTCAAACTTATTGATAAATGACATTATGCAGAAGTATCAAAAAATTAAGTTTGCAGATTCCTGAGACTGACTATAGAGGGCTGGTATTACTCATAAGAAGATCTAATATTGAAACCAGACAGCCGGAGTAAACTTGGAAGAGAACAAAACTTTTACTTCTTTCCCTCCTCCATTTTCTTTACTATCTGTGATCATCTCTTCAAGGTGGCATAACATTGAGTGGTCAGCCTGGTTTCCTGTTGCTTTTGTAAATCCCAGCTTATCATTCTTGGGAACATTTGAAGGTCTATAAATATCTGAGTTTGGGTTTAGCTATGGCTTCCTTTGAAGAAGAATATAGATTAAGAAAGGTACAAAATATATCTTTCCCTCTTGGTAATATTTAGTTGACTTGTTATTTCTTCAGAATAATTAAAATTTGGTGCCAAGGACTACTTTCTGAAGCATCAAAGAAAAACAAGAGCCCTGAAAAACATAGACACCAGCAATCTTTCTTTCTTTTACCTTTATTATATGGGTTACCATGGAAATGGAAGGGGTTAGAACAGAGAAAACCAGAGAACATATGGTACTATTCGGGATTATATCGACTTGGTGAAGGTTTCTCTTTTAGAGACAGGATCAATTAGGACAACTGACTAACTCACATTGCATGGTGGACACTAAATGGCCAATAAAATTCCTAGGATTTTTCAAAGCAAATGGTGTTTGTATCTCACCGAAGACCCACATCGAAAATGTTACCCGAGTTTTGTTCATAGTACTTTGAAAATATCTCCACGATTCATTGATTTTTATGATTTCCCTGTTTCTGTCACCTTTCTCAAGCCCCTGCTACTTCTTGCCTGCATTCCTGTGATGGTTTCTTTACCTACCTACCTTAGTTGTGCCTGTAAATCTATCCTGTGCATGATTGTCAGCAACTCTGCCCATGGCCACCATGCTTGAATTTTAAAATTTTCTATATCTTCCAGAATAAAGTTTAAACCCTCTAAGTTGACATATTAGGAAGACTCTCCATGATCTGATACCTATGTACCCTTCCAACATCATTTCTTTTTTTTTTTTTTTAAGATTTTATTTATTTATTTGACAGAGAAAGACACAGCGAGAGAGGGAACACAACCGGGGAGTGGGAGAGGGAGAAGCAGACTCCCTGCCGAGCAGGGAGCCCGATGCGGGACTCGATCCCGGGACTCCAGGATCATGACCTGAGCCGAAGGCAGTCGCTTAACCAACTGAGCCACCCAGGCGCCCCCAACATCATTTTTTACCCCTTTCCTTCCTTACACTCCATGTGTCAGCTAAGTGCAACTACTCCATTTATTCATTCATCTACTTAGCAAATATTGATTAAGGATTCAGCATTTGTCAGGCACTGTTTCTGGGTACTGGGAATATGGTAATAATACTTCAGTTTTTAGAATGATTCCTGTTTGGTCTTATATGTGGGCCTATGCGTATGTTCCTCTCTTCCAGGAACTCTTTTCCTCCTTGCAAGTGTACCTTCTGCTAAGTGCACTTCTGACTTATTTCTGGTAAGCCTCTCCTATTCTGTAGGCTGAATGAGGTGACATACCTGGTCATCTCATAATACCCTCACCCTTAATGCACTTTTCACACTACATTTTTTCCGCTTCTTTGTCTATTCCACTAGGGTATAAGCTCCTTAAGGCAGTATATCTTACTCTTTTTAGTATCTCCAAGACTGTGCCTTGTACATTTTAGGTGTTATTTATGGGAGATCCTTTGAAAAATCTCCAAATGGGTTCTGAAATCCTAGGTACTGCCTAGTAATGATGTTTCCTTCTGATGGGGACAGATGAATCTAATGTATTTTGATCACTGTTTTTAAAGCAGTTTATGCAAAGATGGCCATGCCTTTTTATGAAAGATATCAGCACAAAGGGAGAAAATAATAGCATTTGCAAATCCTTTGCTTAAAGCTTTTCTTTAGAAACCTACTTGTGTGATTTTTTTAGACATTTTTTAAAAATGTATCTATCTCTACATCTAGATTAGGAAAAAAATGATCTTTTATATACCAATTAAGACAAACAGAAATTACAGACATTGTAATGTATTTCACCACAAATACAATTCCTGCTCTGGAGAAGATGTCAGAACATAGTCTTCACTAGTGGAGCATACCTGAATATCCTATCTACTGTGGCCCAGTCCCCTCTGTGGTCTGCTGCTGAGTAGGTTGGATTTTCCCTAAAACAGACTCTGAGATTTGTATATGGGAAATTTATTTGGGAGGGCTCTTGGCATCTATACTTGGGGTGGGGTGGAAGGAGGTGAGTGAAGAAAGCAGGATTGGGTGAAAGGAGAGATTGAACTAAAATGCTGTCATAATAAAGACCTCAACCAATGCTATAGGGAAGTCTGAAGCTGGGATGACCTTTGCACTGAGGCAAAGGGGGCTGCTCCTTTCTTTTCCTGGATGGGCCAGTCTTCTATTTCCACCCCAGTGCAACCTGATGAATAAGGGTTCTTTCCTCAGCTGAAGTCAGTTCCCAAGGAGGAATCAGATAAAAGCTGAAGGTGCCAATAGTCCCAATAGCTGGTGGAGTGAGTGCTTCAAACTTGAAGGGGTGGGTGGAGACTCTATACAGCTGAGCTGTGGACTCTATCAGCTCTTAATCACTTAGTGGGAAAATCTGATTTTGAGGTTCAGAACCATTAGGAAATAAATTTCAAACTTCCCGTATACATGGAAATGGAGCTATCCTATGGCGGGATACTTAGAGCAGATCCTGGTATTTGCTTTCAAGTTTATTTTCCCCATCTTTCTTGCTGTTAAAACTTGCTCAGTTGTTCACCTGCTGTGTAGCCATTGGCTCAGGGAAAGTCACTCAGATCCCTTGTCTCAAGGGGATAAATCTGACTACTCTTAGCCAGTCATTGTAATTTTATTCTGTTCTCTAGAGACTGTATTAAGAGGCATGTGATCTTTCTGGCCAATTTTCATTTCATCCTTTGATGAGGGGAAATCTCCTAGGGTTATTTCTCCCAAAGACTTGCTTTTAAAAAGAAACATGTTAAAAAACAGTAACATTGGGGTGCCTGGGTGGCTCAGTCGGTTAAGCGTCTGCCTTCGGCTTGGGTCATGATCCCAGGGTTCTGGGCTCTAGTACCGCATGGGGCTCCTTGCTCAGAGGGGAGCCTGCTTCTCCCTCTGTCTGCCACTCCCCCTGCTTGTGCCCTCTCTCTCTTTCTCTCTTAATATCTCTGACAAATAAATAAATAAAATCTTTAAAAAAAAAAACTAGTAACATTATTCCGACTCTCAATGTGGCTGGATGAAGAAGTGATGTCTATAGCTTTTGCAGCCACTCGGGCCATGAGAGGAACCAGCATAAGATGATAAGCAAGATGTTAAGATGGTAGAATGAGAAGGTGGCAGAATCTTCTCCCTAATACTTTTGTGCTACTGAATTAACCAGCCCCGCAACTCCATGTATTAGGGTTCTACAAAGAAACAGAATCAGTAGGATATATATGAGATTGTACAATATATGTATTCTGTTGTTTTTTTTTTTAATATATATAAGGAATTGGCTTATGCGATTATGGAGGCCAACAAGTTCCAATATCTGCTGTCAGTAAGCTGGGGATCTAGGAGAGCTAATGGCATAGTTCCAGTTCCAGTTTGAGTCCAAAAGCCCAAGAACCAGGAGGGTTGATGGTGTAGTTTTAGCACAAAGGATGGCAAGCTGGAGACCCCAAAGAGCTGATGTTTGAATCTGAGTCTGATGGCAGGAGAAAGCTGATGGGCCAGCTCAATGGCAGTCAGGCAGGAGGAATTCCCTTATTTACTTGAAGGTCAGCCTTTCAGTTCTATTTAGGCCTTTGATTGATTGGATGAGGCCCACCCATATTAGAGAGGGCAATCTACTTCACTTAATCTCTTGATTTAAAGGTTAAACTCATCCAAAAGCACCTTCATAGAGACGTGCAGAATAATGTTTTACCGAATATCAGGCCAGTTGATACTTAAAATTAACCATCACAAGTTCACTCTTATCAACTTGTCACCTACAAGCATCTCTTTAAACCATACTTACTCTCGGGCGCCTGGGTGGCTCAGTTGTTAAGCGTCTGCCTTCGGCTCAGGTCATGATCCCAGGGTCCTGGGATCGAGTCCCACATCGGGCTCCCTGCTCGGCAGGAAGCCTGCTTCTCCCTCTCCCACTCCCCCTGCTTGTGTTCCTGATCTTGCTATCTCTCTCTCTGTCAAATAAATAAATAAAATCTTTAAAAATAAATAAATAAACAAACCATACTTACTCTCCAAATGAAGACAGTAACAAGCATAATTTCATTTAAGACAATACAACTATCCTGCATATAATTGAAAATGCACCCTTCTCTAGAAGAGGACGTAAAGTCCTTGAGTGTTGTTGACTATTCTTTTTGATATCCTGTAATCTAAATACTATGATGTAAAATGAGCAATCCTTAGGTATCATAAAGCCAATACATTTTATGTTACAGAATAGAGGAATAAGAGAAGGAATAAAATAGAGATACACATATACACACTAATACACATGCAGACATATTCTCAACAAAATAAGAAGAAAAAAAACTCATGACAATTATAGTGCTTATTTCTGCAACTTGTCATGGAGTCATAGTTGGTGTTTATAACTACCTTCTTCTACTACCCATGCTGTATTCCCTTTGTCTTTGTCAAGTACCTTAGCTGGTCATAGTTGTTTACCTGATGAGGTGACCAAAACCTTTGTTCTTGAAGGGTCTGGGCTATTAGTAGTTCTTCCTGGATTGGGTTTTTGTAGTTTTCTCTTGACCTTAATCACAAAGCATGGGAATACTGAGGAATTTTTCTATTCCAGACATACTCTTCCTACCCTCCATTGTGGAATAGCAGTCTATTATCCTATTAGCAGTCAGAATCATTCATCCAAAATAGCACAGTAACTCCCTTTTTTGCCTGTTGATTCAGAGACACAAGGAATCCAAAGTGGCCAGGTGGCAGTCTTAACTTCTAGTTCAATGGAATCATTGTGTGTCTCCTGGTGAAAGCATTCCTTCCTTTGGAACTAAGACCTCTAGGCCAGCAGACATAAAGTTGCAAGAACAGGAAGCAAAAATTTTGCTAGTGAGTCATTAAGAGTAATAGTGAATGCTGCTACTCCCATTTCCATCCCTTGATTTCTGGACCCATGAATTCTGGTTATGGAAGAAATAACATCATATATTGAACACTGATTCAGAGCATACACAGCCTTCTGGAAAACCTTGTTCCAGCCCTGAAAGGTATTGGCATTGAGCTGGCACTATAACTAAGTCCTCAAAAGGCTATTCTACTGTTCTGTCAAGTCAGTTGCTTCAGGATGGTGGGGAACATAGTAAGACCAGGGAATTCAGTGAACCCGGGCCCATTGCCACACCTCATTTACTGTGAAGTGAGTTCCTTGATCAGAAGCAATATTGTGTGGGATATCATGGCAGTGCATAAGACATTCTGTAAGTCCGCAGATGGTAGTTTTGGCAGAAACATCACATTAAAGGAAGGCAAATCAATATCCAAAGTAAATGTCTATTCCAGTAAAAACAAAACTCTCCCCCTTCTATAATGGAAGGGATCCCATGCAGTCAACTTTCTACCAGATAGCTGGATGATTACTCCAGGGAATGATGTGGTATCAGGGACTCAGTGTTGGTTTCTGCTGCTGACAGGTTGGGCACTCAGTTATGGCCATAGGCAAGTCAGCCTTGGTGAATGGAAGTCCAGAGCCCATGCATAACCTCTGTCCCTGTTAGTTATAGCTATTTCGTTCATGGTCCCATTGGGTGATGACAGGGGCTGGCTGGAAAAAAAGCTGACAAGATCTACAGAACAGGTATCTACTTTATTATTAAAATCTTTCTCTGCTGAGGTCACTCTTGGATGAGCATCACATGGAGCATTCACAAATATCGCCATGTTTTTTGCCCATATACAGAGATCTAGTAATGTATTTCTTCCCCAGATTTCTTTGTCACCAATTTTCCAATCGTGTTTTCATGTCCCTTTCATGTCCTTTACCATCCAGTCAAACCACTGGTGACAGCCCATGAATCGATATATAATTGCGTATCTGACCATTTATTCTCCCAAGCAAAGTGCACAAATAGGTATACTGCCTAAAGTTTTGTTCACTGGGAGGATTTCCTTTACCACTGTCCTTCAAGGATGTCCCAGAAAGGGCTGTAGTGTTCCTCCTATTCACTTTTGAGTGGTGCCTGCATATTGTGCAGAATCATCTGTAAACAAGACCTGAGTCTTCTCTCCCTCTGTCAGTTGATCATAGGAAATTCCTCATGAGGTCATAGGTGCAATCTGGGAGGGAGAAGGCAGTGTAGTAGGAGTAAGGACCATCGCTTTTGAGTCACTTCTTCATATAACTTATTTATGCCACAGGGCCTGTTTGGACTCAGTCATGTATATACTAGTTCCATTTGATGATGGAGTCCTGCTGTGTATACCCAACCCTATGGCTTGATGGGTAAGATAGCATCCAGCTCATGATGGGCAGTGGGGTTGCTTGGTAACTCTTATCTGCCAGATTATATGACCCAAGTAGCCAAGCAACTTGCATGGCAGCCTGGACATGTTGCAGAGCCTTCTTTTATTCTGGGCCCCACTCAAAACTAGCAGCTCTTCAGGTTACTTGGTAAATGGATGGAGTAGCATGCCCTAATGAAGACTATGTTGCTCCAAATCTGAAGAGGCCCTTAAGTGTTGTGCCACTTTTTCTGATTGTAAGGGGGGCTAGATGCAGCAACTTTTTCTTCATGTTGGAAGGGCTATCTTGACATGCCCCACACCACTGGACCCCTCAATTTTTGTCGGATTGATTTTTCACCCACTGACACACAAATGTCTTCCTAATCAGTTTAGAGTACTTCTTGCTAGATCTAATCAGTCTATTATCATCAGTGTAATAGACCAGTGTGGTATCTCGTGGAGGGAAAGGTGATCAAGATCTCTATGAACTAAATTATGACATAGGGCTGGGGAGTTGATATACTCCTGAGGTAGAATAGTGAAGGTCTCTTGCTGGCTTTGCCAGCTGAAAGCAAACTGCTTCTGGTGGGCTTAAGTGACGGGGATGGAGAAAAAGGCTTTTGCCAGATCAATAGCTGCCTATCAGGTACTAGGGGATGTGTTAATTTGCTCAAAGCAGTGAAACCACATCTGGTATAGCAGCTGCAATTGAAGTCACCACATCCTTAAACTTAGAGTAGTTCACCGTTATTCTCCAAGATCCATCTGTCTTTTGTACAAGTCAAATAGACTTATTGAAGGAGATGTGATGGGACTCATCCTCTCTGCATTTTTTAAAATCCTTGATGGTAGCACTGATCTCTGCAATCCCTCTAGGAATGTGTTGCTGTTGGTTTACTATTTTCCTAGGTAAAGGCAGTTCCAGTGGCTTCCCACCATAACATTCTGAACTCTACAAGTCAGAAAACTAATGTGGGAATTCTGCCAGATGTTGAGTATGTCTATTCTAATTATGAGTTCCAAAACTGGGTTATTTTGGTTGGCCCACTGGGTTTGGTTGACCTACTGGGCCTACTGTGAATTGGACCTGGGCTGAAACTCCATTGACCACCTGACTTTTATAAGCCTTTACTTTGGCTGGTGACCACAGTGATATTTTGGGTCTCCTGGAATTAGTGTCAGTTCAGAGCCAGTGTCTAGTAAGATCTGATTATTTCCTTTTCCCCAGTGCACAGATCCTCTGGTAAAGAGCCATAGATCCCTGCAGGAAAGACTGGGGGAAAGATTAACAGTATACATTTTTGGCATTATAGTGGGGTCCTTCCTCAAGGAGATTTGGACTGTCTTTCATTCAAGGGGTTCTGGGTCTGTAAACTGGCTCAAGTCTGGGAAATGATTGGGAGACCATGGCTCTCTGTTTTTATGATTCTACTTAGACTTTTACTCAATTGATTTAGAACTTTTTTGCTTATACAGATCATGTAAGAATTTAGTAGACTTCCTATTTATTTCACTTATAGGAACACCATGATCTGCTAGCCAGTACCATAGGTCTGTGTGAGTTGGACTTTTCTAACTATTGCTTTGACTCTGCTGTCTATTACAGTAACCATGCCCACATTGCCTTTGATATTTGAGTGTGTTCATTTCATCTGTGCCACACCAGGATCCACTTACTCTCAGTACATTTAGGTTTCCCAGTTCAATGACTGCCGTCCCCACTGTAAGGTCTGGTCTCCAGAGAAGAGTGATCACATTGCTCTTCAAGGTTTCTGGGGCTCCCCTCACAAATTTGTTTCTCACAGTCTTGATGAAAGGCATGTATTCTGGAGTGAGTGAGTGAATAGGTCTTAAAGGAAGAGTCTACTCTAATATTCCCATCTTCCTAAGTCTTTGAGACCCTTCTTCTACATTAAACTAAGGCACGTCTAGCATTTCTACCCTGCTAACTGTGGGCCACCTTTTGGTCCATGTTTCACCCAACCAACCAAAGAAATTGTTGGAGCCCTTTCTAACTCCCCAGGAGGCAACATTCAATACAGAATTTCTGCTTAGTGAGCCCATATTCATAAATTCAGCCTGATCTAGGTTTATGTTCCTTCCACTATTATCCCACACCCTCAATATCCATTTCCATAATGTTCCCCAGATTTCTGTTCATATAAATTAGAATGTTTAAATATTTTGGGGGAGTGTAGCATACCTCTTATGGGTTATACTTTGTATCTCAATTTTAGGGGCCCTTTGAGGTTTCAGTCAAGTTTTAGGTCCAAGAAGCAAAGAGGGGTGGTAGTGGTTGGTCCTGAGGAGATTAAACATTGTCTTGCATGGCAAGTGCCTCAGGAGAGGCCATTTCAGTTTTCTCAGTCAGGATTAACCCCCTCAGACAGGGGTGGAGAGTTTTCTTCAATTGGGAGTGGAGGGGCCTCATTCATTTTGGGTGGAGGGTCTGCTTCCACTGGCAAAGAAGACTCATCAGAATTTAGGGGCTTGATGGCCCCAGCATCATCAGAGTCTTCCCACATTTCAACTTTCAGGATCCCATCCCTTCCCAGGCAATACCCTCACTTTAACAGTAGGTGGCCCATGAAGCTGGGAGTTCAACTTGCTTTGTAATTCAGTCAGTTGCACTATAAAGTTCTGTGCTTGATTTTCAGCAGTTCCAGCCCTGCAGCTACAGGAGATAAGGGTCTCCATCAGGGCATACACTGAAGCTTTCAGATCACTTGTGTGGCACTTAATATTTGGCTAATTCATTCTTTAACTTGACAAATACCTCTTGAATGTTAACTGTGTGCCAGTTAGGCATATGGCATACTTCAGTGAACAAAGAGACAAAGATGCCTTTTGTGGAGTTGACATTCTAGTATATAAGTGAATGGCCAATTTTAATGTAGGTTTGGGTTTAAGTTTATTATTTTTTATCAGTATTTATTTATTTAATTATTGTTTTTTATTTTTTTAAATTAAGATAATATATTATTTGTTTCAGGGGTACAGGTCTGTGATTCATCAGTCTTACACAATTCATAGTGCTCACCAAATAAAAATCAAATTCTTCAAACTGACATTTCTTGCATAGCCATGCCCAACCAAGAAGCAGATATGACTTTAACATCAACCTATAGACACAACATCATCAAATTGTTACTCAGATGGGACTCAAGCCTGACAGGTTGTCAGGAGTTTCATTCCTATCAATAAACAGTGTCTGGAACTTATCTATTGCCCTAAGCTTGCTGTTGAGTGAGCCTGTATAAACAACAATGTGGCCACCAATATTAAGCTCCTTGGTCCCAATTCCAACCCTACTGTATGCCTAGACTCTTGCCTCTGTTCTGTGTTTGGACTTCATTCTCTGCTGGTAATGGATTCCAGCCCCAAGCCCTGGCCAAATTGTCTGGGCCTGGAAAGCTGACTAGTTTCGCCAGCCCCTTCTCTCTAGGGGATCTGGATCTTATCCCAATGTTCTCCTGTCTGCAGTCCACTGGCTAAGGCCCTCTTATAACCCAGACAACCACTCCCTCTCCAAACATAAAACTGTCATCAATTGGATAATAGCATTTCCCATTTAGCCAATTTCTGGTGACATGCTCTTACCTGGCATATTTAAGATGATGACTATCAACATTAAGCTGGCCTGGACTCAAGTTTCATATGTCCCCTTAGAAGCTGAAATTGGGGCAAATTTTAGAGTCATATCCATCAGGCTGGCCTTGTCCCCGCTTGGTTTACGTCCCTCTCTCCTGCAGGCCGATAGCTGGGGTTCTCTTCTGAATTCATCTGCTGCCAAGGCCCATCAGATCACAATACAAAGAGTAAGACTTTTCAGCATTCTGTAGAGTCTGCATTTCTAAACAGTCCTTTAGACTTTAGTGACTCTTAATCATAGTTATAGGTAACATTTTATCCTTTCTGTAGTAAATTAGACCACCTGCAAAATAATCATTTTCAAAAATTGCCTAAGATTCACATGCTTCACCAAATGTTTATGCTTTTTGCAAGCAATATGGTTCTTTCCAACATATCATGCAGAGTGCAGATCAGTGTTTCTTTTAACTTCAACAGTGATAAATATTTATTAAACCTCCACTATGTTCATGGCACCATACCAGGTGCTGTTATAACTATTTTTCCTTTCCAGGAAAAATAAATTCAAATATGGAATAAAAAGCCCAAACTCATGAAACTGGACTGACTTTGTTTCTTAAAAATTCAACATGCTACAGCTGTGTGCTTAAACCTGATTTAAACAGGATGAAGAAATAAACATTATTATTGTTGGGAATATAATACTGTCTGAATAAATAGGCCCAAGTGAAAACTGTCTCTAAAAACTATAGCATATGTATGTGAAGATGGTAGTTAAGTTACACATTCTTCTGCTCTTCTGTGACAAGGCCAATTCAGAATGTCTTGGCATTAATCTTGAAGACATTTAAAGATGCCCTCTTTTCCCATTCTTTTTCTTTGAAAGTATATGTGAACCTTATTTGCAATAAAAATCTCATAATATTCTACTTCTTTTGAGGTACAATTTCTGTCAAATGATGTCTGGAATAAATTAGCTTTTCAGATTACAATATTGTTCCAGTGTTCTAGCAGTTGTAACACATATTTATACATTCTAATACCCTTGCTGTAAAGGAGATAAATGAGACAGAATTTGTGTGTGTATACATAAAAACTTGGCCAAGTGTGTCACTATCAAACTTCTTTCAGAAGGCTTCTCATGTTGAATTTTAATTACATGCTTGAACAATTAGGATTTGGGGGCTTTTGTTTTTCAAATACTTATTAGTAGAAAACAGATTGAAATACTAGGTAAGTCTCTTTAATGATTTACCGTATCTATGTGATGTTTGAATTAGAAATAGTCTTTGACTTTATACATAAAAATGTTACATCTGTGAACCTAAAAACCTGCATAACTAACTGTCCAGGAGATAATCTTGCTCAAATACTAATAAATGATCCAAGTTTTAGATATTCTGACGTTTTCAACATATTCTTTATGATATTTTTCTCTATAAGACTTTCTGACCCAGGCATTTGTGGTTTAAGATAATATTTTACAGATCAAAGCATAGGTACCTTGTGGAGGAAGGCATATAGTCCTGAAAAGTGCCAGAAGCAAGTAAGTGGTAAATAGTATTACACAAATGACATTTCTACAGATGAGTGAGCTAAACTCTCATGGAAGTTAAAGATAACTTCCACAGATTAGCAGAGGTTCCTACTTTCATTAACAATTCCCCATTTTTAATAAAAGCCCTGTTTCCCCATAATTTGGATGATTAGAAGTTGGTTGAGAAAGTTGCTTATTCCTATACAATCACTTTTATTCAATAAAATTCATGAATAATAATTTTCTTGTTTACTGAGGCATATGCCATGAAGTTCAGATGCAGGTTACTCTTTGTCCAAAAAAAACTAATTAGCTAAATAAGAATGAGCTGTAATTATCAGAGGTAATACCAGAAAATATTTTTTTTCAACTTTATGTAAAACACACTTTATAGCAGTTAATTAAATCACAGAATTTCTTAACTATAAGCACTAACAATTGGCATTTAGTGAGTTTTTGTTACCTGTTGATATTTAGCTAAGCTCATTATATACTTTATTTCATTTAGTTCTCCCAAGAGCCCTATGAAGTGTGTGCCATTATGACTTTATTTTAAAGTCACTGAAGTTGATACTGAAAGGAAAAGTTTGTGCCTAAGGACAAATAGCTACCATGTGGGGAGTTGGGCATCCTGAGCTGAGTAATCTGACTCAACTTACTCTGCTCCAATAACATTTTGCTTTTGTCTCTTACACAAGGATGTCTTATCTTCCTTGTAAGCTCATAGAAGGGAAAGACCATCTGTTGCTATTCTTATATAAACAAAATGACCTATAACCTCTTTATTATAGTTTTGCTGCCGAGGAGTGCAAACATTCATTCAAAAAAATATTTATTGAGCATCTACTATGTGTCAAGTTCTAGTGCAGTAGCTGGAAATACAGGGGTGAACAAGAAAACAAGGTCTTTATTCTTATGGAGCTTAACTTCTAGTATCTGGAAATGGGTATGTGGGCAGGGGGTAAAGGAGGAAACACATCAATTAATGTCAGTCTGCCATAAATTATGTATGTGATGCTTCTACAGTAATTATCACATAGTAGGGACTGAATATGCATTACACATCTGCTTCATGCTGGGACCATTAGTCTCTCATTAACCTTAATGAAGAATATGAGTAAACAGCAGCTCTAAGTTTACACACAAAAGCAACAACATTAAAAACTTGGTTTAGTGTCCTGACCGAATTCAGAGATATGCCATTCTAAAGGACAATTAACTTGCATAAAGCATTTATTTGTTTTATCATTACATCTTTTTGGCATTACATTATATTAATGCTATTAGTTTTAAATAAGAAAGTACTATATTCATTTTACTAATGCACATTAGTAAATATGCATTATTAGAGATATTTTTATATGTGTATTAAATTTTTTTTATTTTATTATGTTATGTTAATCACCATACATCACATCATTAGTTTTTGATGTAGTGTTCCATGATTCATTGTTTGCTAGGGACCCTTAACATACTCATTCATTCAACAAATACATAATGATGTCACAGCAGTGGAGAAAACAGGCAAAATTATTGCCTTCAAGGAGCTTGCTTTCTTGTGAGAGAGATAGAAAATAAAGAAAATACAATTTTACATTATAAAATATGCTAAAGAATAATAAGCCCTATGGAGTAAAAACAAGAAAGGGGGCAGAGAGTGCTGAGAAAAAAATTGAAATTTTAAATATTTGAATATTGTGCTTCTTCAACTTTTAAATTAATAAAATATAGGCCTTCTACACTAGTTATTTTCTGTCTACCATCCCACTTCCCCATGTAGATACATTCTCTGTGCCCCAGGAGGCTGACCTCTATACCACCAGGTACCTTCCTTACCCCACATCCCCTCCCTGGCTTCCAGCAGGGCTCAGCCAAAGGGGGAGATGGGAAGGAGATGGGAAGGCAGAACTGTGGACATTGGTTGCCCAGTGACGAGCTGTGGTGGGTTGGAGGAAAATAGCCATGACTAGAACTATGATGAAGTTGGGAAGGGTAGGATAAATACTCCTACCCTTCTCTCCTCCTGCCTTCCCATCTCCTACCATAAATACTCCTACCTTTCTCTCCTTCTGTCTTTCCATCTCCTACCATGAAACTGGACCCATATCTTACACCTCTTACAAAAATTAATTAAAAATGGATTAAATACAAATATAAGACCTGAAAACATGAAACTCGTAGAAGAAAACATAGGAGTGTTCCCATCTTCTACAAGGAAGCTATCTCAGCTTTTGAACCAAGTATACACAAAGGAAATCTTGTTACTATCAGAACAGCTATGCCATATAACCTGGTTCTTAGTTTTTCAATGCATATTCAATGGCCTTTATTTCTGTTGACCTATCTTCTAAAATATTCACATTTCAGATTACCCCTTAATACTTTCAGAGTCATGAGACTGACACCTGACTGAATTTCAAGGAGAAAAAACTAAAAAGGAACTAAAAAGGAGCTAAAAAGGAAAAACTAAGAAAGAACTTTGTGTACTCTTCAGATTTCTTACTCAAGAATTTATAGACAAATCTGATTCTTAAGGAAACACTCTTAAGAGGAAATTCTGAAAAGTGATATTCCAGAGTATATGGAAAATAGATATATTCTGATGAATTGCCAGTGATGAAAGTCCAAGTTGTTATGCTCAAACTATCACAACCCTAGATCTGGTTGCTTGATGTTTTAATTCAATTCACTTTTAGTTGTTTTACTTCTCATTCAATAGCAACGTACAGCATTATATTTCTGGGGGTAATATTCTAATATTTTTCTAAGTGTGGGATAATGGCTTTATCTCCTCCATCAGTTGTCACTCATGATGTATTTGGAGTCATCAAACACCAAACTGTCATGTCTTTGATAGAGAAGGAGTGCTGGTTTACTTTAGTAGAGACTGGACCAGATGACTAATCAGTATTACCCAGTTGTAATTGCAATGAGCCACAGAAATCTATTTCTGCTTGTTACAATGCTCTCTATGAAGGAAGTAATTTATCATATAAGTGATGAAGAGTAGCAAAAGGACCAAAAGACACTAAAGGGGATGCAATATGCATGTTTTATTTGAATGCTATAGGACCAAATAGGGAGCTGTTTTTCCTATTCATTATTTTCTGATGTTTTTAGCAAGCTTACTTATTCTCTCTTACTTAATTAGTCAGGTGAGGAAGAGAATGGAGTAAAGCGTACTGTGAGAGGGGAGTGTTCCAAGAAGAGGGAGTTAGAAGCTCGCCGATGACAAGGCAGCTAGTCAAGAAGCATTCATTATTTTCTGATGTTTTTAGCAAGCTTACTTATTCTCCTGTCTACTCTTTATGTTGGTACAAATTCCCTTTGTACAATGAACAATTGTACAAATTAAACAATTAAGATGCATTTTTTTCCTTCTGAATGAATATTTCCCCCCAGTTTAGACACATTTCTTTTAATGCAAATCCGGTTAAATTTTTTTCTATAAAATCATTCATTCATACCAGTTAATACATGTCATGTATTTCTGTGTATTTTTTACAAGGCACCAAATTGCAATATACAGATCTACACAAATGATGCAGGGTAGAGCTATAAAATAACAATGTTTCCTTGCCAGCTATGTGACCTCATTAAAAGCCTCATGATAGTAATGTTAAATACTAAGTATGAAGATGATCCTTTAATTTATTTTTTCCATTAATTCATTTATTGAGCACTTATACTATGCCTGTTAGTTTAGTTTTGATTATCCATAATCTCTTCCCAAACTCCCTTGTGATTTCATCCCTTGCAGAAGGCCATCAAATATTGAATAGGTTGTTGGAAGATTCCTTCCTACCCAATGGATAGGAGATTCTAAAGTGTCTTAATATATTTAATACTTTATTTAAATCATTCCTGATGTGTGTTTATATATAGATAAGCTCTCTTGAGTACATAATCAAATGCAGTTATTAGCACAGCATTGATAACTTTATGTATGTATAGGCATTTCTAGGTTATAACAGGCCCACTGGGTCTCAGCAGGCCTAGTCAGTGTAATGGACCTACAAAGAAAACTTGTCTCAGATTCCATTCTGGGACTGCTTTATTATGAACTACTAATAAATTACCCCACAAGAGGTCACCAAAGCTTCAGTTTTTATGGAGTATGAGTTTATGACTTTTTGTCCTTCCTGCAAATGAATTGACAAAGATTTTGTTTCCTGGTTTTCTGCCTACTCGGTAGGCAGATCTGCCAGTCTGTTCCAGGTACACATGAAAGTAACAGAATCAGGGCTTAGTTAGGGCCAAAGCAGTTTATAGACATTTGTAGCCATCTCTTGTATAGGCCAAGTATTGTAAGGATATCCATTGTATGGGCTTCAGAAAAATGGTTCTTTAACATAATTTATATGTGAAAGGAAAGGAAAAGACAACACAGGCACCTTCCAACCTCAATAACTAAGCTCCTTTATCCATAAATTAGACCCTGTTAAAGGCACATTAGCACTTTTTAGGCCTTGGGTTGATATTCCACATTCTTGTGCATACCAGAATAATACAAGAGAAATATAAAAGTGGTTTGCATGCAATAAATATCTGCTTGGGGAATATTGAATGAAGAAATACTAGAAGTACTCTCAGTGATGGAAATTGCTGCTGGATCTAACTATTTTTTGGGAAGATTTTTCGATGTAAGCAGTCAGATTCCTGTAAAGAATTTTTAAGAACTTCAGTTTTCTTTATAGCAAATATGAATATTAAAGAAATTTGAAATTAAGGCTTAGAAAAAAGTTAGCTTAAAATTTGAGGATATTTTTTCCCCACTTATAGAAGCATTTCCCCCAACCCTTATAAACATATTACCTTAACATAAAAATAGTATTGTTCTTTGATTTCTCCATTACCCAGGTCTTAACAGAAATAATGTTACTTTTTGTATCCTTGAGTAGTAAGATTATGGGCTGTATATCTGCCTAGTTAGGGTCACTAGTTGCATTTTTTAATGAGTTCTATTATATAGGGAAAGAGGATACAGATAGAACCTTTTCTTATCTTTTCATTTTCTTTTTCGGAGTGAGGAATATTTAACTTAAGATATTGTGATTGAGGGGTGCCTGGCTGGCTCAGTCGGTTAATCATCTATCTTCCGATGGGGTCATGGTCCCGGGGTCCTGGGATTGGGCCCCACATCGGGCTCCCTGCTCCACGGTGGGTCTGCTTCTCCCTCTGCCCCTCTCCCCGCTTGTGCTTGCACATACTCTCTCTCTCTAGTATGCTCTCTCTCAAATAAATAAATTTTAAAAAAGATTTTGTGATGGAAAAATATACAAAAAGAAGTTTTATGGTTGTGAATCAAGTTTTGAACACTCTCATGATTTCACATGAATAAAGAATGTTAAAATTACAAAGAATATTAGAATCGTAAGGATGGGAAGGCCTATAAAGATCCCAACCTTATGAACATAAAGAGGTTTAGACAAGATGATTTCTAAGGTCTTTCAAGTCTGAAAATGTAATGACTTTATTTAAATTCTCATGTTTTGGACTATAAAATGTCCATTTCTATTCCAATGAGATTGCTTTAGGAGGAGGGCTTTTCTTATTTGAATAGCTGTCTTATGCACCATGGTTTGGAAGCTAAAAAATCAGATCATGAAAATCTAATTTTCTACAGTTACTGAGATTTTGCCTGATTTCCTCAGCAATATTAAATTAATATATATTTCCAACTTCCATGTCAGTGAACATGCTGTTTCATGAAATGCTTTTGTAACATGTTAAACATAATTCTTCCCTCATTTTCTTTTGAAGGTGGGAGACTCATATACTTATATCAGAGATACTCATGAACTAAAAGGTCCAAGTGAATCATACTATAGGGACATTGAATTTCCATTTTATTTGAACCATCACCCCGAAAAAGAGGAGAAATGAAATGCAGGCCAGCCAGGAGAGTGGGAGTGAAGGAGTAAAGCAGTCATAATGTGTGAAAAGGCAAATTATAGTTACCAGAATCTCAGAGAATCACACAGTAAGCCTTTGTGGTACCACTACTATCTATTCCATCATCCTGGGCTAGGATTAGCTGACAAGCACTTGGTTGTCCCCAGTTTACTCACAGTAAGCTCTGGGTAGGCATGACCAGAGAACATTTCAAATATGCATGTTACAAATAAGTGTGTCACCGACTCCTAGGCCAGCCGAAATGACATTGTTGGGAGAGTATTAAGGTTGCATCTGCACCACATGCACTTACCTCGTGCCTGACACAGAGTTCTGTGCTTTGGACAAAGGCTTTCCTAGTTCTTGCACTCAAGTAACAGTACTTTTGGGGAAAAGAGACAAGACATAGATCACTATACTACTGCATCCATGTTAAGGCATGCATTCTTTTTCCGCAGTTGTACGTCTTTGAAATCAAGTTGCACGTTCCAATTGATGGCATCTCGCAAATGCTATTGGCAAGGCAGTAGTTATAAGTAGTCTTGGTTTGTGTGGGTACAAACTGGATCACAGCTATTCTTACTGTCTTCTCTTCACCAATATATACATTGTTGATTCTCCATGCGTTGAGCTAATTGCCATTTATAATGCTTTTAAAGATGATACTATAATTCAGCATTAGATTGGAAAGTTATTGCATTTGCAGAAAGGCTAGAAACACTGCAGTGGTGTGTCTCTTTGGTATTAGTGAAATAAAATATTTATCATTGGAGGGATGACCCCCCTTTCCTATTTTCTTACAAATTAATAAGATGCTTGATGGATCCCAAGGAAGGAAAATACAAGCTGAATAAGTTGTGTAAGGTGTTGTGACTGAGATACATGCAAAGGATTGCCTGCCATTTTGCCATACCAGGTGAGGTCTCCAGACTAAGACCATCAGCATCACCTTGGAACTTGTGGTGAGAAATGCAGAATCCCAGGCCCTATCCAGACTCACAGAGTCAGAATCTGCATTTTAAGAAGATCCTCAGGTGATTCATATGCACATTAAAGTTGGAGAAATACCAGTATCACATGTCAAGCAATTCAATTGAAGGCAGGAGAAATTGCCAAATCCCTTTGAAAAGATGAAAGAAATTTCAAAATAACAAGGAGTTGATGTGACCAATCATTCATCATGCAGGGCTGTCATTCAGGTGTCAAACATGAATATCAGAAACTTTTGCTGAAAAAAAAATAGAAAGGAAACAACTTTTGCTGAGTTTGAACAGCAACTGCTTAAGTTTTTATGGCATGTCAACGGAGGAAAAATTGAGACTATTAGTTGGTTAAATAAGAAATGCTAACAAAACCCTGGGCTCTTTGATAGAACTCAAAATTAGACCAAAAGAATTCTTTCACTATGTATGAAATGAAAATTCTAAGTTACAAGAAAGCATTGTTATAATTTTATTGACAGTTCTTTTTTTGTTGTTCCTTAGTGTTCCATGAAATAATGTGTCTCCTAATTGATAGTGTCTTAGACTTGATGAAAAGCAGTATAACACAGTGCGCTGAGTGCTATGCTAGCAAGGAGCAGAGAATGCGGTGCAGCAAACCGGAGATCATCTCCCAGAAGCAGGGAAGGTTTATTGCCTCGAGCAAAAGTTAGTCAGGTGAAGAAGAATGGAGTAAAGCGTACTGTGAGAGGGGAGTGTTCCAAGAAGAGGGAGTTAAAAGCTCGCCAATGACAAGGCAGCTTGTGAAGAAGCAGATAGAGAAACAGAACCAGTTTTTTTTTCTGGAGCAGGGAAGCATACAGGGGACGCTGGATTTGTAGCTTTGTCTCGGCTGTGGTGTTACAGAGCAAAGGCAAAGGGAAGTATCTCTGACCCTGAGTTTCTGCCGCTTACAATTCCCATTCCCAAAGGGAGAACAGACCCTGCCCGGGGCTGCTTTTCTATTGAATTAGGTTCGGAGACACAGGTTGCTTTGTCCTTGGATTTTCCTGAATGATTTTTGCCCCAACTTAAGGAATGGGAACATGAGTTTTGATAGCTCAGGATGAGGCTCTTGAACCTGGCTGCACATTTTAATCACTCCGGTGATGCCTGGACGTCACTCACAGGATTTCCGAGTCAACTGCCTGGGGAGGAGCATAAGCATTGGCATTTTTCACCCTCTCCCCCCATGATACTATTATGTAGCTTATCTTAAAAACATGGGCTTAGGGCAGGTGAGCAGCTGGTCAGCAGTAAACATGAACTTCAGGGCCCTCGAATTCGCAGAGGAAGTGAAGCATCATTCAAACCTCTGCCCTTTGGGGGAAATTGGGGCTGACTTTCTGCCATTATCTTGTGAGCCTCAGAATTCATCAAACATCTTTGACCATTGTGGAATCCTCTTACTCTAGGATAACAGATCTCTTTTCTGGCATTTATATGGGTGTTTGGGATGTAAAAACTGTCCCTTTCAGGCTCTCAGATATGCACTTCTCAGGGCAGCCCTGAAGGTGGTGCTGCTGAACCGGTGGTCATGTTTTGGCTTGGACATACTGGTGGAGGCGGTGGTGCTGTCTTTTCCCTTCTTTCCACAAATCTGGAGTTAATGTCCGTGCATTTTTGTTCAGAGTAATTTAGCTCAAAGAAGAAGGCATATGCATGCTGTATAAGGAAGCAGACACTCCTCCATGATGAGAATATACTCATGGCATCTCTGCTACCTCTTAACACCAATACTTCATGGTGATTAACCTTGCTCAGTCTCAGCAGTGAGAAAGGCAGCTGAGTGGAGAGCTCAGGTAAATGCTGGCAGTAGACCTTTGAACCGAAGTGGAGGATGAACATATTCTAGAATAAATGGAGTAGTGGATTTGCAGAGGTTGAGGGTAATATTAGGCAACAGGTCACCAACAGCACTGTTCTCTCAATTCCTTGTGTGCAGTGCCAGGGGGTGTCAGCTGGGGCTTCCCTGATGATGTCTGCTCATACAGGAGCCAGCTTGGGGTGGTGAATATCTGAGCTAACTGTACTAGCATTTGTTCTGCAAAGCTGTGTGATGGCTTAGTTTCTCATAAGCTGCACTTGGAGGCTTGAAGACAGATTTGTAGTTCGACCAGTGGAATGCTCTCTCCTAGAGAGTGGGGGCCGAGGCATCTAGATGATTACAGCAGCCTCCTAACTGGTCTCCCTGTCTCTTGCCCTTGCCCCTCAAAATTCTATCTTTGATATAACAGTCCAAATGATCACTTAAGAGAGTGAGTCAAATCATGTTTTGTCTACTCAAAACCCTGCTATGGCACCCTCAGAGTAAATATCAAAGTGAGTACCATGGCCTCCAAGGTCCTTTGTGATTTGTGCTTCCTCTTCTACTACTTTTCTGACTTCATCTTCTCTTACTTGCATCCTCATTCACATGGCTCCAGCCATCCTAACCTCCTTAAATGCTAGTCACACTCCTGCCCCTGGATCTTTGCACTTGCTAGTCTCTTTGCTTAAAATACTCTTTCCCTGGATTTTTGGAGAGCTCACTCCCTCTTCTCTTTCAAATCTTTGCCTGAATGTTATCTTTACAGTAGGATTTCCTTGACCACATATTTAAAATGGCGCCCAACATTCCCTCATTCCTTTCCCTGTTTTATTTTTCTGTTTTCTCTATTTACTTTTTAATTAGTTAATTAATTGATAAGCTCCATGAAAGCAGATTCTTACCCCCCTTTTTTTCTCTGCTTTTTGTTCTTTTTCCCAGAGCCTAGAATAATGGGTGGTGATCCATAACTAGCTCCTTGTTGAATAAATGCAAGAACGTGTGGATTATCCCCAAATCATATGATTTCTTGGTGTCAGTAACCCTGGGAACCAGGCACTGACTGAGTAGTCCACATTCAGAATGTGCAGAGCTATCCTGACTGTTGACTTGCTTGTTTTGTTGATGCCACAGAAAGTAGACAGTCATATGGGTTCTGCGTCCTGGCAACTCTAATGGTGGATGAAAGGGGGTTCGGAGCTGGAGGTGGGCCATTTGTTATGCTTCTAGCATCAGGATGAATTATTTGAGTTCAGTGGGCAACACCCCCTTAAGCCCTTTGGGACTAAAATTGTAAGGCATCATGGTACTAGAGTGAACATTTATTGTGTTTGCTGCTCAGCACTCACTACCCTAATTTGCTTTGAGGGGCTAACTTCTCCCTTACTCTCAGTCTTCTGTGCTCAAGTTTTGTGGGTATCCTATAGCAGAGGTTGGTAAACTACCAACCGTGGGCCAAATCCTGGAATGCCATCCGTTTTATTAAGTGTGAGCTAAGAATGGTTTATCATCATTAAACGGTTGCAAAAAACCAAAAGAAGAATAATATTTCATGATATGTGAAAATCATACAAAACTCCAATTTCAGTGTCCATAAATAAAGTTTTATGATAATACTGCCCTGCTCATTCATTTATATATGGCTGCTTTTGTGCTACAATGGCATAGTAGTTGTGAGTGGTTGTGACAGAGATCGTGTGTCCTGCAGCGTCAAAAATATTTACTCTCTGACTCTTCACAGAAAAAGTTAGCTGAGCCTAACCTAGACCATCAGTGTATGATTTTTTTTTTCAAAGATTTTATTTATTTGACAGAGAGAGAGTGAGAGCAGGAACACAAGCAGGGGGAGTGGGAGAGGGAGAAGCAGGCTTCCCGCGGAGCAGTGAGCCCGACGCGGGGCTCGATCCCAGGACCCTGGGATCATGACCCGAGCTGAAGGCAGACACTTAACGACTGAGCCACCCAGGCGCCATCAGTGTATGATTTAATTCCCATGATTGCAGTGTCTACTTCAGCACAAAACCCAGGATTAAACATCTGGACCTTTGTTTGGGCTATTGAGGCAGTTGATTACCCCCTCTGCTGCCTCAGGTGAGAAACCGAGGATGTCAGGAACCGTCAAGCAAGCCCCTGAGGATGACGTCCTAATCAGGTTTGTCTGAAACCATTCCAGCTCTGGAATCTTCAGCTATGTGATTCAATATATTCTTTTCAGTCTTAAATGAGCTAGAATTGGTTTTTGTTGCTTGTAGCCAAAGAAACTTAATTGATAAGGTCACTTGTATTTCTTGTTTTTGTTTTAAGAATACTTTGTTATTATTTGGTGCAGAAATATTCATGACAGATCTATATTATGTATTGTAGGCATTGTTCTAAAGTGCTACTCTTTGCCATATTTGGTACTTTTTGACTTGTGTTCAACATTGTCTGGCACTGCTGTGATGACCCTGCTTTCTTTGGGTTTGTATCTGCCAGATAAGTCTCTGTTGATTCTTCTATTTTCAATTTTACTGTGTCACTTTGTTTCAAACTTTGCTTTTCAGCACACCATGTTTTATTATGTGATCCTATCTGATTCTTTTTCTTTTTTTTACCTTTCCTTTTATTTTTTCTAAAGGATGTACATTCTTTGGTTTCTAGTGGGTCTTTTTATACCATAAAATAGTATACACAGAGTATTATTTAGACTGTACACGAATTGTGTATTTTAAACAACGTTTATCAGTTCATCCCCCTGGCCCTTCTTGCTCTCTCACACCAACCCTCCTACTGGGTGGGTCGTAGCCCTTTGTACATTGTCATGGTCAGTAAAGTCCATGGCCTGACCTGTGACCACCATTGCCACAGTAGTTCAATCTTAGCTGTACATTCAAATGGATTCATCGCTTACTACCTTTACTCTTGCCACAGCTGCTTCTTCCTTTTATTGATTGGCTAAAGTTAGTTTCTTTTCTTTTTTTTGTGCAAACATCACCACCATCCATCTTCATAAAGTTAGTTTCTTTAAGAAGTATTCATGGTGCTATATTTCCTAATTCATCCATGTTTGTGATGTCTGCTGTTGGTCTGTTTGTGTCTGGACAATACTTTGACTATGCAGATTTCTGGAGTGCATGATCTTTTCCCTGAGGACGTGGCATTTCCCCACCATCTTTCGGCATTATAAGGTGGCTGTGGGAAAGTTGAAACTTACTTGATTTATACTCTTCATAGGTTCTTTCTTTATTTTTGAAGTTTAATATCTTTACCAGGCAAGAGACTTCACCAGTTTTATCAGTTGCATGTATTTTTACTGAAACATAATTTATGTCAACTTTGAAATGGTGGATTCAAGTATTTATTGAAAAAATGATTTTTGAATTATAGTTTGAACACTTTTTTGTATCTTATTGTTTTCTTCTTCAGAGGCACCAAGTAAGTGTATATTTGAATTCTTTTGTCTTCTGTCATTTTAATTTTCTCTCTAGTCCTTTTAAACTCTTCTGGTTTGGCTCATGTTCTCAAGCTTGCCCTCCATGACCCGGATTTTGTTTTCTCAATTCTCCTTTCTGTTGCTTCCCAATGTGACTTTCATTTTTGTGATGGCCTTCTTTTCCCTTCCACCCCGCCTACCCTATTCGAGTATTTTTAGAGGTCATTGTTTCATGAAGTTCACTGTAACTCAGGAGGACTGTTTAAAGTCTTCACCAGCTTCATGGCAATATATTTGAGGTGCGTGTTGTGGGTTTAATCTATTTTTTTGGTCATATGTCTTTCCTATTTTTTCCCTCAGAGTGTTATTGCTTCAACCCCATCCTTGTTCCTTTTTTTAAATTATGACCAATCTATGAATGAGGAAGGTTCTTCTCCTCAGCAATTAATTGAACTATAGAGTGGTACTACTTTTAGCCCTGTCTGTCTCTGATTATTTACAGTGGTTTAAATGCATTCTCAGCAGGAAAATCCTTTTGTTGAATGAGTTCTAAATTTGCTTTCCTCATTAAAAGAAGAAGCTGGATAGAACTTTGGTTTATGTTTTTAGTTTTTAGTTTAATTTCTTTTGTTCAGAATAGAGCTATCCTGACTTCACTGGTTATGAAATATAACCTCATAGGAAGTATAAAACCAACATATGAAGCAGAAAGAAGAAGGTAAGAATCATCTATAATTTCACCACTTAGAGATCATCATCATTTTGATGTAAATCACTTTATAATTTTTAAAGCATTTAAATTTATATAGCATATATATGTTGCTATATACAATGTACATACACACATACACAGAAAAGATGGTACACATTTGTGTATGTGTATATGTGTGTGAAGGCATAATATGTATATTTAGTGTATATACGCACAAACACAGAAAATGTACTTACACTGTAAATACATAATTAAAGGGATCTCACTTTATTTTTCCCTAATGGTTAGCTCTGAGGTTCCCAAACTGTACACTGAAGTTGTCCAGGGTACTGTAATAAACTCACAGGGTGTCCCTAGAATTTTTTAAATCTTCAGGAAAATGAAGTTGTGAAAATGAATAAAGGAAAACTCATATAAAATGGAGTTGGGATGCCAGAAAAAGAAGCTCTCACACCCTGCTACTCCCCATCAGTTGCAAACCCAAAAGAAAAAGGTGTACCTTGTCTACTTGACCAGCAAAATGTCAACCAATAAGAAAACACCACAACTCAGCCAATGGACTTTTTCTCCAATGGACTTTCATTCAAAGCAGCCCCTCTGGACTTCCTCCTTTTCTTTATGAAGTAACATTCTTCTCCTTTGATTTCCAGACTTGCCAGTGGTTTGCCATAGCTTGCATGTCCCAAATTGCAATTCCTGTGTTATGCTTCAGTAGACCAGTTTTGCTGGTAAAATAACTGGCTGTTTTACTTTTAAGGTAGACCCAGTGATAATGATATGTTTTGGATACATCCTGAAATACTAGATTGAGGTAGTTCACAGTTCTGACTTTAGACTGTGCTGTATTTCTTTTAATGGCATTATCTTTGCAAAACTGGGTTGATGCTGTTAAAAGCAGGTACTCTGTGAAAATCAGTGTGGGTGATTTTGAGGTGAAACAGGGGTGACAGTGTCTACTCTGATTCCAAGTTTTGAGAATTGTGCAGTGCCCAGTATCAAACACATCCCATTAATAGTAATAATTGCTAATAAAGAATGAAATAAAAATATTTGTTTTGATTTATGTATATGTATTTTTTCAAGCATAGAAATCTATGCATCAACCAAATGTATGATAGAATAAGGATATTTTCAGACTTCCACAGACTCAAAATATTTACCTCAAAATATTTATACCCTTTCTCAGAGACCCACTGGAGGATTTGCTCTTTGAAAATGAGTGAATAAATCAAGAAAGGGGATCCAGGAAACAGGAGATTTATCACAGAAAATCAGCAAAGGGAATTCCCAGTCTAATGACAAGTTGCTAAATTAAATCTTTTGCTTATTTTTCTATTGGACTGGTCTTTTTCGTATTGACTCGAACTCTTTGTTAATGAAGAAGATTTAGTCTTTGTCATTTTGTAGATTACTTCTCTAAGTTGTTTTTGTCTTTTGATTTTGTCTATTTTTTTTTTACCTTTGCTACATGGAAATTTAAAAATTTTATGTGACCAAATTGATTAATCTAAATATAATTTAAACTCTCAGATCCTGTGATTCTACTAAGTTAGAAAAGAGACCAATGTGGAGTAAGAATGGGATACAGGGAGGCATAGATGGAAGAATACTGGATTGCGGGCCAGAACACATGGATTACAACTAACTAGTATTATGGTTGTAGAATTTAAGCTAGTTGTTTGATTTTGTTGGATTTCAGATTTGTTATCTACAAAATTGTATCAGTTAAGTCCCTTCCAACACTGTGCATTGATCAATTTCAACTTGATGTAATAGGAAGCTTTTGACAACAAATTTAAATTGGCTCTTGGAAAAATAGAAACCACCACTGACAAAAATTTTAGATTAAACCATGAGACTAAGTATCATAAAATCCTAAAACATGCTGATTGAACTAGTATAATAATTTAAATTGCTGCTCAGAAGATATTGAGGAAGGGAAGGACATGCCCTCATTTTGGCTGTGGTCTAGTTATCCAATGATTGTGGGAATGGCAGATAGGGCATATAGAGGCTGGTACATGTCAAACTGGTTTCAACCAAGTTTTTCACTGGCAAAGAGGAAACAGATGCGAACTTGCTGAAACTCCACCTATAACGTGCTTTGAACACAAACATTTTCTTCTTGTTTTTTGTTCTGAGAGTGACAACTCTTTTACAAAAGATGAAGTGACTGGAAAGCTCTGAAATTCACTGACACTCTACATGGAACATTCCTCACTCTTTAGCTCAGGGAAGAGGTAGGGAAGGAGTGGGTGATAAAAGGGAGTTCACTGCTTTTGCAACTTCTTCTTTCTAAATTGCCACTTCACATAACTTTTGCTTCTTTTTATCTATGTGGTCCTATAGAATACTATGATCAGGATGCACTTTCATTAGCATTATCTGCAAAAAGGAATGAGACATGCATGCATTTGTTCTGATATGGTACTAACTTTTTATGACTTTTAAATAAGTAAAAGTGCTTCTTAGCCGATTTGCATTTTGTATTTATTTTGTTCAGAATATAATCAGTGGAATAAAATCTCTCGCCTCTGCTCTGGATTCCTTTTATTTTTCATATTTTCTACTGTTGGTTTGTTCTTATTCTCACATATATGTAGTGATAAAAGCATCAAAGCCATATAATTTGTGAAGATTTCATTTGGTCTTGTTGAAAATTACACAGTCAAAATCATTTCATTAGTATCTGAAATAAAATGATATAAACTTCAAGTCTCAGTCAGGATATATGGTTGGGAATTGAATGAGCTTGAAAATCCATTGCATTTGCACACATTTGAGACATCCATTTGGTTGATAGACTATAAAATAGCTAGTTTAGCAGACTAAATAGAATAAATGTACTAGGTTTTTAGATTGTTTGGAATCATCTTAGATGAATTCCAAATGAAAAAAAACTATATGCATTAAAAAGAAACTAAAATTAGTATGTATTAGATAATATGTATTCATAATCAGTGTAACACTGTTTTAATAATGATTTTATATGGCCATCTGATGTTAACCATTTAAAAATGCCGAACACATTTTTATCATAAAAATAATGCAAAAATATTACAAACTATTCAGATATAGGAGAGTACAGGGCCACTCCCTTAACACACTGTTGTGTAAATTTTGCTATCCATCCTCATGGACTTTTGTCTTATGCAGATTTTTACATAGTTGTATTTATCTGTATTTAGTAGTCTATCAAGTGTATTTTTACATTTACTAGATTTTTACAACCTTATTTATGATAGACATAGCAATAGTCTAAGTGTTTGTACTGTAATTTGCTTAAACATTGCTCATTTGTTGAATAGTTTTCCATTTTTCTATTAAAATATCACTACTGTGAATATGTATTTATAAATGTATATATAAATAATCCCTTTTTACCTATTTTGGGTTATGTTATTAGGAAGCATAATTACTAAGGTAAAATGTGTGATATATTCTATGGTTCTTGACACATACAGCCAAATTGCTCTAGAAAATGATTATACACTTTTAGAGTGCAATTAGCAATGTCTGAAATTGCCGGTTTCACTGCACCACCACCAAAATAGAGAAACCAATTCAAAAGATGTACTTTCCTGTGTTTTGTTTTAAGCTGATGGCCTTGGCAGAGTAGGTCCAGCACTGTTGTAGAAATACAGCTGTGGTTAGAGAGAACAGAACGAGAGATTCAAGGCTTTTCTGGTGGTGCTTAGCACTAAAGGGAAAGATGAGTATGAGATGAAATTTTTCAGCTGGGTGTGGAGTAGGGTGTGAAAGGGTTTTTAATTAAAAAACTCAGGGTTTTCCTTCTTTCTGGATTTGGGTTTTAAAATTTGGCCTGTTCTATTCTTTTATTACGAGTTCACTGGGAGTAAAGAAACAATTTCTACCACCTGCCAGTTTAATAAGAGATTTATTTCTTTTGTCTCTACAAACACTGTTAGTGTGTGGCAGTGGAAGATAGGGTCTCATGTGAAGTTAATCTGACCTACCTATGCTTTCTAGTGGCCACAGCTCTCTGAGCATGGCAAGTCCAGCAAATGATGCTGAGCATGGTCTGGTGAGGAGGCAACTTTTGAATTGAAAGTCTGGTTTTGGAAACTCCAGTAGATTCTCTTTGAAGCATGTTTTATAATTTTTGGTACTTGGAAGGCCTGACTTCAAACAGCCTTAGGCCATTTGGCCACTCATCAATTAGAGCAAGTGATGCAACTGCTTCTGCAGTTGGCAGCAGGCAGGGCAGAGGGGCCTGGCCGGGGACTTACTGTCCTTCAGGCATAAGGAAAAGTCTGCGACAGGCTGCCACCTATGAAAGGTGTATGTGCGTGTGTGTGTGCATGCGTGTGCGCTGGCAAGGGAAATAATGGGGTTTGGAATCCTATTTGTTGTCTAAGTAATATTAGGCAAACAATATAGCCCTGTTTTTTGCTTTTTATCTTTAGCTGAAAGACCTCTTATTTTCTGTGTTGTTTGGAAGCTAGGACTGTTTCCCTGGTTACTGAGTCTACTAACTAGGGCAAAGTGTAAGGTGAACACGCCATCCTTTGCATTAATTAGAACAAAGGCCAAGTCTCTGTGTGTGGGTGCATGCATGTGCCTGTGTTCAGCATTTGAAATAGGTGTGGTGGGCCATGAACAGGGATGTAGGCTTGAGCGTTTTTGTTTTTAAAGATAGAAGGAGTTTCCTTCTGGTTTTAAGCAGAATTATAGCCTATGGGGAAAGAGCTGGTAGAACCAGAGAGGACGAGGCCAGAGAGAGAGAGGGAATGGCTAATGGAACAATGCTCTTGGCAGATAGCTTATTCATTCACAAAGATATGGCTCATCGGGCAATAGGAATTGGAGGAGATAGTCCAGGGCTTGATGGTGAATTTGGAAACTAAGAAGAAGCGAAAATAACTGAAGGATGGGAATAGTGAACTTGTCATGAGAGAGTGTGTTGAAGATGGAAAACAATTAAAATATACTGAGATGTAGAGACCTGAAAGGAAAGAGCAAGTAGAGATAAAACTCTAAGATAAATGTGAGGTCAGTCTTATATTTGTCACTTTAGAAAATCAGAATTAAATTTATATCTCAAGAATTTTAGTCTAAAACACATGCAGGCATTCCTCTATCTTACTAAGAGTATTATAAAACTACAGCAATTCTATTTTTGGCTATATATCCAACAGAATTGGATTTGAGCAGACATTTGTACACTCATGTTCATAGCAGTATTATTCACAATGGCCAAAAGGTGGAAGCAACCCAAGTATCCATCAGTGGATGAATGGATAGATAAAATGTGCTATATACATACAATAGACTCTTATCCCACTTTAAAAAGGAAGGAAATTCTGACATATGCTACAATGCTGATGAACCTTGAGGACAAGATGCTGAGTACAATAAGCCAGTCACAAAAGGACAAATACTGTATTATTCTCGTTACATAAGGTACCTAGAGTGGTCAAAGGTTCCCAGGGGCAGGGATATGGGAATGGGGAGTTCGTGTTTAATGGGTACAGAGTTTCAGATGGGGAAGAGGCAGAGTTCTGGAGATGGATGCAGTGATGGCTACACAACAGTGTGCATGTGCTCAATGCCCCTGAACTGCATCCTTAAAAATGGTAAATTTTATGTTATGTGTATTTTACTACAATAACAAAAAGCAGAGGGCCATATATATAAAATAATATCTCATAAAATTATAGTAATCTCTTTCCAACCACAGCTTTTAGAATTCTAGGGTACATTTATAGTGATTTTAAAATTTTATAACAAGTTTTTAAAGTCTGAGATCTTTTACATATGTAAGTGTAGTTCAGTTCTTTACATGTGTTCCCAAATCTGGTTCCATCAAAATCACTTATTAAACTTCATAAATACACAAAATACAAATTTCTGGGCCCTGCCCCAGACCCATTAAATCATAATCTCCAGGAATGGCAGCCAAAGATTAGTATTTTAACAGGTGCTTCAGTGATCCTTCTGCAGCAAGAGAATACTAAACCCTCAGATTTCTCTTTTCTCTTTCAGACCTGTGTGTAGGTCTATGGGTGTATGCAGAGAGAAAAGATTTTTTAAATTTTATCCTTTCAACAAATGCATAGAAGACTAGTATGGGAAAATAATATTTCTTAATCATCTTGATAACTTATTAAAAGTCATAAGCATTTTGTAAAGGGGAAAAGGTGAGCACCAATGATAAGTAATGTAGAAATTATTGCGATCCTTGGTGAATAGCAAGTTACAGGCATTATTTTATTCAGAAAAATAAATAAGTTGTATAGTTATAACACCTCCAATGTGATGAAGATACATATATATATCCATATATATGTATATATATCACTATTTTTTCTTTCAGTTGCCCTTCATGCCTGTGTAGGGCAAGGCCTTTGGGTTTATATATAGGAAGAATGCAAATGTAAGGCATTAATTTTCAAGCAAGTGGGTGATGGTTGTCAATCCCTTTAACTGAGTGATCAGGCTTATGAGTACATCTGCCTCAACAGGTCACAAAACCGTATCAGTGCTTGTAGAACAATTGAAAGAGGAGCTCAGGGAAAATTTTATACCAGAACAGGTTTTAATGATGAGTATGATTTGTATTGGACAAGATGTCTTCCAGACTTTTATTTATGCTGCTTTTAAATATTGTATATATATATACATATATATACATATACATATATATATATGTATAGCTATTGGAACTTTTTTTCCCCTGTCCAACCTTTTATTCTCTATGAAAAAGTATTTCTAACCATTTGCCAGCTCCAAGAACATGGTTGGCAAAGGATTAGTGTAATTATTTCAGGTGTAAAAACAAACATTTATATACTCTTCATTACCTTAAGGAAAATTGGACAAGTAACTGAAAACATTTTAATAACTGTGGCAGGACAAGGTATTAATAATTTAATGGAGCACCTTCCCCCTTGCCCCACCTCTTCTCTGCTCTGGTGGAGCAGACTTAATTGAAAAAAGAATGGAAAAGAAACAAGCTTGCTGGTACCATGGAGGATTGTCATGAAAGCTTTTGTGAAGGCAAAATCTTGAGTCTTCTGGGCAGCCATCAGAGTTCCCTTGATTGAGGCGCTGCCCATTTAGGGAGCTGGGAAGAGATATCTTTGTAAATCTCTGTAGGCTGTTCAATCAGCAGACCCCAATGATGCAGAAGGGTACATGCACCATGGCAGGATATGTGCTCAAAGGAGGAACAGTAAGATGGCAACCACAGTGGAGTAAGAATCTGGGAACTTCACATTTCCTCTGGACCCTGGGGTCCTTGTACAGCCCCTTGAAGGCCGTGGGAGTAAATACTATGACTGATACTGATCAGCTGCTTCTCTACCTAGGTGGGTGGGGGCTCAGATCTGGGAATAATTTGATATGGAAGATTTAAGTTGAACAATTCCAGCACTTCATGTTATGGGACAGTTTATACTTGGTACATATGGTGATGGATACTGCTTATAATTTCTGTTCAAAATGGATTTTTACAAGACCTGTTTTTTCTCTGTGGGGGAGGGGCTTTGATTTTTGCCTCCTGGAAGATGAGGTTTTCCCTGAGTCAGGTGTGAAGGAAAGAAGGAAAGATTGTGGAAACAGCTCTAAGCAAAAATATAAGTGACACTGTCGTGGAAAAGGTCAATGCAAATTTTGGGACTAGAGGGCTTTTCAGAATTATTGACTTTATATAAATTACATTTTTAAGACTGAATTAGCAGCTGTCAGAATCCATATACAATTTTTTGTTTTGCATTTTTGTATTGCTATAATATAATAGGCTTTGCTGTTGAAGGTATGTGTGAAAATACCAGTGGGGGAACAGATTTTTTTTTTTTCAACTGATTAAAATGTGTGGAGCTGCTGTGATGATTTCCTCTGTGTTTCCTTTGGCTACAGATAATACCACAAAGCAAACTCAGTGACGCACACAGGCAGCTGATAACAGCTGACACATGCGGATCTTAAGCCAAGTGTATATTATCAGAAAACGAGCTAAAAACCCCATAAAATTCCCCACTGACTGGCTTAAAAACATTCCTTTTAAAATCTCTTAACGACACAGTAGATGATCTTTTTAACTTTGCGTGCTAAAACACTTCTAGTGAAATATGAAATGAGAGTAAAAGTGTATCCCTTTATTATGAGTTAAGTATAAGTTTTGATATACTTTTCAACAGCATAATATCTGAAAATTGCATAAATCATTCATTAGAATTTACAATTAACTATGGGACAGTCTTTATCTGCCTTTTACAATTTAATTTTAATATTTTAATCAAAGTTCAATATTGACAGTTTAAAAAATCAAATAATACCATAGGCTTAAAAAACAAAACAAAACAGTAGTCCTCTGCTAACCCTCTTTCTATCACAGATTCCGGCTCCCTAGAGACAACATTTTCAATTATTTTAGTTGTTACTTATATCAGTCACTCTAATAATTTTAAATAAACTGCTTACACTGTTATTTCTTGATTCTTTATTCCTAAAAATTGTCCCGTGACTTCCTATATGGAAGATATTAATTCTGGTCTCTTCTGCTCCCCATTTTGTCGTTCACACTTTTGCCCTCCTTACAGTGTAGTTTTTGATAAAAATCATTTTGGTACATTTTACTTAGTTAAATTCTGTGCTTGTTATGATCATTTAAGAATCACTCAGGGGCACCTGGGTGGCTCAGTCGTTGGGCGTCTGCCTTCGGCTCGGGTCGTGATCTCAGGGTCCTGGGATCGAGCCCCACGTCGGGCTCCCTGTTCAGTGGGAAGCCTGCTTCTCCCTCTCCCACTCCCCCTGCTTGTGTTCCCTCTTGCGCTGTCTCTCTCTCTGTCAAATAAATAAATAAAATCTTTAAAAAAAAAAATCACTCACCAGTGAACCATAGTGAATTGTGACATTTCTTTCTTGTACAACTTTTCATTTTGTCCACTAATTGCCTTTTGTCGAGTTTAGCTGTCTATGCACTCATCATTAATTTATTCCCAAATTCCAGATCTCTTCTCATTTCTCAATATGCACATCTCCTCTCATCTCTCAATGTGTTCAAACACACCAAGAGTGGTGGCCACGGACCGGCACTGATCAGTTATCCTTTGAAAGAGCCAGTTCTAGGGATTGCCTCCAGTTGCTGCTTCTGTGTGAGGCTTAGACCACACTTCCCCTGGGTTGCTCCCAGCCAATGACTGAGCATAGCAGCAGTTTTAGGGCCCATTCCTGCCATAGTTCAAATGAGCAGCCTTTGCTTGGGAACGCCCATCCCTGTTGACCTGGTCAAAACTTTCTCACAACTGAGCTGTGGTAGGGGAATTTCTTATCCAATCCTTCCTTCCCTCTCTTCCTTTACAAGTGTCAGTTTAGTATCCCAGTCTGAAGGCTCTCCCTACCTAATCCTGCTCCATTCTCCTTTATCCCACATACATCAACCCCAATTAATACCTGCATGTCTGATCTCATCTTGGCACCTGCTTCGCGGGAGACATAAATTGGCACAGGGAAGCTGGGAGGGGTCTGAGAAAACAGGCACTAAGATAGGATTTGGTGACTGGCTTGGTCTTCGCCCAAATGGTGAGGAGAACCTTATCCTCGGAAGAATGTGGGTCCTGGTACAGTTGGAGGCCCAATTACTTAAGATTCCACTTATGATTTGGGGAACAAGACAGCCAGAGGGCTGATTATTTCTAAGTTCTACTGATGTTCTACAAGGGATAATGGGAAACTGAAGGATGGTTAACAAATAGTTAAGAGCTAACTGAAAACACCAGAGGGACTTTCTGGCAGCTTACAAATAAGCCCTTATCTTCTACGGTGGAGGAACATACTCCAGCCAAGGAGCAGACGCGGGATTTTGTAGTCAAAGTCACAGAGCTGCAGAGATGTGTAAATGCTCAGCCAAAGTAGGTCCTGGGACCCCAGTACATGGAAGGCATCTGGGAGAATGTCCCTGGGGATTTTTGGCTCTACAAGTCCCCCAAGGCCTCAGAATTTGTAGATGTTGCCCCCTTCTTCCTAGCAAGGACTATTTATTTTTCTTGTTGGAAGATGCTGCAGAAGCCTCTCCCCTACAAGACAAGTATCCCCTTCAGGAATTCCCCACTCATCTAGTTGTGAAGCTGGTAACCTAAATCCCAAACACAATCCCACTAGGGTTATGCCGAGCCTGATAAGAGAAGAAAGAAATAGCACACCAAAGGAGTGTTGAGAATTATTTAACAGGTACTGGCAGGAGCCAGAGGAGTACACTTGTGATTGGAGTTTGATGAGACTTAACCAAGTGGGCCCGGAAGTAAGACTGTATAAGAAAACCTTTTTGACCTGGGGTTGCTTTCCTGGGGTGTAGGATTTAACACTCTGGCAAGGACCCCAGGCAATGGAACAAACTTACTGTTCCGGTGGGTCTTAGAAACCAAATAAAGCAATCACCTGAGTGAAATGGAAATGACAGACATTAGAGGGAGGAATACAAAGGCTAAGGGAAGTGGTCCCTCACAAGGAGTGAAGACATTTTCTCAGATGTTAATGCCTACCAGAAGGCATATGCCATGGAAGAGGCACTAAATAAATAACCAAGCAGACAAAATGACTTAGCATTTGGCATTATCCAGTCTCTATGATCAGTCACCCCAGAACTGATGGGATAGGGATATGAACACTCCGGAATGTGAACAGAGTGGTCGTGACGGCAGAGATGGAGGGTATACATGGACCCAATAGGACTCCATGTCAAGGCCTGTGTATTACCGCTGCCTCTGCATGTCCAATTTGTCAGTAACCAAGACCGATGCTGAGCTCTTGATAGAGCATTATTATTTTAGGAGACCAAATAGCCATCTGGTGGCAAGTCAACCATATGGGGCCTCTTACCTCCTGTTAAATGGCCTCTATTTTCTATGTGAAGTTTGAACCAAATCTGTCTGCTTAGAGTGAGGGGGATTTGGTAAAAAGAATGGTGAGAAAAGAAAGCAATTAACTATGGGATTTAGTAGGTGCTAGTTATTTGTGGAACAATAAGTGGGTTTTTAGAAGCCATTTTTTGAGTACTAACAATGTCGGACATTGTATTGAATTCTCTTCAAGCATTATTTGTAATATAATCTATCATATTTACTCTGAGAATTACTTAATATTATCTCTATTTTATGGGAAAGGGATGGTAATGTTAATTGCCCAGTACATTCCTTTCCTCATTTTAGTGAGCTTTAATTACACACCAAGCATCATTCTCAACATAGTAAGTAAATGTATCAGTAAAGCAATCCAAGTACTATCTGATTTTAGAATCCAGTTTCTTTACAGTGGGTCAATAAAAATGGCCCAACAGTGCAAACATATTTGCATATGAGCCTTCTATTGGGTTTATCACTGTGATGAGAGGGAGAGCTATTGCTTTGTACAACATCAGTAAATAAGTTATTTCATAACTATTTAAATTATTTCAAGTACATTCAAATGATCAAAGATAAGTCTGGAAGTTGAACTCTAATTTCTCTATCGTAATTAGAAAGATGGGGTAATAACTTGTCTTTTTATGTAATTTCCTTCTTGTATATTCAAAAAGCAACATCTTCAAGGATTTTCAAACTCTTATAGTAGGATTATTGCTAATTCATGATTTAGAATATTTCACTGGTTGAAGTTTACATAGGCACTTAATTTGAAGAAATAATGTGATAATCAATGTGATAGTTTACATAAAATTACAGGAAAGCTTGTGAATTTGAAGAGTGATGGTGGTTGTATTTAACTCATTTTTAAAAACAAGGTATTTTATTGATGGCTATTTCTTTGTTAGTAACTTCCATCATTTATTGAAGCACACTCAAATGCTATTTACTTATACAATGTTATTAGAATTATCGTACTCAATTTCTTTTGAAAAAAATTATGATTTAAGATTTCCATGCTGCTGGGTTTTTTCTTGTAACTCACACAATATTTTCTGTTTACATGTTCACATCTAGTTTTTATTTTCGAGAGGCAAGATTTCTTTTGTTTATATTTTTCTATTGATGGCAGTTGGAGAGGAACAAATGGTATTGGTGACCTTGTGCATGTGGGACTTTTGTGGGAAAAATGAAATACTGTGGCACATTTACAACCATACTAAAAAGCAACAATACAGCCATGAGGGTAAGTGCCGTCCCACAGTGGTTATTGCTACAGCCTCAGTTGTGGCACAGTTTTGGCAAACAGGCTAACAGGGCTAAGCACCTCTCAAAGCAATTTTTATCTTTGAACAAATATAGAGATGGTTCAGCAGAGTGAATTAATCATCAAGGGCTTGGCAAGAAAGATGAGTTACTATGAGCAAATGCTGGTGAGTTTAATGACTCTTTGGGAACATGTAGTCACTTACGAGTCTCTGGGGGTCTAAATTTGGGTAATTCACAAGTGTGAAATTGCTAGTCTAGTTGAAAGAGGCAGAACTTATGCATTGCTTTTAGAAAGCAATTTTGATATTAGAGGAACACTGGAAACTAGACAGGACATAGCAATATTATGTTAATGACTTTCATTTTGTCATGGTGGAACAGTTAATTGATTCCATGAGGAAGATGGAACAAAAGTGACTTCCTAGAAATGTCTTTCTCCTTCTAGGAGGAGAACAATTAATCAGGCAGGATATCTCATTTTAAATCTCTTGGAATTAGTTGCTATTCTTGATTCAAAAAGAAATTTCTCTAAGAAGTAGGCATTCAGAGTTTGGGGAACTGTTATTTGACCAAAGGGAAAAAAATACTTTGAAATATCCTCATTCCCTTAAACAACTAAATTAGATTCAGCACACCCTGTATGTTTTTGCTAAACACTGGGACATTTTTGAAGGATGATTTACCAAGTATAACATGTTCTCTTGTTTCTCAATATATTTCTCATCCCAGGCCTTCACATACTGGGCCTGTTACTATTCCTGCATTTCACCATTGAAATAAAATTAATGCAAATATATGTTTTTGAACACATTGTTAAAACTGTTTATGTGTTTTTTCTACTTCCATCCAAGATGGAGTAATAAGGACTTGTCACTTGAAGAAATAGAAAACCAGGCAATATATTTATAAAACAATTGTTTTTAGACACTGGACAAAGATAACATGGGACTGTGATATCCAAAAGAAAAGAAACAAAGTAAGGTCTGTAATTGCGTCAGTTTACTGTTTAGCTTATGGAGGCTGCAGTCAGAGACTAGGGGGCTGGCTAAGACGAGGAGAAAGAGGTTTAATGCACAAAGGCCAACTTAGCTAGAATTTGCAGGACAGTGTACCAGTGAGGAGGGAGCAATACAGAGATAGAGCTCTAGTGACATGCAGAGACTCTCACAAGTCTTTGCCTGAATATTGATCTCCATAATGCATGAGAGGAAACAGTCTGAAATCAGGGTGGGGAACACATTACAAAGAGACTAGGCAGAACAATTCTTAGAGTTCAAACTGGCTGGTAAAAGTTTATGTTTCCACCATCCAAGTGGAAATAATTTGTCATACAAAAGGCATTGGATAGGATGCTCAGAAGAGTTTCAGCTTACTTGTGGGCATAAATTGGCTCTATGCTAAAGGCTGCTCTTGACATACCCCAATGAAACTTAAAAACTTTAAGCTTCAAAATGATTTACCTTATTCCAAGTAACTTAACTGCATGCCAGAACAAAATCCTACATTGTTTAAAGGAATACAGCAAAATCCAGAAAAGAACAACATAAAATTCACAATGCATGGCATCAAACACAAAACTAATCAACCATGCAAAGAAGCAGAAAATTTGATTATAATCGTGAAAATAGAAGTGGATCTAGAAAATAGTTCTAGGAAATTAAAAAGATGATGAAACTAGCAAATGAGGATGTTAAAACAATAATTATATATGTGTTCCACATTTTAAAGAAGGTACAGGAAAACATGAACATGATGAAGAGAGAAATAGCCCAAATGGAACTTCTGGAGCTGGAAAGTGCAATATGCATAATGGAAAATACAGTTGATTGGGGTCAACAGCTGATTAGACAGCATAGAAAAGATCAGCAAACTCTCAGCCCTAGAGACTATCCAAAATGAAAAGCACAGAGAGGAAGAAAAGACTGAGACAAATGAGCAGAGCATCAGTGAGCTGTGGGATTAAAACCAAGCAGTCTAACATACACGTAATTAGAGTCCTTGATGAAGGTGGGTGGGAGAGCAGAAAAATATTCAACAGAAAAGGGCCAAATATACTTCCAAATTTGAATGTAAAAGGAAACCAGAGGAAAAAGGACCATTATGTACAGTGACAAAGAGAAGAATTATCACAGGTTTCTTGTCAGAAACGTTGTAAACTAAAAGGTAGCTTTATTTTTATTTTTTTAAAGGTAACTTTAAAGTTCTGGAAGGAAAAACTTTGAATTTTATAATATTGAAAATTTGTTTCAAAAAGGAGGCAAATGAAATATTCTCTCTCTCTCTCTCTCTCTCTCTCTCTCACACACACACACACACACACACACACACACACAGCTGAGAAAATTTGTTGCTGGTAGACCTGTACAACAAGAAATATTAAAGGAAATTTTTCAGTTGAAAGGTTCATAACTGTTATATTTTTCTTGATTAAACCTTTTTATAGGAGCGCCTGGGTGGCTCAGTCGTTAAGCGTCTACCTTCGGCTCAGGTCATGATCCCGGGGTCCTGGGATCAAGCCCCACATTGGGCTCCCTGCTCCGCAGGAAGCCTGCTTCTCCCTCTCCCACTCCCCCTGCTTGTGTTCCCTCTCTCGCTGTCTCTCTCTGTCAAATAAATAAATAAATAAATAAAAATCTTAAGCCTCTTTATAAATATTGACATTCTTCCTTTAATCTGATGTATTTTACATAAAATTTATATTACCTGAAATCAATATTGCATTTTTACTTATTTGTTTTTGCCAAAATTAGTTGCTCTCATCTTTTCATTTGTAATATTTCTAATAGATTTATTTAGGCATATTTTTTCCAAGGATAATAGTTTTTGAATGCTGCTCTACAGATGATTCTAGAGTATTTGCCTTTTTTTGAGTTGAATGTCAGGCAATTTCAATTTATTGTTATAACAAATGTACTGAGTCTTTCTCTCGTCATTTTGTTTTATACTTTCTGAGGCTTTATTTCTTTATGCCAGGACTTTTGTATTCTAAGTTTTAGGGAATATTGGTTTATGTGCATTCATGTGCACTGCTGTTGCTAAATGGACCACATTTTCTTTGCTTTTATATTGCCTACTGAATTGGAAGCCATCTGTATACCTTATGACTAATTCTAGTAGTGATCACTATGATCAAAAATATGTTTGAATCTTTTCTTTTTCTGTTTCTGAATTTCAAGAATGAAAAATTAATTTGCTACTTCTAATGTAATATGAATAATTGTATTTTACTATTCTCATAGAGAATATACTCATATTTGCTATTTCATTATATTTATTTTTTAGGAGACTACATTTTACAGTTCAACCATTAGTGTAAAAAACATTCACTTGCCGTGCCAGTTTTTTAAAAAATTATCCATTTTAGAAGTTGTGTTTTTTTTAAAACTGGGGTAAAATTAATATATAATATTATATAACTTCCAGATGTACAACATTATAATTCAACATCTGTTAGTGTTACAAAGTGATCATCACCAAAGTCTAGTTACCATCTGTTACCAGATAATTGATCTCCTTCATCCATTTTGCTCACCCTCCAACTCCCTTCCCCTCCGGTAAGCATCTATGTGCTCTCTATGTTTATGAGATTTTGTATTGTTTCATTTGTCCATTTGTTTTGTTTATTTAGATTCCACATCTGAGTGAAATCATATGGTATTTGTCTTTCTCTGACTTAATTCACTTAGCTTAATACCCTCAAGGTCCACCCATGTTGTCACAAATGGCAAGATTTCATTCTTCTTTATGGCTGAGTAGTTTTCCATTCTGTGTGTGTGTGTGTGTGTGTGTGTGTGTTTAATATCCTCTTTATCCATTTATCTATTGGTGAACAAGTAGGTTGTTTCAATATCTTGGCTATTATAAATAATGCTATAATGAACATAGGGGTGCATATATCTTTTCAAATTAGTGTTTTCTTATTCTTTGTGTAGATACCTAGAAGTGGAATAACTGGATCATATGATAGATCTAGTCTTAAGTTTTTGAGGAATCACCATGTTGTTTCCCATATTGGCTCTACCAGTTCACCTTCCCATCGACAGTTTATGAGGATTCTCTTTTCTCCACATCCTCTCCAACACTTGTTATCTCTTGTCTTTTGGCAATAACCATTCTAATAGGTGTGAGGTGATATCTCACTGTGTTTTTAATTTTCATTTCCTTAATAATTAGGGGTTTTGGAGTTTTAGCATTAACATCTGTGATCTATTTTTAGTTAATTTTGTAAAAGAAGAAATGATTAAAACTGCTTTTTTCCCCCTCCATATGAATACTGGTTGTTCTAGCATTGTTTGTTGAAATTATCTTTTGCTTCTATTGAATTATCTTGACATTATTGTTGAAACTCAATTGACTATATATATGTGGATATTCTTTCTGGATGCTGTTTTGTTTCATTGATCTATGTATCTATTCTTATGCTTATACCACATTTTCTTAATTACCGTAGCTTAAGTCCTTTAATTTTTTTTCTGGCTATTCTAGAGCCTTTGCATTTCTACATAAGTTTTAGATTCAGCTTGAAAATTTATACCAAAAAGCCCGTTATAATTTTAACTGGGATTGCATTGAATCTATAGATCAATTTGAGTAGAATTGACATTTAAACAATTTGAATTTGGGGATTAATAAATGTGTGTATTTTATCCATTTATGAATATCATTTAATTTTTCCCAAGGATGTTTGTAATTTTTAGTGTACATGTCCCACACAAAATTTGTTAAGTTCTCCTTCTCAAAATGGAAAACAAAAAACAATCACAGAGACTAGTACCATCATGAATGAATATAGCAATTCTTCTCACATTCCCATTTAATTCTGTAGTTTGACCAGAATGAAAGATGGCTGTCTTGGAGAATGATGGCATATTAATCAACTAGTTACTCCATTTACAGCAACTATTCCATTTATGATCTTCATGTTGGGATCTTATAAATGTTCTTTTTTTTAATGTCAAAATATAGAATATCCCAAAAGAATTAGTTCCTGAAAAAATTAGTTCCTGTTGCATTGGCCATTCATTACATTGATATCAGTTGATAAGACATTATGCTAAGTGCCTTAGCATGCATACATGTACTTCTTCTTTATCGTCATCGTCTTCTTCTTCTTCTTCTTCTTTTTTTTATACATATACTTCTGAAAACACAGGGGTCTGAGACCTCAGTGAATTTTTTGGAATCCAAGAGTCTTGGGCATGAAAAGATAGATAGCTTCACAAACAATGAGTGGTTAAACTCTTCCATGTTTAGTAGGCCTACTTAAATTTTGGCAGTAATTTATTCCACTTATTGGAGTACTGCCCATTTTATTAACTGGATGACCTAAAAAGTTGCTAACATTGAGTAAGGCCTGAGCAAGAGAAGAGATCCAGTTGGCCCAGGCTGCAGTGCAAGCAGCTCAACCTCTTGGTTCTTGTGTCCAGGGGAATCCCATGTTGCTTAAAGTACCTATGGAAGATCAGAATGCTATGGCAGGCACTGATTAGAGAATTGCAGAGGAGACTCATGCCTTTGATTTGAGAGATAGCTGGGATTGAAATTTGGCTCACTTCACTTTCTGCCTGATCGCTCCCCCATTACCAAGGAAGCTGGCAGGAACTTGCTTGATCTGCGTCCATGCACAGCTCCTTCTGCCTCTCTTCTTCTAATGAACAAGTCTGTGATACATTCTGTAAACTCATCAAGAGGTACCAGCAGAAGAGAGTGTCTCAATACCCTACAACCAAAGACCAGCAAGAACACATCTGCTGTTGAACAAATTGGGTCTAATGCTTGCTGCAGACAGAATGTACCACGTGGGGAACTGTGAGACATCTACGTAAGAGGCAATTAGAAAGGACTTACAAAATTTTAACTGTGTTCGGTATTTTGGGGGAGAGTTCAAGACAATGGTGCTTTGTTCAGGATTGGATGAGGTCAGGAAGCAAGGATAATCCTATGATTGGACATCTTAAATCTTACCTGTAAGGTGGGAGGAATGAAGTGAGGTTATATCTGTAACTAGTAAAGAAGTAGCAGAGTCACTCATATAGCAAGGTTAGGGAGATACTTGGTTGTTTTTAATGGCTTGGGCAATGTTCATGTTTTTTATCTGTTTTCAGATCTAATTACAAAGTGATTTTTTTGTCCATTACAATCAGAGTGACCTTGTCTAACGTTGATGGTCTGTGAAATTATTCTTGCCCAACATGAGAACACTGAGACCTAGCTGTGAGTGTCAGGCCAGCTCTTAGAAAACCAAAGTCTAGCTGATAGTTCCAGCCCAGTCCTGTTTATTGGGGGCTGTTTTTTCCTCTGAAGAGCCATGGTTCATAGTATTAATCTCAATAACACCTCTTTATCTTGGCCTTTTACCCTTCCTTGTCTCATTCTTCCTGGTTCTTCACTTGTTCTCCTTGGAATGGAATCTGGCTCACTTCACTTTATCCTAGTCTGCACCCTCATTCTTTTTCAGGTATGGTAACTGAGATACTCTTTTAGGGAAAAAAAATATTCTAAGTATTTTTTTCCTTTTGGATGGGGGCAGCTCAGGATTGACTCCTGGCAGCAGCTTTCTGTGGAGGCTATGTGAAAAGCATGCAGCATCTGTCAGACCTGTCCTGGGGCAGGGTGACTGAGGGGCAGACACCTACCACATCCCACATCCTTCCAGATGCCTTGCTCTTACATAAGCTTCTGCATGAAACTATAATCCTGAAAAATAAAAAAGAAGATAGGTAGGGAAATTCTAATTTTACTAAGGAGAAAATTAGAATGAACTAAGAATATCATGTATTGGTTAATATTATGTTTCTACCACCAAAAAGATTTAAAACAGTGATCAAGAAAATAAAGAAAATCCCAAATTTGTAGCTTGGTAATTCAGACTTATAATTAAAAGTATTGACAGTGGCCACATGGGGGCATGATCTAAGAGGGGGGAAGAGGAAATCCAGGTTATTTAAATTTTCTTACATGTACTACTTTGTATATGTAAAATTTTTGTACAATAATACTTTTCTACCCGTGACTGACATTAACTTATGCTATAAAGTTATTATTATTAAATTTATCCAAATAGAAATTGTAACTGATTTTGTTTGTCTTGTTTATGTTTTCTCACTAAAATACCAGTTCATACTATGAAACTGAGAATTCTTGGTCTTTTTACAAACTCCTGCAAATGAGAAACAAAATTCCTGCCTCTTGGCCATATATATCATCAGTAGTTGTAAAAGCTACTAATAAGCCCATGCATATTTGTAATCAAATCTGTGATCACATAGATCACATGACATTAAGCAAGTAGCAGATCAATGGCAATATCCTAAGTTATTGTGGGCAGATAGATAGATACTTAAATAGGTCATACAGGAAATGTTATGACATTCACTTTTGCGGGCAGTGGGGGCAGGGAGAATCTGTTTTCAGCTCTAGCTTCAACCAGTAAATGTCTCTTTCTAACTGAAAGAAGTGTCATTCTACTAATCTCTCTTTCCATTTCCACACTCATGTGGAAAGTCAGGTTCATGCAGGGACTAAAGCAGAGGGGTCTGTCCACTGTGAGAGGACAGACTGATCATGGAGAGAGACTGAATGAGACTACTGGGTGCAGAGCATATAAGCAGGACTCAGAACCTTCCACAGTAATCAGCTAATGCAGACTCACCACCTAATGATTCAGAAGTGAGCCATCAAAGACTAAAATGGAGAGAAAGAGCACAAAGATCCTGAGACAGTACATTAGAGTGGAACAAGAATAACAAGAGATAGGATGCACAGAAAGGACTCAAATGACATCAGTACTAAGCCCTCAGCTGGTACTAATAGTTATCTGGAGGCCACTATGATTGAGAAATTGGGAAGTACGTGTATAGATTTGAAGGCACAAAATGAAAATTTCAGTATATTACCAATATAATCAATATATTTAAAAAGATAAACTACAAATTGGGAAAATATTGGCCACAAAGCAGTTATCATTTCTTTCTTTCTGAGTATGTACCTGATATTGTGCTAAGGAGTTTATATGCCTTGGTATGTGTGATTCTCACAATACTTTGAGGTAGGTACTGTTACTTCCCTCATTTGGAGACCTGATGTTCAGAAGCACCAAATAACTCATAATCCTGTAGCAAACTGCAGGGTGACAGCAAACTGCTGGCAGGGCTCAATTCAGACCCAGACGTCTGATTCCAGACTCTGCATTCTTAATCACTGTGTAGACTGTCTTTTCAAACTCACCAAAGGTCATCATCAAATATTTTGTGAAGAGCATCTGGAAACCCATCATTATCTACAGCCTATTCCTCAGAGTTTTGGGAGTATGGCTGGGTAGAGAAAATTTTAGAGTGCAGATTCAGCATCTTGCAACAGATTTTGTTGTTTTTATTTGCAAATTAGCAAGGTATGGAACATTTTCAGGTACTGATATTTGTGGATAACTGGGTCATATGGACTGCACCAAGTATTACATGCAGGTTCTGGTGCCTAGACTGAGCAGGGAAGGTGATTAAATTCTGTCTTAAAAAGGTTCATTTCTCTCTGGGGAAGCTACTTTTCACACTTCTGTAGCATGAAATGCTCCCGTAGAAGTTCTTAACAGTTGACAAGTATAGATCTAGATTGCAAGGTTGTGCAGTGAACACATTTGATTTGGAATCAAATATCACTTAAATTTGGAAATAGATACATTTATAGAGGGTTATAAGGCAATGAAGTAAGCACCCAAAATATGAGAATGCTTTTTAAAATTTCATTTGAAAATTTTTTTGGAAATCAGTGAATATTTTGCAAAAATAGGAACATCTCTTGCATTTTTTTGTTTCTATGAGTTTGGTGTTTTAGATCCACATATAAATGATATCATACAGTATTTGTCTTTCTCTGTGATTTATTTCACTTAGCACAATGACCTCAAGATTCATCCATGTTGTTGCAAATGGCAAGTTTCCTCTTTTTTAATATACAGCTGAATTTCATATAAGTATATATGTATATTTGGCATATAATATATATATGTGCATATATATATTATATGGCATTTTCTTTATTCTTTTTCTTTAAAGATTATTTATTTATTTATTTGTGAGAGAGAGAGAGAGAGCACAAGCAGGGGGAGCAGCAGAGGGAGAGGGAGAAGCAGGCTCTTCACTGAGCAAGGAGCCTGATGTGTGACTCGATCCCAGGACCCTGGGATCATGACCTGAGCCGAAGGCAGACGCTTAACGACTGAGCCACCCAGGGGTCCCGGCATTTTCTTTATTCTTTCATCCATTGGCAGACTCAAGTTTTTTTGTGTCTTGACTATTGTGATTAAGGCATCAGTAAACATGCAGGTACAAATATCTCTTTGAGATAGTGACATTTACTTTGGTTATGTACAGACAAGTGGGATTGCTGGGTAATATGGTAGTTCTATTTTTAATTTTTTGAGGAGCCTTGAGGCTGTTTTTCCATAGTGGCTATACCAATTTACATTCCCACCAACAGTGCAAAGGATTCCCTTTCCTTCACATTCTTGCCAACACTTATCTCTTGCCTTTTGGATAATAACCATCCCTACAGGTGTGAGATGATATCTCATTGTGATTTTGATTTGCATTACCCTGATTATTAGTGATGTTAAGCACCTTTTCATGTACCTGTTGACTGTGTGTCTTCTTTGGAAAAATGTCTATTTATAGCTAACATCATATGCAATGGTGAAAAATAGAGCTTTTCCTCTAAGGTCAGGAAAACACAAAGTTGTCTACTTTCACTGCTTTTATTCAGTGCAGTACTAGAAATCTAGCCACAGCAATTAGACAAGAAAAAGAAATAAGAGGCATCCATATTGGTAAAAAAGAAGTTAAGCTGTCACTATTGGCAGATGACATGATACCATACTAAAAAAAAAAAATCCTATAAGATCCCACCAAAAAACTGTTAGAATAAATGAATTCAGTCAAGTTGCAGCATACAAAATTAATATCTAGAAAATCAGTAGCATTACTATACACTAATGAAGTAGCAGAAAGACAAATTAAGAAAATAGTTCCATTTACAATTGCACCAAAAAGAATAAAATATCTAGGAATAAATTTAACCAAAGAGGTGAAAGACTGAAACTATGAAACATTGATGAAAGAAACTGAAGATGACACAAAAAATGGACATTCCATACTCATAGATTTTAAGAAATGGTATTGTTAAAATATCCATACCACTCAAAGTGATCTACAGATACAAAGCAATCCTTATCAAAACATAAACAGCATTTTTCAAGAACCAGAACAAACAATACTGAAATTTGTATAGAACCACAAAAGACCCTGAGTAGCTAATGCGATCTTGAGAAAGAACAAAACTAGAGGTATCTCAATTCCAGATTTCAAGATATACTACAAAGCTGTAGTAATCAAAACAGTATAGACATTTAGATCAATGGAGCAAAATGAAATCCAGGAATAAACCCACATTTATATGATCAATTATTCTGAGACAAAGTTGATGAGAATATAAAATGGGGAAAAACAGTCTTTTAAATGAATAGTGCTGGCAAAACTGGACAGCTACATGCAAAAGAATGAAACTGGGCCACTTTCTTAAACCATACACAAAAATAAACTCAAAAGGAATTAAAGACTTAAATGTGAGGCCTGAAACTATAAAACTCCCAGAAGAGAACATAGGTAGTAACTTCTTTGACATTGACTGTAGCAACTTTTTTCTAGATAGTCTCAAGCAAGGGAAACAAAAGCAAAAATAAACTATTGGGACTGTGTCAAAATAAAAAGCTTTTTCACAACAAAGGAAACCATTAACAAAACATCTTCTGCATTTTTAATTGATATATTCTTCCCTGGGTTGGCCTGAGGCATAAGAAACAGAGAGTCAAGTTTTTTTTAAAGATTTTATTTATTTATTTGACAGAGAGAGACACAGCAAGAGGGGAACACAAGCAGGGGGAGTGGGAGAGGGAGAAGCAGGCTTCCTGAGGAGCAGGGAGCCTGATGAGGGGCTCGATCCCAGGACCCTGAGATCATGACTCGAGCTGAAGGCAGACGCTCAACGACTGAGCTATCCAGGTCCCCCAAGAACCACAGTTATTAAGTTTTAATAACTGAGGCTGAGGCATTTCTTTCTGTGAGGAATAAATGAAAAAGAGTAATACAAGATGAATAAACTTGTTCCAATCTAAGTAGATCTAACACAGTAGATTTTATAAATGCCCAGGTTTTCATTTGAAATAAGTTATTCTACCTGACCACAGCTTTCTCATCATAGATTAATATTTGACATCTCAGATTATAAGATACTCCTAATAGTTGATTCCTGTGGCTATCATGGCTCATTCTTTTATCCAATGACTAATCATTGAAAGCCTTCAATGGGCCAAGCTCTCTTCTGGTTCTGGGAACCATATGCTTGGTCACAAGACAGACAAGGTCCCTGCCCTTTTGGAGCAAACACTCTCATGGGGAAAGCTAGATGGTATTTAAAATTTAAAACTATATTTATCAGATGATGATGAATGCTCTGAAGGAAAGAAAGCAAAGTTCTCTGATAAGGAGGGACCTGGAGCTCCTTTGGAGTAAGCAATCAGGGAAGACCCAACTGGCCAGCAGGAAGCACTGGTGTGAAATCAATGAAAGATCATCCCAGGCAGGGGAACGGATAGAGCTTCCAGCCAAGAACCAAGAAGCAGGCTGTTCAAGAGATTGTACAAATCACAGACCGCTTTATCTAGACAAAATAACCAGGGGATTACCTAGCATCCCCTCTTCTGTTGGTTAGGCCCCAATCCCATCCTTACAAGTGGGTCAACTGCACACAGTCTGGTAACATTGGTTTTTATTAACTATTCACAAAGATGGCAGAAACAACAGAATTGGCATTCTTGCATAGTGAACAAAAGACTAATCTGTGGATGACCTGGAGAAGCTGAGTAATACAGCTGTGGCCAGTTTCATAGTTAATAGGTTAATTCTATTAAGTATCAGTTAACAGTTCAGAGTTAATCTTCTGTTAAAATTCTGAAGGAGGAAGAATACAATAAAGATGACACAGAGTCCGGCTTCTTACTAGAGCACGTTACTGAGAAAACACGCTACCTAACTCACAAGTTAAATGTTTGCTGTTCATGGGGCTTTATTTGGAGTACCACACTTCTGGATGTTTTTTTTTTTTTTTAATCACAATGCATTGCAGCAGCACTCTCCCAAGCCTGTTATTTCCACCTTGTAGCTAACATGGTTTTACTATGGTGTTAATGTGCGTAAATGTGGTTGTTTATCTGCGGTTCTCTTACAGGTTCCGGGGAGTTACAGGTTGTGCAAAAGGTCATAGGTCAGTTTATCTTTCCAGATATAAAACAAAACAAAACTCCTCTAAAATGCTGGTGCTTAGCAAAGTAATCTTGTAAGTTTAGTTTGGCTTTCCATGATTAAAAACAAAGAACAAACAAACAAAAAAACTTAAAAAATAAAATTAGATATCCTTAGCACAGAATAATACTCTTGAGCCTCCAGAGAAAACAAACAACACACACACACACACACAATCTCTCAATTATTACCGCTGCTCTTACCTCTCTCTTTGTATAGTATGTCTTCTGTGCTTTTTCCCTAAAGCCTGAGAACATTTTGTGGTATTTTTGTTGGGAGAAAGGATAATACAATACATTATAGGTCTTTAATTCATAGGAACTGGTGGAAAAGGGGGAAGATAATTGAGTCATAACTAAGCACAGATAAGTGATCCCGGTTGTAAATATATTGGTAATTCATGGATATTTAGAAATTTCTAATGATTAAAGCTAATTAAGGGAGTATCTTAGTGGATGTAGTAAGTTGTTTCCAACCTCAAAATCTCCTTTTAATATTTTAATATTTATTTAAAATTTTAGTGAGAGATGTTCTCCTTTTTGGGTCTTCCTCTTCCTCCTTTTGTCTCTTTATGGTAAATTCTCTCTTAGGGTGCAAAGTGAATCTTTATTAGGAAACAATAATTTCTGTTATTAAATTGCAGAATGGGAAGATGTGTCATTGTGTCATGTGTTAAGTCATCCTTAACCCTGGCTACACACTGGAATCTCATAGACCCCTGCTTCTCCAAACTTATGTGCATGTGAATCATTTGGCGATCTTATTAAAACACAGATTTTGATTCAGAAGTTCTGGGATAAAGCCTGAGATTCTGCATTGATAACAAGCTCCCAGGTGATGTTGATGCTACTAGTCTGTGGAGGACAATTTAAATAGCAAGGAGAGAGAGCTTTTAAAAATTACTAATACACAGGCCATGCCCAGAACAGATTCAGATTCATTGTATATAATGTGGGATGCAGGAATATGCATGTTACAGAAACAATGTGATTTTAATGCAGATATTCTACAGACTAGAGTTTGGTCTAGCTAGAAGGCAATGTCACTTCTGATTGCGTATTAGAATCCCCTGCAAATCATTAATGATGCAATTTCTGCATCCCAGTAGTCTTAAAATGCTTATAGCCAATGGTGATGTAAAGAACCACTACTCTAGGGGTTCAGAAAGGAGCTCTCTCATTGTATTAAATTAATGAAATTTTGTGAGATTTTGGGTGTGTGCACAATCTTAGGGGAAATAGTTCATAATTATCAATTTTTTAAAGAGCTGATCACCCTGAAAACATTAAAATCCACTGACTTAAAAAAGTCTAAATTAGAGAGAGATTATTTTTTATGAAAAAGGATCCTTTATAAAATGTCACATAATAACATAAATTCCTGAGCTCCTCTATTATGTTTAAATGTGATAGTACATCTAGTCTTAAATACCATTGATTGTAAGATACACCATTATTTAATGTATCACTAAGAAATAAGGATACTCCCAATTAAACAATGATATAACATTTATTTTAAGATGCATTCTAATTTCAGATACTTTAAAAAAGTTTTAAAGTATGCTCTAGAATCAATGAAATATACTGTTTAATTTTAGAAATTCTTTATCCATAGAACTTTTCAGGAACACACAGATTATCTAAAGGGAGATCAGATTTTTATATATCTCACTCACTTATTTTTCACTGTAATGTTACTACTATGGACAATGTATAGTTAAGGTGAAAACACAGTTTTAATTCTGTACATTACAAAAAATGGTAGAAATCAGCCTTCTCCATTCTCTTCTATTTCATAATTTAAATTTAGTTTAGTAAAAGTTTAAAGTTTAATTTTTACAAATTCTTAGCATCTTATTAAATAATATTTGTAATTTTTGTATATATTTTGTATATATACGTAAGTATATATATACACACACACTATTGTATTTCTTAATTTAAAAACTATAGTAACAACTAGAACAAAATAAAAAACACTATTTAGAAGATATTTTACGCATTTGCTTACATTCTTCCTGCAATCTGGACCCTGGCCTCTTTTTAATATTAGGGATGACAGTTGAGAGGATCTGAATTTTTAAAGTTGTCCACTGACAGCTAGAGGGAGGTTCTAACTGGAATATAGATGAGAAGCTCTTGACTGAGAGGGCAAAATTAGTAAGGCTTCAAGATCAAGAGCTTTTCAGTATTCACCATCAAGTTTTATTATCTAAAATAGAATTAAAATGATTTGCAAAATTTTTCACCAAAAGCTTCAACTATTTTGTAAGTGGAAAATCCTGTCAATCTGAATAAAAAATCATGAAGACTATCTTGAAAATTTATAAGAAGATGCTGAAAATCCTGGATTTAATCTCGGCTTTTGATTTCCATAAAAAGTTTTGTGGACTATATACAGTGTAAAATAAAGCATTTCATGTTTTAAAACAAAAATGCATTCTTTATATTTATAATGTTATTTATTTTAGAGGAGTACCTCAAGATTATAGAGTTCTCAAGAGAATCAATTGAAAATTTACTGAATGAAACAGTTTAATAAAATGGCTGACTACGGATCAGTATCTTTTTTATACAAGGAATGGCCATTCATAGTCTAATGAAAAAGAATCCTGTAGTAGCAACAAAAATGATAAAACACCTAAGAAAAAATTTGAGTAGAGATAAAAAGAACCCATATGATGAAAAACTCCAAAATGTTGATACATATTTAATAATACTTAAGTAATTTAAAATACATGTCGTATTTCTAAATGAGAAGACTAAAATAGCCATTTTTCTCTAAATTAATTAGATACATTAATTAGATTAATTAATTAGATCTAAATAAAGCTTTTTTGAAAACTCCAACAAATTCTTCTAAAATTAACTGGGAAGAATACACTTCTAAAATGGTCTACACAATTATTTTTGTGTGTGGTAAAAGGAGTAATAGATGTGTACTTCCTCACCAAGATTTACAATTGTATAAAGCTGATAAAAAATAAATCACTGGGGTACTTGAATAGAAATGTATTAATAAATCAATGAAATAGAACAACTAGGAACAAACCCAAGCATTCTGGAAAAATTTTGTACATGATTCATATGTTATCTCAAATTGGTGGAATAGAGATAAATTATTCAACAAAGGATATTGGAACAACTGTCTGTTAAAAAAATTGTTAGATTCCCTATCTCATAACTTTTTACCACAATATATTCCAGCTATAATAAATATTTAACTGTAAAAACAGAAGCAATATAAGTATTAAAAGAGAATGTAGGTAAATATTTTTTAAATCTTGATGTAGGAGGAAGATCTCTCCAAGTAGGTCACCAAAGGTAAATTAAAAAAGGAAAATATAGATAGATTTAAGTACATGCATTTTAAATCTTTGTATGCTACAATCAGCACATAAATAATAAGCTAAGAAAATGTTACAGCATATATAATAGATGAGCTATACCATTAATAGAGCTTTACAAATCAATAATAAAAAGGTAACTACCCTAAACCAAAAAGATAGGTGACATGAGCAGAGAAACCATAAAGGAAGAAATGTAAAGGAACAACAAACACAGAAATTAACCAAATAAATTGAAATTAAAGGAACTGTTGTGTCATTTAGCCCATTTTTGTGTAACAAAATTCCCAAACCCAATGGCTAAAAAAAACCAATGGTTGTTATCAAAACTTGCACATCTTTTGGTTGACTGGGGGTTGCCTGCTTTGGGATGATCTTTGCTAGGCTTTTTTGTTTCTCTCTGTAGCTGGTGCCTGTATCTAGCTGAGGCTTGTCTGGGATTGTTTAGCTGCAGTTCTGCTCCATGTGTCTTTCATACTCCACTAGAGTTCCATGTATTTCTCATCCTCTTTTTTGGGATCAGTGGGCTAGCTCAACATGCCTTTCTTGCGGCAATGGAAGAAGTATTAATAGTGCAAGCCCAGTTGGGCAAGTGTTTGTGTATCAAGCCTCTGTCTGTGTCGTATCTGCCAACATATCATTGAGCAAAGCAAAAGACATGACCAAACTCAGAATCAAAGGGCAAGAAATGTATTTATCTTTTAATAGAAGGGATTGCAAAGTCACATGGTAGAGGACATGGGTAACTAGGGAGCAGCAAAGATTTGAGGTCATTGATATAATCTATTAGATATCATCTTTTAACATTAGTTAGTAGAGATTCTTTACAGAACTTATAATAAATATTCAGTGTTGTCAAGACTGTTAGAAAATTGGTACTCCTATTTCCTATTGCTGGTGGGAGTGTAAATGAATAATAAGCTACTTGGAAAGACATCTTAGGAGTATGCTTCAAAATCCTTTTTAAAATGGTTTGTATTGGGCGCCTGGGTGGCTCAGTTGGTTGAGCGACTGCCTTTGGCTCAGGTCATGATCCTGGAGTCCCGGGATTGAGTCCCACGTCGGGCTCCCTGCTCAACAGGGAGTCTGCTTCTCCCTCTGACCCTCCCCCCTCTCATGTGCTCTCTCTCTCTCTCTCTCATTCTCTCTTTCAAATAAATAAATAAAATCTTTTAAAAAAATGGTTTGTATTTTTGACCCAACAATTCCATTTTTAAGAATTTATTGCAAGAAAATAATAAGTGAAACATGGAAAATCGTATAAGTTTAATCCAGGCTAATATAGACCCAGTTGCACATGTAAGGCTATCTTATCTGTGTGTGTGTGTATGTGTGTGTATTTTGTATTTTGTTGACATCATTTTTGATTGAAGCTTGGACCCATTATATATTTTGAATATCATCTCTGAGTACAAGGATATTAATTACTAAATTGTTTATAACAGTAAATACTTGGAAATGTTCTATGTTTCATAAATATAAAATTGGTAAAAAATATATGTTGATATGTCCACACAATTAGAGAACCATTGAGATAATGAAATTTATTGAAATCCATAATGAAATCATGTATTGAAATCATGAAGTCATGAAAGAAATCGATGCTATATTGATTAAATGAGAAGTAAGGGCCTGTTTTAATTTTACATTTGGTTATATGGGCATTAAATATATGAAAAGATATTTATCAAGGTATTTCTAAGTAAAGGACTATAGGTGATTTTATTTTCTTACTGTTTTAAAATGTATTTTATTTGTAGTTTTACGCATTTAACAGACATTATTTATAAACATAAAAAGACTGACAATCTATTTCTATTTTTCAAAAGTTTTATTGAAGATTTCATTATAATTAGCTTGGGGAAAATATATGGGTAATGATAATGTATGTTGTGAAGTCTAAACATTCCATGGCAAATTGCTACAGGTTTTTTTTGTTTGTTTGTTTTTGTTTTTTTTCCAAATTGCTACAGTCTTAAAGGAAGGATTTGTCCAGTCACATCACAAATGATAGTATTTTCCCTTTTGAGCAAAGTGACATGACTCTTAATAAAATTAGTAAGAGAAATTCAAATGTATAGAAAGTAGAGTATTAGTAAGGAAGGTATGGATACTTTTACACTGTTTTATGTACACATATACCCAGGCCTGGTTTCTATAAAAATTGTGCTTGCTTGGTTTTGTAAAAGGAGGAAATATTTCAGGGCTTATGGTAAAGTCATTTTGGAGGTAGAGAAGGCTGGTTTGGAAAGGATTCCATATTTGTCATGCTTTTTTCATGCTTAATAAAAAAAGTGAGTCTGATTTGATGAATGGAACATTGTTGGAAGTCAGAAAACATTTGTTTCTCATTATACTTTTCGTTTGTCACATGACTTTGATAAAGGACCCTCCTCTTAGCATGAGAGTCATTAATCAACCAAAGGTATGTAGAATATTTACTATTTTAATGCAGACATTTAATAAACTTATGAATAATAGTTAGAAATAAAACCCTCTAAGAATCATTTTATTTATTATACACTTTGAGGATCCACTAAATTATTTCTGCTTTTGAGTACAAAGTAAGAAAATTAATTTAAAGCTTAACTAGCCATAATATATTTTTAAAAGAAAAATAGCAGCAGGTAATTTTATTTTATTATTTGAAGCAATGAGAGACTATGGGGGGGGGAACAGGTACACAGGTAATGAAGAATTCTTTAATTTTTATTGAAAAATCCAAATTTAAATGACAGATTTGGCAGATTTGAGACCATTTTTCCATAGGTTCAATATTTCAAAGTGTTGTATGAGATGTGACTTAAAAAATGAGTTCTACTGCAAAAATAATTTTTGAAAAACCTTTAATTTGTTCCATCTCCATAGTGTATAGACGAAGAAACAGATTCAGAGTAGGCTTCTGCTCTAGCTCAGTGATTAGTAACACCTGGTAAGTGTAGTTGAACAAAATGTTTTCACATCATTGTCACATTTGGTCATCACTGCCATCATGTCACCTAGACTGAATAGATATCAGTAACCACCATTTGCCTGATGAGGGAATGGACACTCAAAGGGTTTCAACAACCTACCCAAGAGATGGAATGCCCATCTCCACTCCTAGTCCAGCTTCTCCTCCTTCATTCCTTCTCCAAAGCACTTTCTACCTGATCAGGCTGCCTCCTCTCCATCATGGTTCTCTATGGTACATGCTCAAAACCAGGGAAGTTGTAGCATTTAATTCATAGTATTTAAAAAGACTTCCATTGAAACTGCTATCATTAAAAAGGATTGATGTCAATACAACAGTCCTGTATATAAATATGTCCAATAATGACACACTAACCAGTAAGTACTCAGAACAGTATGAAAGTTTTACTTAGTAATTTTACAAGACTGGCTTGGGGTGTGTGTGTGTGTGTGTGTGTGTGTGCAAAGTTTTATGTGTTTTTCTTCTATAGCAGATTTTAATAAATAGTGTATTTGTAACTTTAAAAGTTATATTAAAAACCTATAATTTGATTGAGGGTTGCTGGAGTGGGGGGTGGGGTGGGAGGGATGGGGTGACTGGGTAATAGACACTGGGGAGGGTATGTGCTCTGGTAAGCGCTGTGAATTTTGCAAGACTGTTGAATCTCAGATCTGTATCTCTGAAACAAATAATGCAATATATGTTAAGAAAAAAAAAAGAAGATAGCAGGAGGGGAAGAATGAAGGGGGGGACATCAGAGGGGGAGACGAACCATGAGAGATGATGGACTCTGAAAAACAAACTGAGGGTTCTAGATGGGAGGGGGGTTGGAGGATGGGTTAGCCTGGTGATGGGTATTAAAGAGGGCACGTTCTGCATGGAGCACTGGGTGTTATGCACAAACAATGAATCATGGAGCACTACATCTAAAACTAATGATGTAATGTATGGTGATTAACATAACAATAAAAAATTTAAAAAAACCTTAGATTATTAAAATTAAAAAAAACCCTATAATTTGAACACTAATACTGTAGGCATGAAAGTTCTCTATTTTCACAACAAATCTTAGTGATATAATTGATTTTGAATTGGTTTTTATATAGTGTATTGTATTCCTTTCAAGTGAACTAAATTTCTGTAGGTTCCATATGTTCATTAAAAACATTTGCTTAATTCAATTACAACTGTTAGGAGTGGGAATGGTGGGCAGGGAAATGTGTATCTGAGGCTTACCTATGGTGTATGTCCTACCTGTAAGTTGAGACATACCTAAAAACCTGCATTGAACCCTCAAGTATCTATTTGCTGAGGGAGCAGGGAGTCTATGGAAAAGCACACATTTTAAGAATCCCGGTTCAGGGGGCGCCTGGGTGGCTCAGTTGGTTAAGCGACTGCCTTCAGCTCAGGTCATGATCCTGGAGTCCCGGGATCGAGTCCCACATCGGGCTCCCTGCTCAGCGGGGGGTCTGCTTCTCCCTCTGACCCTCTTCCCTCTCTTGCTATCTGTCTCTCATTCTCTCTCTCAAATAAATAAATAAAATCTTAAAAAAAAAAAAAGAATCCCGGTTCAGAATTTGTTTTGAGAAGATCTTATCATGTCCTCAGACATAAAAAATAAAATAAATGATAATGGCTACATTATATTTCACTGTATATATCTGCTAGATTTTATTTAACCATTCCTCTTGTTAGACATTTAAGATACTTAAGATGTTTCTGAATGTTTGCTAATTGTTTAAAATAATACTGAAATAAGCATCTTAGTGCATGTATCGTTGCATACCTCTTAGTAATTTTTATTTATTTATTTTTAAAGAATTATTTATTTATTTCAGAGAGAGAGGGAGAGGGAGAGAGAGTAGGAGCGGGAGGGGCAGAGAGAGAGAGAGAGAATCTCAAGTAGACTCTGCACTCAGTGTGGAGCCTGATGTGGGTTTCCACCTAAGCTGAAATCAAGAGTTCGATGCTTAACTGACTGTGCCACCCAGGTGCCCTTCTAGTAATTTTTATAGGAGGAACTCCTATAAATAACATTTATTGTACTAATTTACACTTTCACCAATTTAAAATAATCCTTCTACTGCAAAATTTCACTAATCTTGAAACATACCTCATTTTACTAACATTACTGATGGAAAATGTTTTCTCAGTATATTAGTGTATTTCTCATTTTATATCAGAGTGAACTTTTAAAAATATATTTACCAGCATGTTTTTGTCATCTGTAAGTGACATGTATCTTTCTACATCTCTGATTTATGTAAAACAATATATGGAATCAGAGAATCTGTGATCTCTGGGTTGAAGGATGGTGATATTTGTTTTCCTTAAACTTTTTGTAAGTTTATGACCACATAATATTTTATATATAAAGAAAGCAAAACAAAAAGAGTAATGTCTCCTTCTCTGCAGGCAAGATACATAAAATAAAACAAGATACATATGTATTATCTAACATGTATGAAATTTTATTCAGTGTTTTTACAAGACTTATTCAACATATGAAGGATTTCAGTCCATAGAAACAGTGCCTGTTTGCCTCAAAGGAGCTGTTTTTCATCTCTATAGCAGTGTGAATAGGGTAGGACTATGAAAAATATTCACTGAGGATATAGCAAAACTGATATCTTGAAGATACCTCCAGCATTTGTGAGATGCCAGATAGCCTAACATATTGAAGAGGCAATATAATGAAGTAGTTAAGTACACAGGCCCCAGAACCAAATTACTTGAATATTACTTCAAATGTTACACTTACTTCTTATATGACCTTGAGCAAGATAAAGTTATTTGTGTGCTTCAGTTTCCTCACCTGTGAAATGGGATAGAAACAGAACCTACATTTTAAGGGTATTATAAAGATGACATGAGAAACTGTACAGAAAGGACCTAGAAATGCTGGCACTTAATAAATTCTTTAAAAAATAATGATTATTACCATAATCAGAGCCTTATTATATATGTTTACTAAATTTCAGTTTCCTGCAGAAGAACACAATTACCACATAGTTAAATGGGGATGAGGGTTGGTATAATTATAATTTCATTTGCCTTTTGTGAAAATCTCTGTGACATCAAAACACTGGAATGACAAGAACAAAAACAGAACCTTGGAAAAACAAAAATTATGTTCATGGAATAGTAAAAAATCTAGGTAGTCTACAGCATAACATTATTTTAATATGCTATTAATTATTAATTAACATTAATGAACTAAATGATTGCTCATATTTTGCCTTAACATAAAGATGAGATATATTGGAACACTTGACTTAATCTTTTATATAATAGTTATATAGTATTATACAATACTTAAATAAACAACTATATACAATTGCAATGTGTTTCATGTATTCACTTTAATACACCACTATGTAGCAAAGTTTCAGAAATTTTTTTACCCTGGAGGACAGGCAGTGGGGCTTAGGCATTGTCCAGAATAATTCTTCTACTAGAGAAGCAAGTGGTGACCCTGAATTGCAAGAAGTTTATGTGCTGTCTTAGTACTTATGTTCTATAGATAGAAGTGGCAGGGATCTAACTACCATGACATTTAAGGGTCTCTTGCATTATAAGGAATTTAGAGTTGCTTTCTTAAAAGCATTAGTTAAGTATTAAAGGAAATGTTAAAAGGACATCTATGATGAATAATTAAGCAAAGATTGAATATGTTTATTGTAAGTAGAAATCCACTTCCAGTGACCTTGCTGATAATGATAGAGTGAAATAATTTTAAAAACCATTCTTTGACAACTGTAAGACATCAATGAAAAAAAATGGAGAACCACAAAAGACCCAAAATAGACAAAGAAGGACTAGAGGAAAGACAAAAAAATACAAAACCTGGAGGCATCACACTTCTTGATTTCAAACTCTATTCCAAAGCTATAGTAATCAAAATCATATGGTATCAGCATAAGAATAGGCACACAGACCAATTGGACAGAATTGAAAGCCCAGTGAAGTACTGGGTGTTCAGTACCTCGGCTCCATGGATTTTGGGTTATCATCCAAGAAGTGAGATGTAAGTCAAAAAGAAATGATTCTCCATTAGGAAAATGTTAGCCTTCCCTGGCACCTGATTTGGAAGATGTATTTGAGAAGGTTCTTTCTCAAATTTCTTCCACCTCTTTCTCAGAATCTTGCTCTAGAATTCAAAATAACATTTACTTGTGGCATTTATTGACGAAGTAGTGACATTAGTGACAATAAACACTACATATTTTATATACCAGTGCTGCCAGTTTGAGTTTACTGCATGAACAAATCTCACTGTGAAAATAATTGTTACTGATTATATAACAAAGTGACTTACTATATTTTAACCATTAAACCAAATTTTGATAATTAAAAAAATTATGTGAACTCCTAATGAACTCCCCCCACAATAGTCTACTTGTAATTTTTATTAAATATTTATTGGCTAGAGAATTTTGTTTGGGAACAGTTTAATTGCTGTTGTACATGGTTGTACTTGGTAAATATTCAGATTGTTTCTATTCTCTAAGATGAAAATTTAGCATCATTTAGCAGCATTAAAATACTTAGTAAAAGCACAGCTCTTTGTTGCCATATTTTATAAGTGCAGAGATTAGGGTAAATATGGAAGGAGTTATTTAGAGTACATTCTACTCTGTATCTCCCACTGAATGTGCATATAAGTCCTAGACAGAAGGCATAGAGCAGATATTTGAGGACTCTAAAAAATAAATAGTAGCAGATGTAGAAGAAGAAGAGAATCTGAAGTACCACTAAATTGGTGGTAAGTTCACCATTTTTTTCCTTGAATGCTCTGGCTTAGATTCAAGGCAGCTGAAATCTGTAAGGAGTGGCAGCTAGAACTCCAAAATTTTCCTAGTTTAGACTCCAGGTAAAAGAAAGTGGTCTTCTGCAAGTGCTAAGGGTGGGAGTGAAGATTCACAGATGTTTCAAACCCTGAGGGAAGGGAACTTTTTTCTTTGATTGGAGGATGTATGGTCCCAAGAAGGTAGGACAAACTCTTACTGCTATCTTTTCTCTTTCTGTTTGCTTCCCACTTGTTCCAGGTGTGAATGCAGTCACAGGGAGTGAGCAGAGAGAGGTAAACAGATGCCAGATTTTTAGTTGGAGGAGTGGAGAGGAGAGCTTTAGGGAACCAGAAAGTGGGGCGGGGTTTGGAGGTGGACATGGGGGATAGCATGGGGGAGAAATTTGGGAAAGGGGCTCCATAGATTGTTTATGAATTTCTGAGATTACTCCAAGAAACTGCCAAATTGATAACCAAAGTGATAGCACCATTTGCTCTCTCAACCGAAATATATGAGAGTTCCAGTTGTTCTACAGCCTCATCAACACTTGATATTGTCTGTCTTTTTTAATTTTAGTCATTCCATTGCATACATGTAGTGACATATCATTGTAATTTTAATTTACATTTCCCTAATGACTAATGATGTTGAACATATTTCATTTGCTTTTTTGGCTAGTCATATATCTTCTTTTTTAAAAAAATTTAAATTCAAGTTAGTTAACATACAGTGTAGTGTCAGTTTTAGGACTCGAATTTAGTGATTCATCACTTACATGTAACACCCAGTGCTCATCCCAGTAAGTGCCCTCCTTAGTGCCCATCACCCATTTAGCCCATCCCCCACCCACCTCCCCTCCAGAAACCTTCAGTTTGTTCTCTATATTTCAAAGTCTCTTATGGTTTACCTCTCTCTCTGTTTTTATTTTATTTTTCCTTCCCTTTCCCTATGTTCATCTGTTTTGTTTCTTAAATTCCACATATTTTGAGTGAAATCATATGATATTTGTCTTTCTCTGACTGACTTATTTCACTTAGCACAATACATTCTAGCTCTATACACATTGTTGCAAATGGCAAGATTTCATTCTTTTTGATTGCTGAGTAATATTCCATTGTATATATACGACATCTTCTTTATCCGTTCATCAGTTGATGGACATTTAGGCTCTTTCCATAGTTTGGCTATTGTTGATAGTGCTGCTATAAACATTGGGGTGCATGTGCCCCTTCAAATCAGCATTTTTGTATCCTTTCAATAAATACATAGTAGTGCAATTGCTGGGTGGTAGAGTAGTTCTATTTTTAACTTTTTGAGGAACTCCATACTGTTTTCCAGAGTGGCTGCACCAGCTTGCATTCCCACCAACAGTGTAGGAGGGTTCCCCTTTCTTCGCATCCTCACCAACACTTGTCATTTCCTGACTTGTTAATTTTAGCCATTCTGACAGATGTCGGATGGTATCTCATTGTACTTTTGATTTGTATTTTCCTGATGACGAGTTATGTTGACCATCTTTTCATGCATCTGTTAGTTATCTGGATGTCTTCTTTGGAAAAATGTTCATTCATGTCTTCCGCCCATTTCTTAACTGGATTATTTGTTTTTTGGGTGTTGAGTTTGATAAGTTCTTTATAGATTTTGGATACTAACCCTTTATCTGATATGTCATTTGCAAATATTTTCTCCCATTCCATCAGTTGACATTTAGTTTTGTTGATTATTTCCTTTGTTGTGCAGAAGATTTTTATCTTGATGAGGTCCCAATAGTTCATTTTGCTTTTGTTTCTCTTGCCTCCAGAGACGTGTCTAGTGAGAAGTTGCTGCAGCCAAGATCAAAGAGGTTGCTGCCTGCTTTCTCCTCTGTTTGGTTTGATGGTTTCCTGTCTTAAATTTAGGTCTTTCATCAATTTTGAATTAATTTTTGTGTATGGTGTAAGAAAGTGGTCCAGTTTCGTTCTTCTGCATGTTGTCTAGTTTTCCCAACACCATTTGTTGAAGAGACCGTCTTTTTTCTATTGGATATTCTTTCCTGCTTGTTGAAGATTAGTTGGCCATACAGTTGTGGGTCCACTTCTGGGTTTTCTATTTTGTTCCATTAATCTATGTGTCTGTTTATGTGCCAGTACCATATTGTCTTGATGAATATAGCTTTGTAATACAGCTTGAAGTGTGAAATTGTGATGCCTCCTGCTTTGCCTTTTTTTTTTTTTTTTTTTTTTTTTTTTTTTTTTTTTTTTTTTTTTTTACATTACTTTGGCTATTCGGGGTCTTTTTTGGTTCCATACAAATTTTAGAATTGTTTGTTCTAGCTCTGTGAAAAATGCTGGTATTATTTTGATAGGGATTGCATTAAATGTATAGATTGCTTTGGGCGGTATGGATATTTTAACAATATTTGTTCTAATCCAAGAGCATGGAATATTTTTCCACTTCTTTGTGTCTTCTTCAGTTTCTTTCATAAGTGTTCTATAGTTTTCAGTGTATAGATCTTTTGCCTCTTTGGTTAGGTTTATTCCTAGGTATCTTATGATTTTTGTGAATAAATGGGATTGACTCCTTGCTTTCTCTTTCTGCGGCTTCATTATTGGTGTATAGAAATGCAACAGATTTCTGTTCATTGATTTTATATCCTGCAACTTTGCTGAGTTCATGTATCAGTTCTAGCAATTTTTTGGTGGTCGTTTGGGTTTTCTACATAGAATATCATCTGCAAAGACTGAAAGTTTGACTTCTTCCTTACCAGTTTGGATGCCTTTTATTTCTTTTTGTTGTCTAATTGCTGAGGCTAGGACTTCCAGTACTACGTTGAACAACAGCAGTGAGAGTGGATATCCCTGTCATGTTCCTACGTAAGGGGAGAAGCTCTCAGTTTTTCTCTATTGAAGATGTTATTAGCTGTGGGTCTTTCATATATGGCCTTTATGATGTTGAGGTATGTTCCTTCTATCCCTACTTTCTTGGGGATTTTTATCAAGAAAGGATGCTGTATTTTGCCAAATGCTTTTTCTGCATCTATTGAGAGGATCATATGGTTCTTATCCTTTCTTTTATTAATGTGGTATATCATGTTGCTTGATTTGCAGATATTGAACCACCCCTACAGCATAGGAATAAATCCCACTTGATCATGGTGAATAATACTTTTAATGTACTGTTGGATTTGATTAGCTATTATCTTGTTGAGATATTATCTTGTTGAGTTTGCAACCATGTTCATCAGGGATATTGGTCTGTAATTCTCCTTTTTAGTGGGGTCTTTGTCTGGTTTTGGAATCAAGGTAATCCTGGCCTCATAGAAAGAGTTAGGAAGTTTTCCTTCCATTTCTACTTTTTGGAACAGCTTCACAAGAATAGGTGTTAATTCTTCTTTAAATGTTTGGTAGAATTCCCCTGGGAAGCCATTTGGTCCTGGACTCTTGTTTGTTGGGAGATTTTTGATTACTGATTCAATTTCTTTGCAGGTTATGGGTCAATTCAAATTTTCTATTTCTTCTTGTTTCAGTTTTGGTAGTTTATATGTTTCTAGGAATTTATCCATTTCTTCCAGGCTGCCCAATTTGTTGGCATATAATTGCTCATTGTTTGTATTTCTGTGGTGTTGGTTGTGACCTCTCCTCTTTCACTCATGATTTTATTTATTTGGATCTTTTCTCTTTTCTGTTTAATAAGACTGGCTAGGGGTTTATCAATTTTGTTAATTCTTTCAGAGAATCAGATCCTAGTTTTGTTGATCTGTTCTACTGTTTTTTTTTTTAATTTCTATATCATTTATTTCTGCTTTAATCTTAATTATTTCCCTTATGCTGGTTTTAGGCTTTGTTTGCTGTTCTTTTTCCAACTCCTTTAGGTGTAAGGTTAGGTTGTGTATTTGAGGCTTTTCTTGCTGCTTGAGGAAGGCCTGTATTGCTATGTACTTCCCTCTTAGGATCCCAAAGGTTTTGGGCTGTCATGGTTTCATTTTTATTTGCTTCCATGTATTTTTTTATTTCTTCTTTAATTTCCTGGTTAACCCATTCATTCTTCAGTAAGATGTTCTTTAACTTCCATGTATTTGTGGTCTTTCCAATTTTTTTCTTGTGGTTGACTTCAAGTTTCATAGTGTTGTGGTCTGAAAATATGCATGGTATGATCTCAATCTTTTTGTACTGGTTGAGGCCTGATTTGTGACCCAGTATATGATCTATTCTGGAGACTATTCCTTGTGCATTTGAAAAGAATGTATATTCTGCTGCTTTAGGATGAAATGCTCTGAATATGTCTATTAAGCCCATCTGGTCCAGGGTGTCATTCAAAGCCATTGTTTCCTTGTTGATCTTCTCCTTAATGATCTGTCCATTGCTGTGAGTGGGGTGTTAAAGTCCCCTGCTATTATTGTATTATTATCAATGAATTTCTTTAATTTTGTTATTAATTGATTTATATATTTGGCTGCTCCAAAGTTGGGGGCATAAATATTTACAATTGTTAGATCTTCTTGTTGGATAGTCCCCTTTATTAGGATATTATGCCTTTCTTCATCTCTTATTACAGTCTTTAGTTTAAAATCTAGTTTGTCTGATATATTTATGGCTACTCCAGCTTTCTTTTGATGTCCCCCTTAACATGATTGATGGTTCTTCACCCCCTCACTTTCAATCTGGAGGTGTCTTTGGGTCTAAAGTGAGTCTCTTGTAGATAGCATATTGATGGGTCTTGTTTTTTTGTCTATTCTGATAACTTGTGTCTTTTGATTGGAGCATTGAGTCCATTTACATTCAGAGAGTAATTGCTTATAGATATGAATTTAGTGCCATTGTATTACTCTGCTGTTGTGTTTTGGCTGCTCTTTCCCCTCTATAGAGTTCCTCCTTGCTTGCAGTGGACCTTTAACTAGGTGTGCCTTGATTTGTTTGTTAAGATAAGTCTGGAAGAAAAACAACAAACAAACAAAAAAGGCCTGATATAAGGAAAGAGAAAAGAAGAAGGAACAAAAAAGCAAAGAAACAGACAAACAAAAAACTGTAAGCCTAATTCCAAAGAATAAAAAAGAAAGAAGGAAAAAAAGAAAAAAGAAAGAAAGCTGATCCAAAAAATGGGACAAGGAAACAAATAAACCAACAAATGAATAAAGACTCTATAAGCCTGATACCAAAGAAAAAAAAAATCAAAAGAAGAATTAAAAGAAGACGACAATACAAGAAAGCCTGGTCCTATTTCCACCAGAATTGAAGCTGATGCTTTGGAGCACTCTGTAATCAGTAGACTTGGTATATGCGTTGGTCTTCTGAGGGAGAGGCCTGCTGCACTGGGTCACTGTCAGACCTGTCCTTGTAAAGATGCCCCTACTGGGCACAGGGTTTGGTGTAACTGACTCCAGCCTCCACTGGAGATACTGTGTTTCTCTCTGAAGTCTGACATGCTGGTGGGGTAAGGGTGGTGGAAGATGGCATCACCCTGCCCTCTCTTCCCCGGGGATGGGAACTCACAGCCACTGCTGTTCAGGAGGCCTTCACAGGAAAGTGAACAAAGTCTTCTCCTGTGTCCCAGGCTTTCATCAGATCCCAGCCCTTAACCTGTCTGTACCCAGCTCTCAGCATGTCTGGAGCCACAGTTCTCCTGTTTTATCTCTGGCTGGTGGCTGGGATTCAAAACTCCAAATCTTAAATTCTCTCCTCTACAACGGGGCCTTGTGGCCTGGCACCGTTCTGTCCCAGGAAAGCAGTCGCATGGTACATGCATGGTGGTTGGAGTCTATTGTGATGCACAGCAAAAAGCTGTGACCAGGTTATCAGTGTGACTCAGTCCCTGCTGTTGAAGGATTGCTCAGCAGCTCCCAGCTGGCCTTTGTCCTTGGAGAGGCAAAATTCCTCTTCCAAATACTCTAGGAAGGGGAGCTATCTTTCCCAGTGTAACCCAGGGAATCTCCCCTCATGTTGTGTGAACACTATGTGTTGCTCTCTTTCCCATTTGCTCCCTGACTTCGTTCTGTGGAAGTGGTTCCCCACCCCTCTTCATGGGACCATGGCTTTACTCTTTCCCAGTTCACAGCTCTGAACCTCACATCTGCTATTATGTTCTCTCCCTCCAGTTGTGCAGATTGTTTTCTTAATCCTCAGATTGATTTCCTAGTTGTTCAAAATGATTTGATGTTGATCTAATTGTGTTGGAGGGAGGAGGCAAGCTCAGGGTCCCCCTGCTACTCCGCCATCTTAACTCCTCCCCTGTTCATAGTCTTCTTTAGTGAAGTATCTGTTTAGATGGTTTGTGCTCTTACTATTAAGGCTTTTCAGTATAAGAGTTCTTTACATATTTTGGATGCAAGTTCTTTGTCAGACATATGTAATGTGAATATTTTCTCCCAGTGTGTGGCTTGCCTTTTTGCTTTCTTAACAGTATTTTTGGAAAAGCAGACTATTTATAGTTGAAGAAATATAATTTGTCATTTTTTTCCCTTTTTGTGTTTTGTCTAGTAAATTTTTGCCTAAGAAAAGATTGTGAAACTATTCTCCCTTACTTTCTTCTATAAATTTTATAGTTTTGGCATTTGCAGTCAGTTCTGTAATCCATTTCAAATAGATTATTTGTGGTGTGAAATGTGTTGAGGATTTGTTCTTTTCCCATATGAATATCCAGTTGTTCTAGCACCATTTGTTGAAATGACTGTTCTTTCTTTATTGAATTACCTTGTCACTTCTGTTAAAAATCAGTATGTGTATTGGTCTGTTTCTGGGCCATATTCCATTCTGCTAATCTATGTGCCTGTCCTTAAGCCAATACTGCACTGTCTTGATCACTTTAGCTTTATAGCAATTCTTGAAATCAGAAAGTGCTTAGAATTAGTTCTTTAAAAAAATTTAGACTACTTGAAGCCCTCAGCATTTCTGTTTAAATCTCAGAACTAACTTGTCTATTTTCATCAGAAATCTCTGATGAAATTTATTGGTGGGGGGAGAATTTAATATTTCAATATTAATTGTGATGTTATCTATAGGAGTTTTATAACACCCTTTATCAGGTTGGAGACGTTTCTTTCTATCCCTAGTTTGCCGAGAGGTTTTTTCATGAAGGAGCGTTGGGCTTTCTATCAATTGAGACAATCATATGATTTTTCTTCTTTATTCTGTTTATGTGTTGAATTATATTTATTGATTTTTTAAATGTTATTCAACCTTGAAATCCTGCGATAAACTCTTTAGTCATGGCAAATTATCCTTTTTATTTTTATTTTTATTTATTTTTCTTTTTTAAAGATTTTATTTATTTATTTATTTGAGAGAGAGAGACTGAGAGAGAGAGCACATGAGAGTGGGGAGGGTCGGGAGGGTCAGAGGGAGAAGCAGACTCCCTGCCGAGCAGGGAGCCCGATGCGGGACTCGATCCAGGGACTCCAGGATCATGACCTGAGCCGAAAGCAGTCGCTTAACCAACTGAGCCACCCAGGCGCCCGCAAATTATCCTTTTTATATAATGCTGCATTCAATTTGCTAATATTCTGTTATGAATATTTGCAACTACATTCATGAAGATATTGGTCTGTAGTTTTTTTTCCTTTAAAAAATTTAAAGAAGATGTGCACATGCACACACACACAAACACTCGCATATTTTATTATTCTGACTCATTCTAGGAAGAACTTGAGATGGATTGAATGTGTCAAGAGTGTAGCACAAGTGATTACTGGTTCAGTGGTCTCTTGCTCACTTGTGAGTAGCCTAGGACCATACTTAACTACTAAAACTTCAGCTCCTGAAAAATATTGGTTATTTCTGGATTCATACAGGGGTGACTCTGTTTTCATTAATCCATCTAAAATAGAATGTGTACTCTCATTTTTTAGACTAAACCCTTTCTTTGTTACATCAGGATACATTTTCCCTATTATTTCTTTGGATATTGATTCTTGTCTTGCTCTCATTCTGGAATTCTTATTATATATTGATTGGTTTTTTGCTTCTGGATATCTATATCTATCTATCTATCTATCTATCTATCTATCTATCTATCTATCTAT